>NW_022280048.1:6108867-6195132 GCF_004355925.1 Anarrhichthys ocellatus | reverse complement strand
CAGTCTCCTTGACCTTTACCTGATACCTCCATAATGATAAAACTGTAACCAGGAACCTCCCTGTCAGTCAAGAGAAGCAGGCTTTTTCTACACAGGCAGTTGTGTGGTCAGCTAAAGTCACGGGTCCTTCGTGTGGAGGTGACATTCATTCGGCTAGCAGAAACCGGGGGTCCAGATAGCATCGACAAACACTTCAACATGGCACAGGCAGTGCAAAAACTGGTCGCTAAAGTACCTACCCTGCTCGGTGGTAAGTTAATTTATTGTATTATTTAATCTTAGCAAGTATTTAATAATGGGGACTGAATAGTAGGCAGTATAATCTTTATTGACAAGACGTAACATTAGCTAGGCCGATGCTGTCAGTTACACTGAGACTCAGCCATCAATTGAATGAAGGGGATATAACGTTAGCTAGCTAATGCTATTCCACACAGAAACACTGAATTGAGATTCATGTTGTTTTCCTTTGTCTTACTAAGTTGATTTTTTAGTTAGCTAGTACGTGCTATTTGTGTTGTTTACACCCATTAAGCATAAGCCAGACAACGCTAGCTAAGTGGCTAAAGCTACCAACCAACATGCTATGAGCTAACTGTAGCCGCAGCGTAGAAAAGTTGCACCAGACTTGTAATTACAGTATTTCTTCTCCCGTAGCCGCTGTCACCTTCTCAAAACCTCGGCTAGCGACCTTCTGGTACTATGCCCGTGTTGAACTTGTCCCACCTTCCCCTGCCGAGATCCCCAAGGCCATCGAGGGGGCCGCAAACGTCATCAAGGGTTTCCAATCAGGACGTCTTGCTCAAACCACAGTGAAGGTGCGTGTGTTAATGTCAGGTAGACCTTGTTGTGTTTCTGTTTGTGTGTGTTTGTAAAGAGAACGTCTGTCAGTCTACAGCGATTGGTCAACATATATCATGTATATGTTATCAAAAACTATCGTGACATTAGAAAGCCCAATACAAGCATGTACTGTTAATTTATCAGGGGACACACTGTTGTAAGTGTGGACAGAGTGGACAGACTAAATTGTGGACAGACTAAATTGAACTGTTAACAAGTATGCGGTTTGTTTGAAGTGTCCTTCATCTTAAAGGTGAATGACTTGGACGCATTACCCTCTTACTCCTCGCAGACTTTAGCCATGCAAATTGTTTTAATTTGATTTGCCTAAGTTGGCAAACCTGGATACAACAGAGCACTTTAACATGACTTTGTGAATTCTATATTTATTTTTAAAAGTTTCCGACACTCGCAGACCTTACAGAGAACAGCTTTCTCTATTAAGCTGTGTTCGACAATGTTTTCTATTAAAACTGTTAAAATCAGAAACTGTTTATTGCCAAGTACGTTACACATACAATAAATTTGGCAAGGTGATTTGGTGTGTAATAGTAGAACATAATTAAAAAATGGAAAATATGAAAATGTACAATAAAATATGGTAAACAAACAAGAGTATGTTAAAACAAGTATATTAATGGAGAAAAGATGTGCTATTTTCTTTAAATAGTTTTTTAAACAGACTATTAAACACTCGTGGGTGTACACAATGGAACATGTCCCGTACCCGAGTGAGAACTATCAGCTCATTATTTGTCACTGTCAGTGATGGAGGAAATTTGGTAATTCATGTGATTTGCAGGTCTCTGTAACAGCACACTGTGACCCATTGTCACAACTAAATCATTATTTTGTAGAAAAATATAGACGTGAAACATGTCTTAAAGTTTTAACAGGCCAGGAGACCGTAACTATTTGTAAATCTTGGAACCTGGCCAAAGTAATTGTATTATTCTCTTGTCATTGATAGTCTGTGCTGTACAAAATCAAAACATGATTAAGCAATTCTCAAAGAAAATAATGACATTGACAAGGTGGCTAATATCACATTTTACTTAATACATTTCTGCAGTAGAAAATCTAATTAAACATTTTGTTTCCACACAGGATGCTGTAAGGAATGGACTGGTGGCCACTGAAGTGTTGATGTGGTTTTACATTGGGGAGTGCATTGGCAAAGGAGGCGTCGTTGGCTATGATGTCTGAAATTTGGACTGTCATGCTTCTTTTCTTTTTCATTTGAGCATTGTATGCTCAACTTCCTGCAAGAATCCTGGGAACCAATAAACAGATATCTATTGTTAAGAAAAACTTGTTTTGTGACTCCTTTTTGAATTTTTTTATAATACATGCATGTATTTGACAAATGTGTTTTTTTTTTATAGATTATACATGTATACCAGTGGCGGGCCGTGCATTTTATACCTGGGCCTCCACTGCTGTCCTGCAGCTGAAACACCTCATTATTATTATTATTATTACCACAGCTACGGTTATTATTTGTCTCGTGTAAAAATGAAGCGCAACGCCTATAAATACACTAACTGCAGAGTGCAGATACATGAATACGCCGAGAGTGTGTTTCCTCTCTTCTCTGACTGCAGCTGGGACTGCTGCGCACTACTGTGAGAGTGAGCGCTTTGGGGCGGCTCACGGCAGCACTCGCTGCTCGTTCACGACAGTGCAGAACGGTTTGTCGCTAGTAGCTTTTGACAAAAAAAGTCGCCAAGTTGGCAACACTGGCACCGACTAAATGTGTCCCCAGCTCAACATTGGACATAACAATGGTTCCTATCGCATATAAAACCAAACAATCCATCTTCATAAAAACAAGTTGTACTCAATAATAATATATAAACAAGCATGTTGAAGCTACCACAGGTGTAAAAACAAAAGCAGTTCACTTACCAAAGCTGCTGTTCACTATTTAAAGACAAAGTCCATCCTCCTTTCATTATAAAGAGTTTAATCTCACGGTTGTTCAGTACATCCGTGCATTTTAGTTCCAGTAAGAAGTCTTTCTCGATTCATGGACGCCAGTGAAGACAGTCGAGCCTCCCCAGTTGTATTTCTTGAATACGTTTTAATGCATTTGAGGGCTGAAAATGTCCGCTTGACAGAGGCAGCCGATATTGGGATCGTCACTGCCCAACATGTCACGCTAGCCCACTGACCAATCACGTACTTGTAGGCCAACTAGAAGGCTCTGACATGTCAAAGAATATGCCCAACATGTCAAACAAAAGATCTGATTGGTTGAAGACTATGACAATCAACAATATCGTCCCCATTCACTTAAACTGCAAATGGATGCACTTGTGAGTCTGCAGGCCTCGGGCCTCTGTTCTTACCTAGAGACACAGAGGTGAAATCTGATTGGATAAAAGCTCTACTTAAAACAAGCTGCACTGGAAGCAGAGCAACTGAGGAAGACAGTAGCTGTGTATTGAGAAAATAAGCTCATGGGGAAAAAAATGTATAATACATGTAGTGTATTTATGAAAAGTTATTAAATTATAAAATAGCTCTAACTTTGTGATTCTGTCTAGGCCAGCAGAGAAGGCTTTGCTGTTCAGGAGCTTGTTCTTGTGGGTGCTACTTGCTCACTGTTGGACAACAGAGACTTTGCTACTGGTATTACTAACACCTATGATTTTCCCACTAGTTAAAATGTCCTCTGGGGAAAAAAAGGCTTTCACCATTAGACAAAGTCAATGTGTCACTAGGAACCTCCAGTGGGTTTCACTTTATGTACCAGTATGCACCTGGACTATCTAATTGCAGTCCTGTGAAAATGGGTCTGCTGTGAAAACCAGGAGATGTTTGAAGAAACCAGATACTGTCCTGTATCTTCACTTGACTGTGTCACACCCCATCTCTGTCATAACGTTGGATTTGCACTTGTCTTGAACATGCTTGCACTAACAAGCAATGTAGTGCTTTACATCCGTAGATAAATATACACAATGAGCTGGTTTTAGATATAATTTGGTGTGAATGAGTCGCTGTTTGGCCAATTATACCAGTGTATGTATTGTAATACAGTATATTGCTCTCATATTGTGGATTTATGCAGAAAAATCCAAAGTGTCTTGATAAATATATCTGAAGTTAACATCAGATTTTCTGAAAGCCCATTTGAACAGAACACACCACAGTTGCTTGACGATTCATTTAATGATTATACCCACAGTAATAGTAACAGTGGTTATTACATTTTTATTACAGTTCAGTTCCCGTAATCAAGCAACAGAGGGAGCCATAAGTATCATCAATGTTCAGGAGGTGTGAGTGCTGTAGTTTGTTTCAGAGCAGGGTGTTTGTTAATTCACAGATGTGATTAAAAACCAAATGGTTCAAATACCAGTTAAATACTTAAAAAGGACAAATTACATCTTTGTTGATACGGGTACTTGTGAAATTGTTTAGACCTTGCCTTTTGTTAAAGCACAAACAAAAGAAAAGTAGCTCTATCTTCTCATTTAAATCCACATAATTTCTAATCCAATAGACCATTCATTTGGCAACATAGATATAACACCATCTGGTCTTTCTATATTCTTGTGTAGGAATAGATAAATAATCTCAACACCAACATGAATTCATTCATTTAGCTCTTTATTTAGAACTACCAATGAATCATTTTGTTACAAAACAAGTCATTTTGTGATATCAATTATACTCTGGTTGTCCATAGGTAAACACACATACAAATTAAATAAGGGTTAGTTCAAGTGAAAAAAAAACCAGTAACGACTCTCAGCAACTCCGATAATATCAAAACATGACAAAATGAAATGAACATGAAATATTCCTTTGAATGTCTTGAAACCATAATAATACTAATCCTGATGCACCAACACGAATGTTATTGACTCATACAGATCACAAGGGTGCAATACATTTTAAATGACTTATGCAATGATAGTGGCCCACAATGGAATGACCTATCATAATAAAATGTTCCTTATCTCAGGGTACATCCATTACGACTTATAATTACATCATCACTTGAGATATGCCGCACCCTTTATGAAGTAAATGGGTAATACCGACATGATATAATATTATCCAGCAGTTCTGATCAGATGCTAAAACACTTTATATTGTACTTGTGTGATTAAGTAGTAATTATATATTTCAATAATGTCTTAAAAAACATATGAAAATGTGATTTGAAAGCACAACGCAAACTGTAATATATGTGATGTGTAGCGTTAAAAAAAAAGTGTATACACATTGGACGATATAACTTCATTAATGTGGTTTGGTACAGTTTTAAAATATTGCAAAAATATATATTCCAAAAGCACTGCTGTATATTATGAGAAACATGGAAGATACTTTCAGATTTTCAAATGAGAGCTTAAATATTGGGGTTCACTTGACATTGCAGATCTTGACTGAGGTTCCAACTCCGAAGCCCGGATAGAGGGGCTCAACAAATGTGGTCTCAAACCTGTGCAGGAGGCTCATGGAGTTGCCTATGCTGTAAAATGCCAGCACGCCCGCAGAGTGGTCCAGGTACACGCCTATCCTCGGGGAGTGGGGGCCGCTGACGGCCTTGTCCACCCGGTTGTGCCAGGCGGAGTAGCCTGTGTCGGAGCAGAGCAGACTCCAGGATTTGTCGTTGTAGCCCAGCAGACACAGCGAGCCTTTGCCCTTCCGGCTGATGCTCCTGTAGGCCACCCCGATGGAGAACTCCCCACTCCACTCGATCTCCCAGTAGAAGCGGCCTCCGGACAGGGCCTCTCGGCACAGCACCTGGGCGAAGCTGTCAAACCTCTCCGGGTTGTCTCCGTAGGGCTGCAGGTCCCTGGTGCGGATGACTTTTCTGTTGTTTTCAGAGACGTACAGCTCCTTGTAGGCTGTGATCGGGTCCATTTTGAGCTGGCAGAAGTCTGTGTAGCAGAATCAATACATTTTCATAATGTTTAATTGGCAACCAAATTGTGTTGGAGTTCAATAGTCTTCAGTTCAATACACCCAGATACTTACATTTCACAAAATCTGCTCTGCTCTTTGGCTCTGGAGGAGACGAAGGAGCGTTGTCCACCATTTCTTTGCCTGCACAAGAAGAAGCACTGCATTAGGTCAGTGTGAACCGCATACACCCACACACATGCCTTTAATTCTTTTGTCCATGTGTAAAGACTCACTTTGTGGTTTGCCTCCTACGATGAATGGCGACTACATTGTCAGCCTCAATAATAATTAACCTCCTACGTGCTTATACTGCTATAGGACGTGACAACACTCACCTCTGCTCCTTCTGTCCAATGTTCGACTTTCTGTGGTGTACACTGGGACCTCATTCACTGTAAGACAGAACACATTCGTATTTGGCACGATATATTGTGTTGTTGTTTTTCTCCCTATCATGCAGAGGCATTGTGTATTCTGCTGCTTAGGTCACACCTGACTTGGAGATCTTAAGCAGCTCCTCTTTGCCAAACTCCTCCAGGCGGTCCTTGATCTCAGCCACAGCTTTCCTGACAGACCCGAAGGAGAAGTCAGGGTTCACCGTCACTCTGGGTATGAAGCCGTCATCGGTGGGGGTGCAGAGGTAGTTGAAGTTCTGATGGGAAAAGAAAAAAGAATTGTTGTGACAAGGACAAAGACTACCATCAATGTGATCCATGTGAGGAACTGTCAGAGTTGACTAACTATATTTTTCACACTTGGAACATGGTTTTAAAGTGTTTAAAACACATTACTTCAGTGACTGATTCATAGTAAAAGGGTTGTCCAAAGATGGGGACATTTCTGTGCAATAAGCGGTGCTATTAACTCTTAAATTGCTTGTTTAGAAATGCTTACACCCAAAGTGATACAAAGGACTTAACATGTCGTAATACTGTCATCGTAATCATGAACAGCCAGCGTAAGAAGGGTGTATATCTTATTAAAAACCACACCCATACACTAATTACTTAAGCTTTTAGCACCAAATCAGACCTCTAGATGTATTTCTTCTCCCAACAGTTGCTCCAAAGCTGTTACTTACCTGCAAAAAGTGGATGTGGTCGTCAGTGCTGTACAGCTGCTTGAGGCCGGTCTCCTTTTTCTTCAGTTCATCGATCTCTTGTTCCAGCCGCTCGATCAAAGCCTCGGCCTGGTTGAAAGCAGCCTTCTCGTTGATACCGATCAGCTTGGTCACCTCTGACCTCATCCTCTCAATGGAGCGGATCATGTCCTCGAACATCTTCTGGCTCTCCACCATGGCTCTCTGGGCCGAGTTCTGGACAGAGCACCCCAGGTGTCAGTGGTATACAGAAGACACCGGTGTACAGAACATCTTACAGCCACTGTCTGTCTTTTGCATGGAAATACATTCTTACCTTCAATGAATCCACAGAAGTCTTCAGCTCGTCCAGCTCCTTTACCCTCTCCTGGCATTTCTGTTTAATCTCAGCTTGGGAGATTCCCAAGAGTTTCTGCGGAACAAAAGGCACATTACACACCCATCTATTTCACTGTTTTGTTTAGAGTGCACTCCCATGCTGACTGGCTTTTTAAAAAAGTATTATGCAGCAAAGTTGATCATAAAAGTCGCATTAACTCAGATTTATAAGACGTAGTTGAATGTCCTGCTGTTTTATTGTGTGAAATGTAAAGCCCCATATTTGTTGGTTCAGTAGAAAAACATTCTTTCTCATCAAAGAATATCTTGGGAGGCCCTTCAGCAGGTCTAATAAACCCCGCTCAAAGAAGCTTCTTAATACGGCCAGCTTTTATCTCGGAGGGAGAGGGGGGTAAAAAAAAAATCTGTGCTGGAATTCTGATCACGTTAGGAATGTCAATCTACCGCAGCCTGACTGTTAAAGAGATGTTTCAAGGTGCATGCAGCACTGACACACAGAATAGAGGGGTTTCTAATTCAGCTTTTACTCGAGCCCACCAAACCATTCTTCAAGATAAGCTTGAGGAATGTGGGGAATCTAGGGGGGGGGGGGGGGGGGGGGGAAAATGAGGGGGGGGGGGGGGGGGGAGACGGAGTGATACGTGTGAGACTCAGGTTGTTAATCTTTGGATGAGAGAAACCAGACTCCTAATGCTGTGAAGAAAACAGTGGGATGAAGTATTACCCCATCATCATTTAGCCTGCATGGCTCATATTAGTTTGTTGCACTTATTGTATTCGTATTAGTTTGTTTCTGCACTGTACTTTTGCTCTAGTTTATGCTCTTAGATGCTTAAAAAAGGAGATGCACTTATGACTTCTGGTGACTAAAGTTCTCTTGAATACCTATGTTGAATACACTTATTGTAAGTCGCTTTGGATAACAGCATCTGCTAAATGACTGTAATGTGATGTCATGTAATGGCTGCCATAAAAACACACCTAAATTACTCATAAGGAGGATCCAGTTGCCCTGAATGCTGCAGATTTATGCTGCAGTATCTGTTGACTTATCTACTCTTCATCCCTTTACAGGCAATGTGATTGGTGAGTCATTTCAATGTGCATTGCCATGGTTACACCGTCGCGATTGGTTGATTGTGAGGCGTTTGCAGGCCTTGACTCCCTGACATTCCAGTATCATTACAGACCCCCACTCCCACAGGTGGGAACCAGTGCCACAGAGGGAAGTCAAGAGAGAGTTTCTGTGTGTATCTCTCCCACAGCTGGAACACCGTATTCTCTGAAAAGCAGCTTTCAGAGGCGATAACTGATGTTAGACACTCCCCCGGCCTCCCCGCAGCTAATCAGAGAGCTGGATTTGTTTTGGCGGCGAATGCCTGCCAGTTTTAGCTGATAACGTCGGTGAAATGGGTCAAAGTACAACTGCCAGTTGTAGCATAGGGGCAGGGGTTGGGAAAAACACTGTTTGCTTTAACTCAAAACCCTCCAGTGACTGTATAAATCAAATGTATCAAGCACATGCCTCATTGTTTATCTGACTGTGAAACATATTCCAGTTGAATTAGGAGAGTTTCAGCTTGTTGTTTCTCTCATGTACTGAACACACATGAAACTTTCTGACATGAAATCACACTTTCACTCTCTGAAAAGCTGATTGATGTCTGTTTTTCTTCTAACAACACTATTTATGAAAAGGATGTTACCTGTTTCTCTCCCCTCTCTGCCTCAGCAGAGACAATGTCATGGCCCCTGTGTTCACTGACTGTGCAGATAGCACAGATACACATCTGGTCCGTTCGACAGAAGAGCTCCAGGGGCTTCTGGTGCTGCGGGCAGATCTTCCTGTCCAGGTTTCCCAGCTCATCCACCAGCTTGTGCCGCTTGAACGTGGCTGACTCGTAGTGTGGCTTCAGGTGCTTCTCGCAGTAGGATGCCAGACAGTTAAGACAGGACTTCACAGCCTTTAATTTCTTCCCAGAGCAGAAGTCACAGGGGACGTCGCTCGGTCCGGCATAGATGTTGCCCTGGGACGTGTTGAGGTTAAGGTTGAGGCCGCTCTTCTTGATCTTCTCAGCCACCATGCTCAGGGTGGCGTTGGGCCGCAGCACCGGCCTCTGGGTGAATGTGATCTTACACTGGGGACAAATGTAAATCCCTGTGTAGTCGGCCTCGTTCCAGTAGCCACTGATGCAGTCCATACAGAAGCTGTGGCCACAGGGGATAGCCACGGGGTCCTTCAGTAGGTTCACACACAGGGAGCAGCTGAAATAATCTGGAGACGTGTGGTCAGCCATCGCGATGGGCTCCAAACACAGTCAGACCTGCGGGAACAGACAGAGAGTGCCAGGAGCAGATAGAGATTCCGTCGAGTGTGCCTGGGAGCCCGCCCTCAAGAGTGTGGTGCAGCCTGCCAGGGACAGGACCGACTTGTATTTCTGAATTCCAGAGGTTATTGATTGAAAGCAGACAAGGCCCTCCCCCTGTGCTGTGAGTATATCGAGCCCTGCCCAGTTCAGATAAACAGGTTGAGCAAGGAGGGAGAGGGAGAGGGAGAGGGAGAGAGCAGAGTGAAAAAAAGTGAATGAATGAAATGTAAAAAGCACACCAAGTGGAAACTAATGTGCCAGAAAAAAGAGCTTCCCTTTTCCTCGCAGTTTCCTTTATTCTCAGATTTCTCATGTGGCTCATCCGCGGGTGAAGTGTGCGCACAGTTCTCTGCAGCTGTATTTCCTCCTATTGTTGTTGGACATAATCGCCATTGTCTTAAACCGGTTGTAGTCCGACAAACATAAATGCAGCCTAAAGTACTGTAGGAATTTCAGGGACCACCCAGTGAACAAACGGACACACTCTGAGCAGAGTTTCTGAGCAACTTCAAACATCAGGGATGTTGCTGCTCCTTTTCCTCACCAGAAAACCTTGTTGATTTTAACCTGCTGCAGGCTGTTTGTCCGAGAGTTGCGGTATTTACACTGTGTGCAGTCAGACCAGTCCGGCTACACTTTCACAGATCAACTGTAGATGTGTGGATGTTTGAGCGGCAGGAAAGAAAACGTTGAGACACCAAACGGAAACACACGTGCACGAGCGTGCGTGAAGAACATTCCTGTCAGTTCCAGGTGTGTTGTTACAATGCATGGCCCACATATTTGCGTTCACGCTTCATCACAAGTTATGTTGCATTTTTTATTCTTAAAATATCCCTGTCATGGTTACCTGTGGGTGTAGCTGGGGGGGGGGGGGACTTCAGTGGAGACCCTGACTCACTGTGCATCATAACATGTCTGCTGACATCATAGCATCTCATTAGCATTTCAAATAGACATACTGGTTTCTACCAATACCACTGTTTTTTGTTCAAGAGTCACTACTGTGAAGGAAAATAGAAGTTTTATTAAGGCGGAGTTTTAGCATTTCCTGCCTGATGCCGAATCATGTAGCAATAACAAAAAGTTAATTAAAGGTTGCAAAAAGTACATTGGCTGCACCCTCGATTCATATCATGACTTCATACACTCAGTTTCACCTCTCCATATTTGTTCAGGTTTCGGATAAGCCAGTTTTTCCTTCCTTCCACCAGAGTAAAGGAAGCGCTCTCTGCTTACAAATGAACTAGCTGTTAGTGGCCAGGGCCGCTACCATGGGAAAAACACTTTGATTCTTACTCTGATTTTACAGAGAGTTTCTTACTCATGATAGAGAAGTGACGACCATACAGTGCACATGTGGCCGAAATGTCTACTGGTATGGCATGGTAATGTATATGTTACAAGACACTTTAATACGACTTAATAACAGGTTTCTCTAAAAAGAGTTGCATGCCTGTTACAAGTCCCGGTGTTCTTCGATGAAGCAGACGTCTCCACAGTCACCTGAAGCTCAGTCCAAGTCCAATTCGAGGAGAGATGTCAACCTGCTTTCTGCAGGGAAAGTGCATGAGAACACAAATGGCTTTTTGATTAAAGGAAACAAGGACCCACTTCACCGAGCACGAGTAATAAAAACAGGAAGAAACAATAATCAAAATGTGTTCTGGGAAAACACATTTGCTGATTCTGGTGGATACGCAAAGGTGAAGAGTACTGAAACAGACACAGGCAGAATGTGAATGGAAAGGCTGCACACCACTAGCAAGCATCGCCGACACCACAACGCCTGCTAGGAGAAGAGCAAAAAGCAGCACATGTTGAGTGTCTGTCATGGCCGTATTCATATAAGTATGTCCTAAATAAAAAACTGGACTGATCCCAAAATATAGCTTTATTAAGGTGTCATGATAAGAATATGCAGATTTGACATAAAATACAAAATAGCTTGGTTAGATTGTGTGTGGGAAAATATGAAATAAAACAATGAATAAATATTAGTTTGATCTAAAAGCATTGCAGTAGGTCTGGCACAATGTGCACGATAAGCAAGTCGGTCAGCCAAACTGAAACTTGAACCCTTGACGGATATTCATTTGATCATGTTTGCTCTTAACTGATATGAAGCCAATACTTGGGTAAGTAAAATATTGCCCGTAGGTGTGGAGAACTATTGAGGGTCCACTGGCTCAGATATCAAGGTGAAGTTTAGGTCAACAGGTTCTTCTTTGCCATAAAATTCAGATATTTTTGTTTTATGGAAGCAAAGTCCATCCCTTGGCTGAAAACAGGGTTAAAGGGCCGGCTAGGTTGGTCAACGAAAACACAGGAAAACCGAAAGTCTTTTAAGAAGGGAGAATGCTTTGCAAGACAATAAGAAAAAAGTCTCAATTAAATTGAGTGTCAGTTTAGAGGCCTGTTGAAGTGCCATTTTAAATGCTACTGGCGTAGTTGGCAATCAGATGAGCATGCAAGTCACAGTGACAACCATTTTCACTGGTCTTTTTGTCAGTCTTTATAAATAGATAACACTTACTTAATTCACAGGATGTGCAGTGAATATTAAATCGGAATATTAACTTTGTTAAACCGTGAGATAAGAATAGAAATCATAATAAAGTCATTCTTGCACGTGTAACATCACCTAGATCGGTGACTCGAGGTCTTTCGAAGGTTAAAAATGATTATTTGAAATAAAAATGAAAATGTCACAAGATATGCTAGAACAGAAAATGTAAATATCTGTTTCTGTGTGACAGCTTTCTCCTTATTGCCATCAATCTATATCAAGATAGTGATGTTTCGTGTGGAGCATGAGCCCTGCCACAGAATTCTTTTTTGGACAAATAAGATGCTACATTTAGTGTTGCATATCAGCTGTAGCTACTGTTGTTGACGGACAACAGACCCTATGATGTCTGGCACTCTGCTCGAGCCCTGCTGGCTCTAGCACAATGGAATCTTTGAAGCAGGCCCTCCTGTTATCTGGGCTATCAAGTGTAGTTGCATTCCTATCGCCATTTCTACTGCCCTGAAACTCCATCTTGGCTGGGAGGTGTGTTCACTGTAAGGTGAAATCTACAGAGGAAGGTATTTAGCTCAGAAGAGACAACATTCTGAGAGTTGGTTTCAAGGTGCACATTTTCTTACTCGAGATAGAATAACAGTTTGAAATGTAGTTTCAGTGTTGACTTACAGAAACTGCAGGCGTCCAGTCAAACCTCAGAGAGAATCAGTGGCAATGAAAAGCAAAGTAAAAAGTTGATAATTAACTGGTTACAGGTGAGGGGAAGGTCAGGAAAGTCTCAGTGGCTCAAAGCAACAAAGTGGTTCATTTAGCATCACCGCACTTCATCCGTTGACCATACATCACAATGATAGGAGAAGCTGTCGATACTGACGGGACATTGCAGTTGTTCAGCAGGAAAGTAGTTGTATTATTACATGTCCAAAGCGAACAGTCTCCCTTGAGGCAATCTCTAACACTCAAGTGGAAAGTGTGACACACCTGAGGTTTCTTTTCATTTCTGCCTTCTTACTTTTGAATGTATACTTGCTTTCACTCATCTATTTATGGGATGCAAGTACTACTAACAGCATTCCAATCAGCACTTGTCATGTTCTGTTTAAACCCCTTTGGTCAAAAATGTATAAAATCCTCAAGGTCTATATATATTTTTTCATTGAAATAAAATATTAATGAATAATTAAAATAAATAATACAAACATTTGGAACAACCTTGTGTGTCATGATCACACATTTCATTCATTGTCATTACATTCTGTTGTTACATTCACTGTGTCCTTCTCTTGCCCCGCCCTTGTTTTACTGGTTTCGGCTTAACCAGTTTAGCCGCCCTCTCTGTTTACTCTATATAACTCGCGCACGTAGTAGCTGTTGAATCACTTTGCCACTGTGCTGACACGAACCACTGACTGTTGTGCCTACACAGCATATTCACTGCATTTGACGGATCAGCACTGAATTGTCACCATGTCATCCGACCAGGACGGCTGCCACCTGTGTAAGGAATACCTCCGGGATGCCGTGTCCATCCCGTGTGGCCACATCTTCTGTGCCGTTTGCCTCAAGACATACTGGGACCATGCCGACCACACGGGCTCGTACATCTGCCCAGAGTGCAGGGTCACCTACAGCAAGAGGCCCACCCCGAGACGCATGGGAGGCTCCCGGACCTCCACCATCCAACGCAACTCAGAGTCCTTTCCGCCTCCGCCTCCAGACCCCGACTACAACTATGCCGGGCCCCAGGACATAGGTTGTGACATCTGCATCGGAAAGAAGCATAAAGCCGTCAAGAGCTGCCTGATGTGTTTGGCTTCCTACTGCGACAAGCATCTCAAGCCCCACTATGAGTCAAACACTTTTAAAAGGCACAAGCTGGTGGATGAAATCGGCCACCTGGACAGACAGATCTGTCCCCAGCATCAGAAGGGTCTGGAGCTGTTCTGCCGCACTGACCAGATGTGCATCTGCGTGCTGTGCACGGTGAAAGAACACAAAGGTCACGACATGGTGTCTGCCGAGCAGGAGAGGGCAGAGGAGCAGGTACGTTTGACTTTGCTTGAAGCGACAACGCTGGTTTTCAGGCGGTCACCAGCTTAGGAACAGGTTTACTCAGAGCCATACAATGTGCTCTGCTCAGCATGATGAGCGTTGATCAATGTACGATTAACCTTTTGTTATTTGTGAATCAGCGATGACACATGTACCTATGACACAGTGGCGGGTAATTCCGGACAGAGCAGCTGACAATAGATTAAACAAACATTATGTGAGACACACCCCTTTGATAATAAAGCTGCGTCCTGCAGTGTCAACTTTGAGCTGCACACTGTTAGCATTCATTCTAAATTCTAAAAATAAAAATACAGATTTGATGATTTTGTCAATTTGAGATGTTGATTTGAGGGATTGTTGCCATCATTAACAACAAAGCCTGTTGTTTCCCCCATAGCAACGGCTGGGCGCCACCCAGGCCGAGATCCAGGAGAAGATTCATGACCGACTCAAGCAGATGGAGGAACTGAAACAAGCAGTGGACTCACTCAAGGTTTGTACCGCCACCACCGTCTATCACAGATAAAACCAGACAAACCACTAGTGGTTGAATGGAAAGTTGAATTAACTACCAGCACGGACGACATTCCTCCGTGTAGTAGTGACGACAGCCTCACTCAGTGCTACACCCGCTTGATTTATGACGTGCATGCTTGCTTTCCCGTGCAGAACTCAGCCCACACGGCGCTGCAGGAATGTGAGAAGATGTTTGCCGACATGATGCGCTCCATTGAGAGGATGCAGCAGGAGATGACCAAGCTCATCTCCGCCAACAAGAGAGCGGCGCTCAACAACGCGGAGGGCCACGTGGAGCGTCTGACCCATGAGATCGCAGATCTGAAGAGGAGGGACAGCGAGATCACCCAGCTGTCCCGCACTGAGGACCACATCCACTTCATCCAGGTAACCTTGGCACAACCACTCCACGGAGACATGAGTTAGACATAAATGTGTATCAGTCAATGTAAAAAAAAAAAAAAAAAAAAAAATCCACGTGTTGTTCTGCACGGTGCAACACGGGGGAAAAACAAACACATTTAAAGTACACCTTATCATGACTGCATGGCTGTTTTTCTTCCCTGGTTAGAGCTACCACATGCTGATAGCCCAGACGGAGGCGGAGGAGCTGCCAACGGTGACTGTCAACCCCTACTTCACCTTCGGCCCAGTCACTAAGGCCGTCTCTGAGATGAAACAGCACCTGAATGAGTTCAGCAATGACGAGCTGGTCAAGGTGGCCAAAGCAGGTGAGTTCAGAAACACAGGATTTAGATACTGTTAATATTGTGTTAATGATCTGGTAGCACTACGCACATGTGACCATTTTTTTTAAATTAACAGTTATTTTTTCTTTTCTTTTTTGCAGTTAACAAAATGACCTTCTGCCAACTGGATGAATCCAAAAAGAGACGATCAGTAAAAAGTAAGTCAGCCGTTTAAGAAAACTAATTTTGCTATTGTTGTTTTAATGGGGGATAACATAGTAATATGGTTTTAATAATAGTACACATGACTTTTAAATCCATAAAGCCAGCAGAGCAATGGTATTTAGAAATGATATTGAGCCAAATACAAAGTTAAGCATCATTTGGCATGAGACAGTTAGTCAAAGTTACAATTTCCCTTGTCCTCAGTTGAGCTTTGTGCATTCCTGTTTGATGTTATAGATTAGCGGGTAGCCTGAGGTCACTCAGGTGCCACATGGTTAAATGTCTGAAATACAATGTTGCAATTTGGATCAGATTCATTGACGAAGACAGGATTTCTAGATTTCTTTCACGGCGATAACACATGTATTGTGCCGTTGTTGTTGATTGATATTCTGTGATTAACAGCATGATATAATAGAAGCTGATGAAAGAAGATCAGTAAAATAAACACACCCTTCATGTTCCATTATGTCACTATTTTCCTAAATGATTCACATTTACTTTCCCAGGTGAAGAAGCCCCCGTGTACAAGTCTCTGCCGCCCCAGGACCTTCAGCACAGGGACGATTTCCTGAAATGTGAGTCTCAGTTCCTCCGCTCCTGTTTTCTGCAGTGACGCAGATCCCTGCTCTCCCTGCTCTCCCTGCTCTCCCTGCTCATTTCAGCGCAGGAGGCAAATTAACTGCTGATGAGGTTCTCTGTCAGACCCTGTGGTTGACTTCAAAATCTGGTTTTAGTAACTATGCTGGATGTCCTACAGTGTTGACAGAGACTGGGGCTGATTCGTGACAAATTTATCAGCTGGCACGTTCACGGCTTTGTGATTTGAAGCTTGCAGTTTTAGCGCTCCGTCCTTGTTTAAACTGAGTGCATGAAACTCTGATGTTCACTAACTAGTCAGATTAGAACAAAACCCCCAAATCTCAGGAGATCCTTGAGAAAACAGATGTGTTTTCTGCTTTTATACGTATATTCTGTTTTAAGCGATGTGCCAGTTGTTTCTGTTATTCAACTAAAACGAACTGCATAGTCTCAAAGGTCAAAGGAGAAGGGGTTCAAAGGTTTTGGGTCTCACCTGACGGTTACAGTTCAAGATGCACTTTGTTAACCGGACTTCTGTTTGTGGTCAAACTCACAAGCGGTGTTGATACCTCTGGCATTCCAGATAATAGGCCGAGCAGATCTAGGAGAGGCCACCGGGTGTCCCACCAACTGTGATCCGCAGAGGTGGAGATAAACAGCAGGCAGGTGACATCCAAGCCCAGTTAATATTCTGATTTCTGTGTCCAGCCAGAGGGTCTCCCACTTCTCCTTAAAATCATGTAGCAAAAGTTCAGAATCTAACAAAACTAGAAATACCTAACTACTTGCCACTGGTGGTGCAATGGTGAGGGGGTGCTTTGTCCAGAGGCTCTGTCCCTCTTGGGTTTCCTCACTCACACTTAACCCGAGCAGTTAAAACACTTCCTCTTGTGAAATAAATGATCTATTTGTCTCCTTAGTTGCTTGCGAGCTCACTCTGGACTCAAACACCGCCTACAGACAGCTCTACTTGTCTCGGGGGAACAGGAAAGCTGTCCTCAAGAAAGACCCCCAGTCTTACGGTGACCACCCTGCCAGGTTCGACTCCCTGCCCCAGGTCCTGTGTAAGGAGTCTCTCTCTGGAGGAGCTTACTACTGGGAGGTTGACTGGAGCGGGGAGGGGGCTGCCATCGGAGTCACCTACAAAGGCATCAAGAGGACGGGTTATGGAGACAGCTGCCGCATCGGCTACAACCGAAAGTCTTGGAGCCTCTTCTGCTCCGATTCCAGCTACTCAGCCCGCCACAACAAGGACCAGATCGAGATCAACGCGCCCTACTCGTCACGTATCGGGGTGTTCCTAGACCACGCCGGGGGTACCCTGTCTTTCTACGCCGCAGGGGAAACCATGTCCCTCATCCACCGCTTCAAGGGCTCCTTTAGCGAGGCCGTCTATCCAGGCTTCTGGGTTTGGTATGACTCAGGCGTCACCCTCATCAATAAGTGATTAAATAACACACTTCCTATGATCAATGTACAAATGGGATTCAGAGTGGGATGTATTTACAGAACAAAACCATGACTATTATCTGATGATACTTTATAATTCTTTTACAAGATATTTTTTATTGACTACGTGTCGTGTTGTGATTCAGGGGAACTGTTTTTGATGACTGTGAATATTTTTGCAAATCAATGTAAAATATGTGAAATGTAAGCTCAGGTGTATGAAGTGAATACATTTCAATTATCATTTGAAAACAATGAAGGCTGTACTCGATTGGAATATGTCACGTGATCATGTATACAGGTTATGATGCACTTATATTGATCAATAAACTTTTTTTTAACAAGGATGAACTGTGATATTGTCGTTGCATTTTTTTACCTGATACTTCTATTATCACAAGCTTTCACTCCGCTGGCTAATTACCTCTCTGCCTGAATGCCGAGGAAAAATAAAAGAACTCAAGCTTGATCTGATCGGATTCAATGTTATCCTCTAGTGTTCACATCCACTTGTTTGCATTACCGACATCACTCAATTCAAAATAAAAGGCATCTGTTGTGAGACAAAGGGAGAGAACGTGTTTGTGTGTGGTGATCCGTAGCATTTTGTCTGAGCAGTGTCGGCTTTGAGGAGGTCTGAGAGGCTCCAGAGGAATCGTAGAGGAGCAGGTGAGGTGTGACAGGCTCCTGAGCTCACAGAGGGTTGAGCCTCATCTAGCAGTTTTAAAGTGTATGTGGTATGCTGAAGGGTTTGGTCCAGTCTGACTCTAAATACCTTTATCATTGAGTTACTCATTAAAAGTCTGGACTCAGGCAGTTACCGTATTATGTGATGCAACACATGAACATGAAAGCAGTTCCACTTGATTATTGTAGGGGATAATATTACATGCAATTCAAGCCAGTGGCTTTTTTTTAAATCTTTACTAAATCGTAAACTTGTTATGTCAAAGTATTCTGATAATAGCACTGTATGGTCATTTTGGTTTCACTGGCAGCATTTTAGAGAAACTAAAACTGGGAACTAGAAAGATAATAAAACATGTTTTTCATTTGGACTATGGACTTTTCATTGGTTACATATTCCCATATCTGATTCTCTTAATCATACTTTAGTTGCCAGTTGGGATCAATGAAACATCCCAGCTGATGACATTGACAAACAAAAAGTTTTATTTTACATTTTTAATTTTTTTTATTTTGCACAATTCAAAAAAATAAAATAAAAAATAAACAAACATAACAGAGATATATGAATATCACAGTGCAGGAAAAGGCAGAAAGCCAACTGGGCTTATTTGAAGCCTGCACCTATATAATATTAAAACTTTACAAAATTACAATCATTAAATTAAATATGCATAAAAGACATTTTTTTGTTAGGTGGGAAAAGTCATTCCATAATTTGGTTCCCCTAAATCTTATTGAAAATTGACCTCTGCTAGTCAGCAATTTAGGAGGATGAAGATGTGAAGATTGACGAGTTGAGTAAGAGTGAACCTGTGAATTGAATTTGTAGTAGGTCTTGAAATGATCAGGAATATTCCCATCACCTGAAAGTATCTTATAAATGAAAACACACGTTTGAGAAATATTGATGTCATAAATAGTAAGAATCTGCAATTTCTGAAATAGAGGAGTAGAAGAGAAGTGTGACTCTGATCGGGTTGCGATCCTAACAAAACGTTTCTGGAGGACCAACATTTTTTGCAGAGTAGTAGGAAAAGTACTCGCTCAAACTACATTACAATATGAAAGATAGGGATAAAAGGAGAGAGTTTGCAGAGACAAGATGTCTAACCCTCCTTATTATTCCAATAGATTTGTTTATTTTTCTACTAACACAGTCAATATGTTTACTCCAACTTAAACTCTCATCAATAATAATTCCTAGGAATTTTGTAGATGACACTTGAGGCATTCAGTCAGAATTGTCTGTAACCTTCAGTATCCTTCTCCTGTGATGGTGGAGTGAAGTGAGTTTAGACTGTGGAATCCTAACACTGCAGCCTTGAGGGAAAACTTTGAAGCTACACCAGAGAGGATATGAAAAACTCCCCCAGAAGTCTTGAGGTTATGGTCAGCGGGTGAGTTTTGCCATTGTTCAGTGATATTGTATCCTTGTTTTCTGAAAAAAACATTTCCCTACAGTTTTCTCTGAACTCCAGGCTCCAGACTTGCACTGCAAAGATGAGGGATTGTACAATTTTTGTAAATAGCTGTAAAATCCCTTGTGAGCTTGCTACCTCTAGTGGAGAAATGTACACAATGCTCACCAAGGATGTCATCGGCCACTTTTCACCCCTCTGGGAAAGCATCTGTGTGGGGAGATGATTCACTGTTGGAGATAAGAAACATTCTGAACCAGTGCAAGTATGGTATAATAAACACGTTTCGGTTGGCTAGACTGTAGTAGTCCAGCTAAATTCTGGCAAAGAGCTTGTAAAAACAGACTAATTGTGACACACCTCCCTGAACAATATCATCCTACCTTGACTTCTTTGTACACGTTTGTTTTGTAAACACTACATTGTGTAAAGTGATACAGCCTACCTGTCATTTTGCACCACATGGAGTTAAAGGAAACGTCGTCAGCGACAAGTTTTAATTCGTTTCTAGATCCAAGTATTTGTGAATTAGCGAGCATGAGACAGGGCAGCACGCAAAATCCTCGAATGAATAATTTAAACAACATAACGTTACCTTTCTTTGATACACCAAATGGGGACAAGCGGTGGAATCGCTTAACTGAGATGAAATACACAGTCTCTAATCCAAACCTACACAAACGGGTGGCCCTTTCACTCCCAACTTACTTGACGTGTAACTTAATAAACATATTCATGTTTTTATCCCATCATTAGGCCACCCTGTCTGTAGAGGGCAGTCAACCTCAAACAACACACGAACAAGAAGGACTTGTTTCTTGTCGGACACAATTACCCTGCGTACCACTAGAAAGAAGCGCCGCATTCTCACATTTTCTCAAGTGTGGCTGCACAGGTGAGTTTAAATCCGATAACTGTATTAAATACTTAAGCCCTGATACCGTAACATGTATTTTATAATGTCATGTTATTCGCTCTAGCATACTAACTCTCGCGGTGTGTAACAGCAACGTTAGTTATAGAAGACAGAAACCCGATGAATGGAGCTAGCTAGTTTGCTAACATAACATTAGCTAGCGTTAGCTTTAGCGTTATGTTTTGCTGTACTGGCGCTGTCTAGAAGATAGCAGTTAAGATGTATGGCTTCTGCATGTCATTTGATTCGAATTCATCGCCGACTACTGACATGGGTTTTTTATATAAACGACACATATGCTAAATTAAAGCCACAGCAATGTGACAAACGCTCTTGGACTCTTATGTTGTGTCATGCGTTACAGCGGTCACTATGACAACCTACTGGACATTATGGAATTAATGTTCTCCAGCTTTGTTAATTCTTTATATCTCACCTCGTGTGCAACCTGATGTTTTCCATATTTAATTGGAAAATAACTTGGGCATTAATAGAGGTGCAAAATACGCGAGGAGAAAGCCCTGATTCAGGAGTACACCACACTGAAACACTCAGGCACTGGGCTGATTGTTAGAAAGTTGGAAAATTTAAATTCTGAGATTCGTGAACTTAAAATGTTTTTGGGAGTTGATCAACCAAAAATCAAACTTGTATTCAACAGTGCACACGACCTTATAAACCTGTATTGTTGACATATTTCAGCCATCACACTTTTTTAGATGGTGTAAGCTACTGTTCTAATTTTATGGCAGTATTTCTGTAAGATGTTGTTTTGTTCTTTAGTCTAATAATAGTCAACATGTTGCCACTTCTGCCCTATTCCGTTGTCACAGTGTTATTACAGTGTCCACTAGCTCCTCCTTAACTTCAGATTATGGTCTTTTTCCAACAAAAAGGGAAAAGTTGGGAGAAGTATTTATTCTTTGAAACTAATTACTGTTTATGTGTGTTGAACATATTTCTGCTGTCTGCTTATAACTAAATACAGATGGCGAGTACAAAGGTTCCAGAGGTTCGTGACATCACACGGATCGAAAGAATCGGTAAGCATCCACATTACACCGAGCTGCTGTTTAGGGGACACAAATGAATGATTGCGAGCTACATGTGTTCTGTAACAGGTCAGCCCTAATATGTTTATGCAAGTTATACATGGTATGTACTTCCTCTTCCAAATGTGGTCAATATTAATGTTTTCATGTCTGTCTTGTGTTTAGGAGCACACTCTCATATTCGTGGCCTTGGTTTGGACGATGCTTTGGAGCCAAGACAGGTAATGTTGAGTCTTAAGTTCGTGGTCTGTAGCTGTGGGATTTGTTCCCTCTTTAGTTGACATTTGGCACTTAAAGAGATGATGTATAGATGTATTTTCGAGTGAAACCCTCTAAGGCTCTGTACTGCAAATTCCAGTGAATGTCAACTAATTGAAAGACTAGCTCAGTGTGGGATATGAAGCAGAAATGTTAATTAATGTAAATTTAACAGATACTAGTGCGGTGTTCTTTCAATATATGCCTGTTCAGAATGGGCCGCATGCGTGACCTGTAGTGTTGCTGCTAGCAGCTTTCTTGAGAACCGCTCATACAAACAGCTTCACACTCAACACTGCGCTTCGTTGGGTCTTCAGCAAAATACCTGCAATGACATAATTGCATCACACCTAAGTCGCGACCACTACGGTCAGAAACACCAAATACATTCTGATAAACTTTACTGTTAGACAAGGCAGGCAACCTGGGCCCCTCAACTAAAAAGGCACCTCAACTGTTTATTATGATTTTGAGATATGAAAAATATTGAGCTATGTTAAATTCCAAAAGGCCCCCAAAGCACTTAAAAAAACATGCATATTACTTAATGTGTAATTCTACTTCAGAGGAAAACATTTTAGTACTACAGTTACCTGATAAAACTGTTACTGACTACATTGCAGATTCAGATTTAACTAACAAAACATATCAGATTATATATAATGCATTATTATTTATGAAACCATCCAACGTCATATTAGAATTTAAAGTTCTACCTTGAACACAGACGTTGAGTAAATGATAAGGCATTTCTTTGACTGCACGTAAAGTAAAAATTTGAATGCCGAACTTTTACCGTGCAATATAATTTTATTATTAATAGTTATAAGTTTTACTTCAGAAGGCCTACTTCTGCTACCACTGTCAATACCAGCAGTCCCTGTTAGAGAAAGGGTGAAGAGTAAAGCAAGACGGCGTTTGCCGTTGGGCCTTTAAATCAGAAATCCGCCCTGAAAAACACTCCTAAGTCGCTGTTACTCGCAGTCGGAAACATCTGTGAAATACACTTAGCGGAGGTAATATCCAAATAGGCTTAGTAGTCCATTCGTAGGTTTGCTTTGACATAACCACCAGGGTTATGAAGTAGAATATAGATGTGGTTAGAGGAGGTACTTTTACTGGCAGTAACGTTGGTGTTCTTGATTAGCAGCAAGTCTTACAACGAGGAAATACACCAAAGTAGTGGCTTACTCACCCGCAGAAACACCGGTGAAATACACTCTGGTTCGATTCTGCTATCCTCTTGTGTTGAGTTAATGAGCCACTGCAGAAGATGTGAACCTGGAAGCTCCGCCCCCGCTGCTGCACACAGCGCCGTTTGCTTGTTTATTCAAAGTACAGTAACATTGAACATGTCACGTGTCTAAATTGCAATAAATTTGACGAAGGCTTTCTTGTGAGTCCCCAGCAATACACCCACAAAGTGTGAATTAGATCGAATGAGCGGTTATGCAAAGGACGGGCATCCCTTGACTTCCAGTATGACTGCAATAGACTCCAAAAGAGATCTCTTGCATAATAGTTAGATATTGGATTACAGCACATGAATGATGCGCTGATGTGCATTAATGTGCGTTTGGCTTCAAGGATACGTGTTCCCATTCACCTGCAGGTATCTCAGGGGATGGTCGGCCAGCTGGCCTCCCGTCGGGCAGCAGGGGTCATCCTGGAGATGATCAAAGATGGCCACATAGCTGGCAGAGCAGTACTGATCGCTGGCCAACCTGGCACAGGAAAGACTGCCATCGCTATGGGTAAGGGCCACATTGGAGGCTTTCCAGAACACAATATCATTTCACCCTCCTCCTCTGGAAGTCATACCGTTGTTGTAATTGGCTTCAGTTATAGTTTCGTTAAAGCAAGTGTTCCTTTTTTTCCACCCCAGATTCACGAGCTGAGTATAGTTTAGCTGAGATGTTTTTTTTTTTTTCTTTTTAATGCAGGCATCGCCCAGTCGCTTGGCCCCGATACACCCTTCACAGCGCTGGCCGGTAGTGAGATCTTCTCCCTGGAGATGAGCAAGACGGAGGCACTCAGCCAAGCTTTTAGGAAAGCCATCGGTGTGAGGATCAAGTGAGTGAGCACACACAAAAGATTGTTGTTTTTGTATTTCCTATTGTTTGAAATGAATCTGTATTCATCGTGGGCTTCTTTTACAGAGAAGAGACGGAGATTATTGAAGGAGAGGTGGTGGAGATCCAGATTGATAGACCAGCCACTGGAACGGTAGGCTGCCTCGTGGCACTTCCAAGTGCACTCAGAACTTGCTGTCGTACGTTCTTTACGCCAGAACACGCTATCTGAGTTGCTAGAAGACTCATTAAAGACAAACTTATAGATATTTGATTTTGTCTCAGGGTGCCAAAGTGGGAAAGCTGACTCTCAAGACTACTGAGATGGAGACAATATATGACTTGGGCAACAAGATGATCGACAGTCTCAGTAAAGATAAGGTTCAAGCAGGGTGAGTTAATCTCTTCATAGAGCTTTACACATCAGGATCACTCAGGCCTGTCGGATAGCCGTATAAGATCTAACCCGTCTTTCTCTATGTTTCCTCTCAGAGATGTTATTACCATTGACAAAGCCACCGGAAAGATCAGCAAGTTGGGCCGCTCCTTCACCAGAGCCAGAGACTACGATGCCATGGGAGCGCAGGTATAGTGCAACTGTCAAGTCGAAAACAATTTCTGCCTGTGGTCCCGTGTGTATTCATTTTTCTAAATTACATTTTATTGTGATTTTTGTTGTTCCTTGTAGACACAGTTCGTACAGTGTCCAGAGGGAGAGCTGCAGAAGAGGAAAGAGGTGGTCCACACGGTGTCACTCCACGAGATCGACGTCATCAACAGCCGCACGCAAGGCTTCCTGGCTCTCTTCTCCGGAGACACCGGAGAGATCAAGTCTGAAGTCCGCGAGCAGATTAATGCCAAAGTGTGTGAGTGGAGGGAAGAGGGCAAGGCCGAGATCATTCCTGGGGTAGGTGCAACTGTGTGTTTGTATATATTTATATCTATATTTGATTCGTCTGTCTTTTTATGACTTGACTGATTTTCTATGTTTGTGGTTCCAGGTGTTATTTATTGACGAGGTCCATATGCTGGACATGGAGTGCTTTTCCTTCCTGAACCGAGCCCTGGAGAGTGACTTGTCCCCAGTTCTCATCATGGCCACCAACAGAGGCATCACTCGGTACTATTTCTTTTCTGAGTTGTCTCATTTAGGAACACACCAATATGGAATTTATATGTCCCATACCATTTTTGGGGGGAATTTTAATGACTTAGTTATAACCTGTACGTCGGGCTATTTGATAGACTAAAATATTGACTTATAGTTTTTAAAATTTGGTAGATAAAATATTTATTTTTAAATATTCCTCTCTTTTATCACTTAGTATCCGAGGCACAAACTACCAGAGCCCTCACGGCATCCCCATCGACCTGCTGGATCGCCTGCTCATCATCGCCACCTCCCCTTACACGGAGAAAGAGACGAGGCAGATCCTCAAGATCCGGTGAGAATCTGCCTCCATCGTCTGTGAGGCCCAACTAGGTTTTGGCCTCTTCCCAGCTTTGTAGAAGGGAAAATAAACCTGCATGGTTTTCATTTCAGGTGTGAGGAGGAGGATGTGGAGCTGAGCGAGGAGGCTCACACCGTCCTGACTCGCATCGGCATGGAGACGTCGCTGCGCTATGCCATCCAGCTGATCAGCACCGCTGGACTGGTGTGTCGCAAGCGCAAGGTAAGCTTAGCTGGTTGTATTGTTGCAGCTGTAACATGGGGGGGGGGGGCAGTTATCAACATCTATCAACATCTAGAAAGAACTTTTTTTTCAGTCTCTGGTCAGATTGTATTTCAGTAGTTTAGTCATGAATTCCTGTGGTCCCAGTGTTGATGTCATCACTGTTTTGTTCTTTTTGGTGTCTTCAGGGAACAGAAGTTCAGGTGGAGGACATCAAAAGGGTTTACTCGCTGTTCCTGGATGAGGCCAGATCCTCTCAGTACATGAAGGAGTATCAGGATTCCTTCCTCTTCAATGAAACACGTGAGTCCGCTGTTCATCCTCTCTGTCTCTGGTAGTTTCCAAAGCCGAATTCCTTGGCAACACACAGCAACACTGCACATTGATGCTGCATTCACACAAGTTGAATAAAGGTCCCAACAATCCATCAAAATGCTGAAAGAGACTCTAATCCAGGGTCAGTCATTAGGGAAGTTGTCAGTTTTTTCATGCTTACTAAGACTCCATAGTGCTGATTGGGCAAAGCAGAGAAGAGAAGAGTACAAATTCAAACTCGTCTCAGCTTTGGTCTAGTAGGCTCAGCTGTCCCATCACGTCCTTTATGATGATAATGATAATGAAAGGCCTTCTCGCAAATGCAAAACAGAATGTGATATAGATTTTTAAAGGTGAGACATTTTTCTACTCAATATATTGTAATTCTTCACAGTGAATAAGCAGCGTGTATCTGTTCTTACATTTCAGAAACGCCTTCAATGGACACCTCATAATGAAGATGACTTGGTTTTCTTAGTCCCTGAAGTTTTTATGTTGTCGGTCGTCTCTCTGGTCGGAGGCAGTTCAGATCTGGATTTTACTTTTATTTGAATTCAGCATTGAATTACATTGAAGATGGAACTCAAATGTATTAAATAGACTGAAAGCCCCGACATGGTAAATCACCTTGAATTCTACATTGTTCAAATGTATTCACTGAAATTTGACTTAATTCTGAATTTACCACATTTCTGTTCATCTTTGAGGCCTTAAGGCAGGAATATCCATTCCTTCTGTTTCCTTTCTTTTGTTGACTTGTTTATTTTTATGAAAATTATTAAACAGGCTTTTCTAAGCACACTGTGATCATTTGTTTTTATATTTGTCACTTAGTCTTGAACGCTCATTCAATGTTTCATTCGGAACATCAAACTACACATTTTATTATTATTTTATATTTAATTTGATGTGACCAGTCCCAACTACCTCGGTTGAGGTTCTTTTGGGGGGGATAAAAGGATTACACAAAATAGTCAATCAGTGAAGTAAAATGGTGTAAAGTGGCGCATGCATAACGTATTCACCCCTTTTGCTATGAAGCCCCTAAATAAGATCTGGTGCTACCAATTACCTTCACAAGACACAATTAGTTAAATAAAGTTCACCTGTGTGTGATCTACGGGTCACGTGATCTCAGTATATAGGCCAAATCCCAATGTCCCCCTTACGGACTCACAGACTTTGAGGCGCGCTCCCGCGAAGTCCGTGAGGGTTTAGGGCTGTCCCACTGTCAAATCATCAAGTGTTTGAGGGCTCTCTCGCAGACATTTTGAGCCCTTTATGAACCGTTTCCGTAAGTCAGCATGGTATGCTGATTTAGCCTAAGGGAATTACCCACAAATCATTGCAATGTAACGTTAAACACGGGGTAACCAGTGGACGCATGAGACGTAAAAAAAAGGTAAACAAAGAGGATGGCTCACGTGTGTTCAGTCATATTAAATTTACTCAGAAACATAAAGGATTAAAGATGGAACAAAAAATAAACATGAAATCAGAGATTTATTTATTTATTCATCAAATATTTGATTTTGTCATTGAAGCTGTTTTGACAAAAACGAGTAAATAGATTATATGAAGTTACCTCTCATCTTGTGAAGAAAGAGCCTGAAGACGTTCAAATCAAGGAGTACAAAGTATAAAATAAATACACACAATTATACATCATATTTATTGTTGTTTTCATGGTAATATGATATGTTGCAGCAAAGTGCTGTCTCATTCATATTTCCACCATTTCAAGCCCTCAGTCTCTCACACTCAACCACTCACCAGGTGATGTCAGTAAGTCCTTGAGGGTTCAGGGGGGACATTAGGATTTGGCCATAGACTCACCTGTTCTGAAAGGTCACCGAGTCTGAGACACCTCCACCGATGCAAGGGGCACCATGAAGACCAAAGAGCTCTACAAACAGCTCCAGGGCAGGGATCTGGAGAGGTACAGATCAGGGCTGAGTTATAGAAAAAAATGTCCAAAACTTTGAACATACCACAGAGCACCACTAAATCAATTATTAAAATATGCAAAGAATATGGCACCCCAATAACCCTACTGAGAGAGCCACCCACTAAAACTCACATACAGACAAGAGGACATTAATCAGAGAGACAATAAAGAGACCAAATATGACCCTGGAGGGGTTTTAAAGCTCCATGGCAGAAATTTGAGTATCCTTCCATTGACTATATATAAGCTGAACACTCCACAGGGCTGGGCTTTATGAAAGTCTCCACTCCAAATGTGTTTACTTATTTCTATTTCTTTGTCTTTTGTGGTGCCATGCTCTTTACATTTTGTAATGATGGATTTAGTGCTGATTTAAAATAAATAAATAATCCACTCCCAATCTCTACTTCTCCAGAACTTCAGCACTGATTGTTTGGAGAGCTCCTTGGTCTTCATGGTGCCACTTTCGGAGAGGCGGTTCAGAGATTTCACACAGGTGGACTTTATTTAACTAATTAAGTGACCTCTGAAGGTAATTGGTAGCACCAGACCTTATTTCGGGGCTAAATACATATGCATGAGCCAGTTTTCAATTTTATCCACACTTCACTAATTAGGACTCATTTTTTATTTTATTTTTACTGTTCGGTCCATTACAATTAAAATCCCTTTCAATTCCAGGTTATAATGCAGCAAAATAGGAAAATCACTAACGGTGTTGGACACTTAAGACATAAGGAAATGAGCTAAATATAGAAGTTTGTAGCAGTTTGAAATAGTTTCCACCAGGTGGAGCCCAAAGATCTCTCTTGAAGACATCTGTTCTACAAACAACACACTGTGCACACTGCCCTGAGATAAATGGAAGCCCTGAACACGTTTTTCAATGAGCAAGTCAAACGGCATTGCTGACCGCTGAAACATATCTTCCTTCTGCATCATATAGATTAAAGCTGCCTTTCTCTGTGATGGGTGTGAGCTTGTACTGTAAATGACTGCAGCTGGTCCACACCTCAATCTCACACCCAGTCGGATGTAATAGGTGCTACTTTGCTCTCTCACACACACACATACACACACACACACACACACACCCCTAGATTCTTCTGTATTTAGATAATCAAATGCTTTGTACTTCAGAATCCAACCTTGTTTGCATTGTTATTCCATTATGGGCTTATGATCTGTTTGGTTCTTTGGATAATGGTTGCCTTTTCAATCAGTAGACAAAAGCATATATTACCCACAGTCCTCTGCCAAGAAGCTATGTTTCTTTCATAACTAATTAGAGCAGATAAATCAATTTTACCTGCATATAGTCTGCGTACAGCGCAGTGAAAATTAATATTTAATGTTTAGTGCTGGTGGGAGAGAATTCTGCGTGGATTACCCTGCTGCCTACATGCCATGAGTCTGCCGTTGGCTGCTGCCTACCACCGCATCTGATGGATTCACTGGTTGGATTAAAGGTGGGATAAACTTCATGAGGGCTCAGTTGTTTGTATTCAAAACAGGGTTTTGTGCGTCGCCTCCCTCTCTTGGGACAAACCTATATTCTGACTGCGATTCCCGTACGCTTCCACTTGATGTTGTGTTAAAATATGGAGCTCAGAATGTAGAGAGGAGACAGAATCCCCCACAATTCCTCTGAGCACAATTACACCGGTCTCAGTGTATCTAAAGACCTGCAGACATTTCTGTCTCTATGGTGTTTTGCTGTGAATCCAAAGCTTTGTTTACGGATCATATTCGGCTCAGGCCCTCTGGGTGCGAGCAGAGTTTCTTGGATTGGTTCCCACTCTTTGTCTACACACCACAGGCTACAAGGCTGCACAGCATGCTAACATGTTGTGGCATTTGCCTGCTGCGCCATGGTCAGGCCACGCTAGATCACAGAACCCCACCCCTTCCATCTCCTAATGTGGAGATTCGTTATTACCAGCTGGTTTAGCTTTGATAGTCAATATGAATCAGTGAGGGACCTTCCGAACACAGCCAGTGCTGATGGTTTTCACCTGGCTCTGTGAAGGGCAGGAAACACTATTGACTATCCAGAGGTCATTTGGACATTCTCAGTCTAACGAGGCTCTCAGTGTGAATGTCATTAGCTTAATGTGTCCATATGAAATGCAATGAATTGACTTGTTGATCAATTCAATTAAGATATTGTCAGCTAGGATTGACATAGGACATGAGCCTTTTGGAATATCTGCAGTATTCAATTATTTTTGTCATCATCTCATCTCATTGCAGCTTTTGTTCATCGGGATGTTGAAGCAAAAACACAACGTAGCCTTTGGAGCAGCCATGTAAGCTTCTGCATTATGTGAATTAATTGGCGTATTACAAAGTCCCAAATATGTGTCTTTGTCCATTTTGCACGTGGTCACAAAAATGCAATGACTTTGAATGTGACATGATGATGCTGCCTGCTGAAAAGACACATGGCGTGGGACGCTGATTACACGGCAAGCTCTTTTGCTTCATCTATCTGGACTTTTACAGGTTTTTATTGCAATTGCTAAAACACAATTTCTGAAACTAGGCCACTCATTGTCGAAACCACACACACACACACGCTAATAAAAAGCTCTTCCACATGCGACTTTAGGTATAACACACAATTAACATTTTCATTTGTAGCATGCTGTAAATATAGACTATGGACACAAATTCAATACTCATTTACTCAAAACGGTATCAAACACAACTAAAGTACTTGAAGTGAAGATGACATGAACACATTACTATATTGTATAGTAGAGTAAATACATTGTGTCAAATAACAGTCCTCTAACTCTTTCTTCAGAATTGTCTTCCATTGTTGTGCACACCGAAGAGCAAACCTGAATCCTATTTATGGTGGTCAAGCTCTGATTTCTAAGTGATCCGATTGGCCACAGGTGTTTTCACAGATGCATTGTGGGTGCAAGCAATAGATAATTGCGTGTGGAATTTCAGAAGGAGGCCAGGAGCAATAAGTCAAGTTAGCTTTCAACACAAAAAGACTGATAAAAACAAGAATGGACACTTAACATAAGAATAGTTTATATCCATCTGGTACCAACCCCTCTAGCATATTGTGCCTGCTCTTTTTATTCTATGTTTATTATTCCCATATTTTCTTTTTTGATGTCATCTTCCGAAAATAGGATTTTAGGATTCAAGCACCATTTGGAGTGTGTTGCTCGTGAATGGTTTGCAATATGAGTCCATTTCCTGAGGTTCCCAAGAACAAATAAATCTTCATCCACTCTCTCTTTCTCTCGCTCTCTCTTTGTCATATGTGAAAGGGCCGACCATGTGATTCCTGTGGTAAAATTAGAGGATGAGGTCAATGGAAGTTTGTATGTGCTTTCACATATGGCACTGAATGTGTACATTCTTTGATTTTGGAAAAAGAGGGATTATGTGACACAATGTACTCATGCTGCATCAGATTTGATGCAAAGTAAAGTCTGGAATTACTTGAAAAGAAAATACTAGTGGGCTGCCACACTACAGTGCCCATGCAGCCACCAACTCAAATTATGAATTTACTTCCAATCATTCCAGTTTGATCCAAAATAATTCTGACTTCATTAAACATTTTCATCTTCACCTCTGGGGTTTGTCAAGCAAGAGTAATGCCTGGATTTAAATAAAGGTTAAAAGACAGAGTGACAGTGAATGTGTCATAATGTAATGAGTTTTTTTTCGGACTACTCTGCTTTCTGAAGACATGTCAGTGGTGAATCAATCTGTACTCACACTGTCAGTGTGTAGTTTATGAAGATGATGGGGGGAGGGTGTGTGTGTGTGTGTGTGTGTGTGTGTGGAGGGAGGGGAGGGGGGGTGGCTGTGGCTCAGAGGAAGAGGGGGTCGTCTTCCACTTGGGAGATTGGCATTAACATAGTGCTTTTCTAGTCTACATGACCACTCAAAGAGCTTTGCAACACGTGTCAACATTTACCCATCCATGCAACGATGGCAGAAGCTGCCGTGCAAAGGTGCCGAGGTTACTGGTTCAGCGTCTTGCTCGAGGACACCTCAAGTAGCCGGGGATCAAACCAGGTACCCTCCGATTACTTGACGCTTGCTTTACCTCCTGAGCCCCATATCAACTATCATCAACTATGCTGCAAAATATTAGAATAACCGATTCAGCCCAGTTGGAGAGCATTTAATTACCCAGGGAAGTGCAACATTATCGGTACGTGTAATATATTCATGGACTGAAGCACTTTTAATTAAACAGCACAAAATAACAGAACATCCTGAATTCATTTCTTTATCTCTCTCTATTTAATAATGAGAAAATGCTGAAATGAACCCACTTGATCTTGTTTTCTTATAGAAGAGTGGATTCCTGTTTGCATGTAAAGCTGTGTTCGTGGGTTGTTTGATCTATTAGAGTGCATCAGTGTATTTGTGGCCCCTAGGCTGCACACACCTGGGTACACTGCTATTTGTTTTGTGTGTATACATGCATGCATGCTCTTCTGCTTCCATTCACACAGAGCTGCTGCCATTCATTGCCTCAACCTGCACTGTACACGCAAGTCATTCACAAAGCCCCTTCCCTGCCTCTGCTTCACATGTGGGACACATGAATGCAGATGCTGCTGTGCACACACATGGGCGCATGCATAAATAGCCCTTTGGAAGTATTTCTGAATCAGTTCATGCTGCAGTGGAAACAGTAGTTCTAAATATGGAACCATGTGAGCTAAAAAGAGCCACGAAAGCCAAATAACATCATTCACTCTTCGCCAAGTCGAGCAGAAGCTCATGCTTAATTCAGAAAACTCTGGGATTCATAACTCCCACTTGCTGCACCCGCGACACTGAACCCACTGCAGCACATAATAAGCGCAGTCACGGTCACACTATTCCACTGTCAATTTACATTACATCCTCGTTAGTGAGCATGCAAATCAAATTAATCCCTACGTTGCGTTGGGGACCTCACTGGCACAGTTTGAAGTGAAGCCACTGTTTGGAGGCCTGGAGACGAGGAGTGATCATTAAAACAGGCTGGGGGGGGTAATGACGTTTTCTGCCACCGTGGCTCCAGCAGGCCTGAACCATGACTTGCCATTCACGTCTTCTTAAATAGTTGGGCGCTGGTTGCTTCATTGACATTGCTCAGCCCACCATGAAGCACATCTCTTTTTTCATTCCACACAGGCAGACACTAAAAGAGGAGGAGGACAACGTCTCATGCTTCCCCTGGAACATGTGTCGCTGTCTTTAATGACACATGCGGAGCCGTGCATTAATGCACGCGCTGACAGCTGAGGGTTAGTTGGCTCCTCGGGCCGGCCGTCCATTCACACATGAAAGAAGTGAAGTGATGCTCAACAGGAAAGGATGAAGCGGAGGAAAACCTCTCAGCTGTATGAAGTTCAATGTGGGCAAAATCTAACACCTCATCTCCACATCAAATTTGGATCCATTCCATTTTCTCCAGCTGCTGATATATTGTCTGTCTCATTATTTTTACCAGGTTGTTCTGGTTTCCTTTCTGAAAGCTCTACATTAGATAAAGAACGCCGTGTCCTCTACATCAGTAATACTTTTTAATATGACAATTTTATTATCGCAAAGAGAATATGTGGCGTACCTCAAGGATCAGTTCTTGAACCACTTCTGTTCTCAATCTGCACAATACAATTAGGACACGTTATATGTGATTTGCATTGTGGTATGGGGGACAAGTAGTCGATATACCTCAAAGAAAAAACCCTGTCATTCAGAGCTGGCCACACTCTTTCTACAGTTTTGTTGCCCAAATTTCAACACCAAGATACAAAAATAAGCTGGTCAAAACATCTTCTTATAGTACTTCTAGTCTATTTTTACTGATATATGTTATTTCATTATTATTATTATTATTATTAGCGACTTCATTTTTGTGGACCTGTAATAATTTCCTTCCCTATGAGACCTCTCTGTTTTACTCCAGTGACATGGTTGTTGTTATGGTAAAGGACAGTGGGCTATATCTTGTCATTATATCTAACAGGCCTTTTTCACAGCACACATTGGGATCTTGCCAGCACAGGTGTTACTAATAGCACTAATGATGGTTCTGTGCTATTCAAGTGAGAGTGACAGGCAACATGCACAATACCTGAAACCTGACATCAAAGCAGCTAAATGTGCTTTTTCATGCACTGATACCTTTTTATAATTTTGAGCTATTTTACGATGTCTGCTCTCAGACGAGTGGAAAAGCGTCCAAAGTACACATTTAGGTGTTTATTTTACAAAATACATTTGAAAAACTCAACTCAATGTGAGGAAAGATGTTTTCCTGTCTTCATGATGCAATAAAAACACTACACACTGCCTTATGAAATACAAATGTATTGCTTTCCGCATACGCCATTGCCATCTCCCTGGTCTCCCACATTTTCTTAAATTGCCGTTTTAACGGCATCAGCGTGAGGTGAAGGTCACTCAGCTCTTTGATCCCCATCCTGTCTTCTTGTAATGACAGTGGTTTAAAACTTGAGCACGTCTCCGCCTCAAGCGAACCTCTAATGAAGGAGCTATTTCTGCTTTTTCCCCTCAATTGCACTAACAGCCTGGAGAGTCAATTGTTAGTCTCTGTTTCTCCTTTTAATCCTTCATGTTCACTTGTGTTGGTAGCAAGACATATGTGCTATGGGGCGTCAGACGACTTCAGTTGGTCGGTTTGCATCTTTGTCCTCACGCGATGCTGTGTGTACTGCAGTCTTTGCTCACTTCATCACTGTTTCATTCATGTTTTTGTATTTTCAAGTACCGTGGACTCTGTAAACTAAAAACAATTACACCCTACAATGGTATTAAAACTCATGGTGTAATAGACGGAAGACAGATCCTGGATCTCACATTCACATACAGTTGGAACTATTTCACAAGGAATGAGTCTGGGAACATGACAAACCGCGCACCAGGTGAGACTTCTGCAATGTTTCCGCCACACTTGTTCTAGTTACTGTCTTTCTACAGTGTGAAGCAGCTTGGAAAAGTCGGCGGGTGTCAGCAGAGAGAAGGTGAGAGATTCACAGTGGAGATGTGATACTTCTCATGATGGATTTTTCTGCAAGCAGAAGAACGATCATGTCTCCTTTTCCTACCCCGACCTCTATTTGTGATGGATCACAGTTCTTGTTGAATGTTCAAACTCCCTGGTGTGAGTCGTGTTTCCTGACAGATTGTTGTGTTAAAGCCACAGAGTAATCAAATGTGATTGTGGTTGTCACCGCAACATAAACCAATTGTGTTCTAATTTTATAATGAGACGCTGCCAAGATACGCCTGTTTAAGACTTGATTTATAATAGAAATCATTCTTTGATTGAAGCCTTTACATGTTTATTGTGTTTACACCCATCGCCCCTTCATGGATGGTCCGCCTAAAGTGGAATGGACTATTTTTGATTCCTTGGGATGAAGTAGAACATAAAGTTTTCAAAGATTTATTACATTGTTGACCTGTCACCACAGCTTTCTGCTGTACATTCTGCCGTGCTTGATAACTGGATTCTACTCTGGATTGATCTTTTTTTGAAAACGAACACAATGGCCAAAAAGATGACAGTTTGTTTTTGTTGTTGATTCATGTACTATATGTTTTACTCATGTCAATTTGAATAGTACTGGCAGTCCATAAAAGTTGTACATAGTGTTCGCATTCTATGGGCAGAAGTGTGTAATTATCTAAGGATTTAATAATATAAATTAACACACTGTGATATCATTGTATCTATAAACAGATTTGAATTTAAACATTGATTACATAACTCAAAATGTGTTTCAGAGGAATTCTAAGGTTTATAAACGTAATTAACACCAACAAATTCTTACGAGCTGTAAGCATCATCCCTCCTATCAGTTCTAGAATAATATTTAGAGTGATAGTTCAATTCAGTGTAACATTTATAGTTCTGAAATCTGAAAGCATTACAAATGTATTCTTTTGACTTGAATTGAAAGCTGACTTTGTTCTTCATGAGTACATTTCAAAACAAGAGGCCGCTGCGATTCCTAATGCACAGTCACATTTAAAAAAAAGTAGATGGTCTTAACAAAGCTGCTTTTAAAACCCCTAAACAGGCTGACATTTTGAAGCTTCACATCCACTGGTGGCTATATTTCTCAGTCTAAATTTACCCTGCGTGTTGTACAAAGTCTGTCCTCTGTGAGTTTAAGTGGCAAAGAGCAAATGGAAATTCCAGTGCTTGCTAGAATGGCTCCCCTTTTCCTGCCCACGCCCCGCTGTTTCCTGCACGCTGCACGACTAGGTGTGTTGACATTGAGATTGGAGGCGTCTGACTTCGGGGTACGTATTGGTCTGACTGTGGGAAAGGGTGTTGGTTTCTCCTGGTCCTCCACCGACCAAACAGCAATTCCTCCTCTGGCTCCTATGTAATCTAGCCCTCTTCAAACTGAGGGCACGTTGGATACAATGACCCATTTAAAATAGAGGCTCTGCCTAATTAAAGGCCTCACAGTCAACATCTCCAGTCTTCTTTTGTCACAAAAGCAGTGTGTACTTACTCTTTGTGTTTGCGCAGCCCTGTCATGGACAAGTCCATTAGTGCTATTAGCTGCCATGTTGGGCGACTGCCCTTTCTAATGAACGTCAGCACACAGAGGGCCTTTAGTTGTGGACTTCCTCGCTTCCTGTGAAGGTAAATATTATGTTTTTTTTTCTCTACTGCATCCATAGCACGGATGTGTCGTGTCTGGGATGTGTCAGTGTGTCTGTAAACCACTCTGGAGACAGCGAGATTACTTTACAAACTGAGCCTCACAGAGGCCTGCCTGACTGCCCCCGAACAATACAGCAGTTCATTCGCGGACTGACTCCGGCCGTCTCTCCCTGTGGTGAAAATCAAGTCTTTGTAAGCCTCTGCGAAGATGAGGAGATGAGGAAAAATGGTATCCAGTTCTCAAAAAGTGGTGCGCATTTCAAAATAAAGTAGTGTATGTATAACCTTTGACCTGACTCATCCTTGGGTATCTTCACTGAACAAGTGTATAAAGTCAGCTCTGACAACAAAAGATGACTTGGTTCCACTTTTACAACAAGATGCACAACATACTAGCTAGTTATTTACAAGAGTCAACATTGTGGTTTCAGCCAAATTGGACAATTAGCGTGAATTAATCCACAAATTACAAGAATCTGCTGTGTCAAACCGTTCTCCAAAGTAAATATTGTCATAGATTTAAATGCTTGATGTGAATGTGACACTAGTTTGCCTGTCGAAGGCCCCAACTGACAACGTTAAAAACTACTGCTCGTTAATAAAAAACAGACTCGGAGACACTCGGAGAATGACATGTTAGTTTATGATTAGATCATTTGCGAATCAACATACTGACTTTCTTTGCGAGTCGCTCCTGTTTAACTCTGAACCAGCTGCTGCAGTTTATATGCCTTCTCGAGAAAAGTGGTGCATCAATCTGAGGAGTTACCAAGTATTCCCTCAATACTTAAGGTATCAGCAAAACGAATTCTACAGAATATGACACATGAACGTGAACATTAACGAACACATGCTCTGAAAATGATCCATGAGGTGAGAATCCAGCTGTACCTGGTTTGTAGTGAAGGAACTTACATGAAGGCATAGCACAGATATGCACAGCATGTGGTGCATAATAGCATACAGCTAAATCTAAAGCCTGGTTATGTAACACTTACTGTTTTTTAATGGTTGTTGATTCATTAGGATGGTATGAATGCTGGACAGAGTGAGAAAGAACAGAGACAACGCGGTGGTTTGAAGTGATTAAATAGGTTTATTTGATTTACAGACATGTACATTTTCTATCAACCCCCCCGAGGGAGCGTCACAGTTCAGTTCTCGAACAATATTCCTTTGATTTCTCGACACTTCCCTTGTATTGACACGCTCTAAAAATAAAAAATAACCTCTGTTTTCTGCTCAACATCAGAAATAGGTTTCTTTATACAGGATTCTTGTATGACAAGAAGTAGCACATTTCTGAGCACATCACTTCAGTGATTAACAACGTAGAAGTACTCGATACAACGGACCTATACTCCTAAAGGATTGGTGCTAAATCAACTAAATTTGGCAAAGTGAAACTTAATTCGTGACCCATCTGACCAGAGCCAACATCCCTTCTCATGTCAGGTGACAACATGTCAGCACTTACTGCGCCGTGAGCGTGAGCGTGACGTGACAGACCTCTGAGGCGGAGGCCGTGGAGTCGATGCAGGGCTGTGGTTCAAATCAATCCCTGAACATTAAGTGTGCAAAATGGTTTGATCAGTTGTTCTTAAAATCAAAAAAAAAAAAAAATAAAACACATTTACAAGAGCTACAATATGAATGCAAAATGTGTTGCACCCTAAACATTAGACCGGTAAAATCCATCACATCGCAGTTCCTTTAGTGTGTGTGTAATATGTGTGAGATGCCCAGTTCATGATCACAGTAAACGGGATGAATCTCAGTGATATAAGAAGGTATCGTGTAGTTTCATCGTGATACAAAAGGATGAACAAACAGGCATTTCTAAACCCAACAACATACAACAACATGTAGCATACTCCAACCTTAAACTTCCCTTTATAGATTATTCTTCATTATGGTAACAAACAAATAAATACATTGCATCCAAGCCATCATTTACAATATATTAAAGTTGCTGCGGGATATAGCTTTATGTATATATATATATATATATATATATATATATATATATATATCTCTATTGTAGTTATTCAAATTTAAAACTCATTTGGTAACTTTAAGAAAAACAAAATCAATAAAAGGAAGGTAAGAAGCTTCGTCAATTAAGAAGATGTAGGTGTGTAAACGCATCACATTCAGAGAGCTCCACGCAGTTGGAGAGAAGCTAAAGCTAATGATCTGGCAGCAAGGACGCCGCCCACACGGCACCCCGCACACAGCCGGTGAGTCATGCTCGCACATCAATGCTACGAGAACCACCTCGACGTTTCCCGGCGTTCCTCCGCTAAGGTCATTCCATCCTCCTCTGCTTTCTCGGAGGTCTGAAAAGTGCCTTTTTTCCCCTTTATGCATTCGTTTTCAAACCTACGACGCCATTAGCGTCTTCAAGGTTTCAGTAAAAGTGTATCCACCAGGTAATATACAACAGAAAGGATCATTCAGGGGAGCTTCTAATGGCGCTTTTACCTCAATCTTTACAAGCAACTAGCGATAGCGGATATCTTTGTGGGGTTTTGCATTAAAGATGCATGATTACAAATACGAATTAAAGCATATGAGGGAATCAAATCCATTTCACCCCCTTTTGTGTACTTCTATGTCTTGTGGTGCAGGTACTGAAGGAGACCCCAGCAAGAGACATCTGAGGACTTGCTGGTCTGGTTTTAAAGGGGGGGGGGGACTCTTCTCTTATCTGTTATCAGCGATAAGCGCTCGCCAGTCTAACCTGGGGTAGAAGGATTTCCTGTTCCTGTCTGGAATTTTGATTTCCCTCAGTAATGGAGTGATGACCGCGACCCCTGCTCTCCTCAAAGGTCCGTTCTCCTAATCGTGGAATGGGATATCTACAATTGCAAGGGAGAGAGGCCTCTTTCCACAATACCTTGTATTGTAACCAGCATGGACTGGACGTGGAATCCGTTAAAAGCGTCTCTGTCTGTGTGTGTGTGTGTTGTGTCCGGAAATTCAAAACCAACCATCAGAGAGCTAATCCCTCTGAAGAGAAACCTCGCTCACCGATAAGGCAGCGTGGATGAGTAAGGTTGGTTCTTTGTATTGCTTCTCGTGTACACACAAAACATAGGTGCTACTCCTTAAATGTCAAAAGAGAAGCCGTCCATTTACATTTGGGAAAAAGCATGTACATTATAAATTATAACAACATATAGTCCAGTGTCTGCTTTAAATCGCCCGCATTGCATCATTGTCCTTCTGAAACAATCATAGGCAGTGACCTCCAGTTTCAAATCCAACATCACGCAAGAAGAAAAGAAAAATCACAAGAAAGTTAATGAAAAATAATGTGTAGAAATCTCTCATCTCTGTCATGTTCTCTGGCACTGTCTACGCCGATGTAAGTGCTAAAAGCTAAAAATAAAAAAACATATCTGGGGGTCAAAGGAAACAGCTGTTTGATGGGAAAGCTCCAATTTTTAAGGCTGATTCACTGACGGTAACACTTTTTGGCTTTGACAGCTATGTTTACATGCACAGCTGAACTTTGAATGATTGTGAGAATACTGCATTCATCATGTAAACACTGTGTTTAAGTGTGATGTTAATACTCAGGTTAACATGTGCAGAGTGATCAGATTTTAGTCTTTGAGAATTATATTCCTGCAGCAAACAAAATGAGCCGCATCACTCGCTCCACATAACTTGAATTTTACAGCTTCTGTCTGTTTACAGGCTCCAAGTGTTGAAAAGCCAGGGCAGAATGAATTGTGGGTAATTTGCATGGGAGCAACAGAGACAGCAATGGAGCTTTATGACTGCAGTTTACACATCATGCTGATGCTTCTCCTGTCAGGCAATTACAAACATAATCAAACTTATTTCATTGCCAGCGGCTGAAATCATGGTGTGCATGTAAACATAGTCAGTGATCAGAAGTTATGAGGGTTGTTGTTGGTGGTCAGTGCAAAGTCGGAAGGAATGTAATGACGCTATGGCACTTGGTGCAGATTGACAGCTGATGTAACAGACAGACAGACAAGCAGACAGACAGGGCAGGTTCATGGTCAGCATTCAGTAGTATGGCATCAGGAGTCGGAGGGGGGGTCACGGGGGATTGTGCCGTCCCCACGTCCTCCCTGGAAGGTTCAGTGGATCCTCGCAGACAGAGGCGAGGAGGACACCAGCTGTCGGCCGGCCGGCATCAGCTCACGGCTGTGCTCTTTCTCACAGACCTGTGATTTAGAAGCGTTTCAAGGAGGGGCAAGACGCTCCCTCGCTTCAGTTCTGAGCAGCCTCCGTGAGTGTGTAGAGAGGAAGAGCAGCAGGAGCCAAGAGGAGGAGGAGGAGGAGGAGGAGGAGGAGGATCGTGGCAGGGACGGCGATGAAGAGAACGTGGACGTGGCTAAAGGAGTGGAGCAGCTGGCCTCGCTTTTTTATCTCCAATTTGTCATCCTTATAGAGTTTGGCTGCTCCTTCAGGTGGGTCCTCATGTTGTTGTCACCTGCAAGAGAGAAAGAAAGAGAGGGAGAGAGAGAGAGAGGGGGAGGATATAGTGCGGTTAGAGTCTGGCCTCACCACAGGACACTCTCATGTAATTAATGCTGAGGTCAAAAACTCCTGGGCCATCTGTTAGGACCTTCCTGATAACGCCTGCACACCAGGACCAGCCTGTGACCTAAATATTTCCTGAACACAGCATACCAACACATAACAGTTTGTTTAATGCAGACCCCCCCCCCACAGATGCTGTCTCTCCTGATTGGGGCTTTACATTAGATATCGATGTGATTATGCCTCTGTGTCGATATCAAATGTACAGTATATTATGTTACTAAACATATACAGAAATATTATTGACGGAAAGGGATTGCTGATGTAAAAAAGGCTTTCATTGCATTGCATAAAATATGTTAAAAACCATATTTGACTGACCAATTTAGGGAGACTTTTACTGAGAGTAAAATATCTCTATCTAATCTATTAATGTAAAAGTGATATTGTTGCAGTATGCCAGTGAGATCTTTTACTCAATTAAAAGTAGAAATACAGCAATGTAAAAATACAAAAGTACAGACGTGTGTTATGTGTTGATGATATGTTTTAAATGTAAAATATTTATAATTAATAATAGAAAATTAAAAGTACAATATTTCCAACAGGATTGTACATTTTTGCCTCTGTTCACTTGCATTGTGCTCATTTGCAGTATCATCGTCACAAGGTCTCTCAAGGTATTTACTTGTGGAAGAACACAAATCTTGTATCATGGACTAAATAAATACAAACATGACTTGTTAATGACAATTAATTGCTCAAATACACAAAAACAAAGCTCATATCAGGGAAAATGTGATGCCTGAGGGGAAAACTACCCTCCATTTGGAGATTAGACTGTTAAACGCTTGTGATTTCTTCAGATTGCATAAGAGAGATGGCTCTGCGTCTTGTTGTTTGTTTGCGTCATTAAGGTGCTCTGGATGCTCCAGAACACACAAGCTACTACTGCTGCTACAATAGGATTAGTGCAGGGAGCTCGGCGGCGCGATGTTCCGAGCTACTGTCTCGCATTGCCCAGACACAAACCCAGTGACCCACAGTGTGCATACATATACGTATATACTCATATACTAGTGCACATATACAGTACGTGCAGACACACATCATATAAACACGGGTGCTGGCTTAATCAGGAGGATGAGAGGATTGTTGTTTTGGTTCTGAAGATGCAGATCCACTCCTCTCCGGGATGAACCGTTTTCCTCAATTATTAGTGTCAGTTGTTCCCGTAAACTGTGAATTGTTCGTGAGCCAAATTCAAAATGAGGTTGCTCAAATGCCAGACAGAGAGATAATTAAAGCTGCGAATGCTTTGATATGTGCAACATTGGCCCGCCTCCTTGCAGATTACTGTGCTGGGGACTGTTGGCTTCTCAAGCAAAGGGGGAGGTCTGATTGGTCTGGCAAGCGGGTAAACTTGTGGTGGGTTTTGGCTGGGATGATGCAAGTCACGTGGGATCTGATTGGCTTCTCATTTGAGGACGGATGGAGAGAGCGGCGAATGGTTTGGTACACGAGACAAAAGATACTTTACTGTAACGAGAGCGCCGGTTGAGTTCTCTCTTTTCATGTATTCATTGTATTATGAAAGAGGAAGAAAGCTAAACAGGTCACATCAGAGCCTGCTGTACACTGTGTGTGTGTGTATGTGTGTGTGTGTGTGTGTGGGGGGGTCTGTGGTCACTGCCCTCCCCGGCACCATGAACCCATTCTGCTGACTGAGGACTCAGAGCTTTTGTTGAACGATAAGAGTGCGAAGACGGAAAGTATGCGCCTGCAGCTGTGTAAACACTTTTAACAGTTAAAGTTTGGAGAGCGGTGACTAAATCAGAGTTTGGCCTCGCGATGTGAGTTTCCTCCCCCAGTAATAAGGGATTGTGGTTACTGAATAAATGAGTGTGAAGCCCCGCTGTCAGATCTCACGCCGATGTTTCGACAGCCCCCCAGCTCGGGGATGTCCTCTAGTTATCACGCGCCATGGGGTGAATCTGGTCAGCAGGGGCCGGTTCCTCCTGCAGAGGAAGTTAATTGGATCTCAGTGTATGTGATCTCCATCTGGGAATGCATCACCGGAGATTAATATCTCGCGATGTACAACAGCCTAGGCGATCACTGCTCCTCTTCATCCTCATTTTGTTCAGCGGCCGTGTGTCATTCCTCTCCTCCTCTCAATTCATCTCCTTCACTTCCACTCCTTGTCAGAGCCGAGCACTTGTGCTGTAATCTGAATAATACCAACGCTTTACATCGGCACCTCCCCACGTTTCTGTCTTAACTGTTTCCCAGAGCAGCGTGTTGTACCACTGGGAACACAATGGTCAGAGCGAGCGTGAAGACTGAACACTTGTCACCAGAGAGCGGATGAACTGTGAACTGTATTGATCTGCGAGTGAAACCCGAGGGAGGAAATAGTGCCTGACACTGATTGGATTATCCTTCACAACAGATTTGTTGGAAATCAATCACCACGGTGCACCGCGGTGGTTCACTTTAAAATTGAAATGATCAGTTCGCAGGTAAATCCAACTCTGACCTCATGCAGCTGCAGTCACTGTTCTCTATAATTAGCCCCTTTTGACAGCAGGGAGAAAATGCTTTAGCTGCTGTGTGTGACAGACGGAGGACGGATGAAACCCTCAGGCTGAGAGCATGAGCGTCCACTGAAACCTGATAGCCATGCGGGAGCCTTTCATGTCACCTGTCATTAAGTGTGCATACTAATGCTACTCTGTCAATGGTAATGACTTGCGGTAAAAGACCATACAGCTGTAGTTTTGCATATTGTAGCCGAATAACTTTCCGGCTTTATTTAGATTGATTTCCTGCCTTCAAGACAGCCATTGCCTCCCATTCATCAATGCACATTGCCATTCGTGGAGCTTTCAAAGTGTCTTGTGATGGGTAATCTATCACACTGGTAATATTTTTTGGGGCGTATGTTATGTGGTGATGCAGCTGCAAGCACAAACAGCCTCAAGAGCAGTCTCACTGTTGGCACATTCAAGGACACGCTGCAGATTTGAAATGTGTCCGACTGCAGATAAGTAACTAAAATGAATACAACACATTGAATTCAATTCACATGATCCTTCTCACAACATCCATGTTTGCATTCCCAGCAACATGTCTCCTGAGTTAACGTCTACATTCTGAATTATTACCCACAGAGTAGTTTTTAGTCTTTGCATTTCATCGTCAAATTCTGTGTCGTAATACAATACAGCACTGCATGACGAGACAAATAAAGCCGAACCTTGAACCTTGAATGCAATGCTTTTCATCGGGCCGATGCTCAAATGTCAGATGTCAGGGTGCCTTTGGATGCACAAAGGAGAAATCTTTTTTTACAATGGACATAACTGACTTATGACGGACCACCAGGATGCCCCTGGTGAGTAGATTAAAAATAAAACGAAAAGATATTGCTATAAAACTTTCCCAGTTGATTATTTACATTAAGACAATCATCTTTTGTATTATATGTTTTCCAAGTTTAAATATGCAAATGAGGCATTCTTTAATGCTAACTTTTGGTGAATTTAGGAGAAATCTACAGACGCAAACAGACAAAAAAAATTGTATTTTGGATGTTATGGAAGCAAAATACCCCAAAACCTCCAAATTTGACCAGTACATGAAAAACAATGTTTTTGCCTGTAGTGTCTCCCTTCAAGTGAAATGAATGGAAACTAACGGTTGTCTGAATGGTTTAAAAAATAATCTAAATATGTAAACGAGGGTTTAACAAAATAGTCATCAATGATGTGTGTTCTTGTAGTTCATGGGATCATCCCGTCTTCCGCCTGCAGGAATTTGCACCTTTGTACAGTTTTCCCACCAAATCGACTGTTGCCTTCAAATACTGCAAGGAGTTGCAACTGGCAGATCACACTGCTGCTTCCCAAACTGAACTGGAACCATTTTGTAAGAAACCCTTCACACCTCGACTCCCTGCTTCTCACAAGCTGGTGCAATATCATCATGAAAAAACCTCATCAGAGCTCTTCTCAGCGAGTTTATGATCACATTCTGGTTGACATATTTTAATCCTTGCAAACCAAGAAATAAACTAATGATCTTTTTTCAGGAAAGATTCTGAATAAATATAAAAGGAAGAGATTTATTGTCATACAGTCATTACTCTTTTTCTGACCTTCTCCATCTCACCCTGCACAGGGAGCATTATTGGGAGGTGGGGATAATAAACCCAGCAGTATACACATTCATGACCTATTTTCTTTGCTCTTGGAGTACATATAGTATGAATGTTTAGAGGACAAATAAACCCAGATAAGGTTACAAAGAAACGATTAGAAAGGGGTTAAACCTTGACCTTTTGGCTAAACATGATACCCTTTACAAATAAGTCACAACAGATTCCTTGTCCTTCTAATCAGTGAGTCAGAGTTTAATCTTGTTATTCTTTACCGACAACTACAGTAGGTCCCCACTGTCCCGCAGTGCAGAGTTGGCTGGTGTGCTGCCAGTTATTGTGTCTTTTCTTTGCTCCGTTAATAATTAGACGGGTTTTGCACCGCGTGTGTGAGTCTGATAAAGACAGGAAGGAGGGAAGGCAGCTCAGGTCTTAATAAGAGGCCAGATAGTCAGTCAAATAACCAGCACTCCAAGAATGCCTGGACACTCCTTGAGTACAATGGGAAATGATTCATCGATCAATCATATGTGTATCATCACCACGTGTCCCCTCCAGCATTTACACTGTCATTAAGCTTTGAACAGCCTCGGGTCAAAGTGCCTTTTAAGTCCTGAGAAATCTTGTTTTTCTGTTCGTCCTAATGAAAAGAGTCTCTCCATGATGCTTCCCAGGTAATGAGAAGAGAGCCCTGTAAATATTGATGTTCCGAGACCGTCTCTTTGTTTGCAGCCACTTAAACCGCTGAGGTGAAAAGCACTAAAGTGTAAAAGCGTCTTTAGGAGAAAAGGCAATTTACCTGGTCATACCTTGACTGAGGAGGGTGGTCGTGTCATCTGGCTCAACCTGAGGAGAGAGGAAAGGCTTTAGGAATCAAGGATGCACAAACACTTTCAGACAGACCTTCTCAAACCACATTCAACGCCTGTTATTTTAACCCCAACCATCTCACGTCTCCCAATAATTTCTCCCAGTTTCGCTCATCACATGCTAACTGTCTTCCTTGGTCTGTCAGTCATCGCGTTCCTCCAGGCTGCAGTGCTCAGCCTGCCTTTGACCCACACTGACTCTGTATTGTCAAGGCGTACTGGCACGGCAGAGGAGACAGTCCTGTTCGCACACATCACGAAGTGTAAATGTGGACTGGGTGAATGCGTGGAGGAGGGGGACACATTGAACCAGAGCTATTAATGGCAACCCCGCAGCCCAAAAAAAAAGCTAACAACCTAGAAATAATAAAGCACTCTTTAAGGCTGAAAATAGAAAGGCGGGCTCCAGTGAGTTACTCGTTCGGCTCCGCGCCTTTTATAAATAGCGCTGAGTATCTGAGGACAGACTCAAAGGAGGGGAAAAAAAGCCGCAAAACGCTCTGTAAAGACGGGGGGGGGGGGGGGGTTTTATAAATCGGGGGCTTTATAGCGTGAATGGAATCTATAAATATCACAGTCATGAAACAACTCTAGTTGTACAAAGTTGTGGATGTTGTCATCTTTCTTGGTCCCTGAGGTGCTGTTCGCAGCTTGTTACGTAAGAACTGCTGCTGTTTGAGTTTTTTCTCCATTGGGAGGCTTAGTACAAATCTGTACCATTCAGGCCTTTAGTTTACCATGTGAGTTATGCGATGGTATGTCTGCTGAACACCTTTATACACCTTGATGTAATCTGACAAGCTGGTGCATGATTAACCCATCTATAGGAAGGGCAAGCAAGCAAAGCTGGAAATGAACAAGGACTCTTCTGATAGGGCATATGTACACTTGCTACACTAGTACCACTAGTGGTACCACTTTCTGATAAGGCAGATTATTACCATTTATAACTGCAGACTTTCTTTATATTACCGTGTATCAATGACCATGCTGCTGACTTGTTTGCTCATTAGACACACTCTTGACCCTTTATGAATGTGCTCAATATGGAATTCAGAGAGCAAGACAGCGAGACTAACATGCACTAAAATGCATGCGCAGCTGGACTGCCTATGTAAACAAAGCACAGAGAAGCCCACCAGATCTTTACATAGCTAATAGTTGTTTGCTGCTATGTTAATGTCATATATTTCAAACTTAGCGCCTTTAAAGCCAGACAAGCTTAGAGCCAGACAGGTTTTCTGATCTGAAAGGCATTTGTAAATGAATTATTAGTGATCAATAAAGCTGTTAGTTAAAACTCATAAAACCTTTGTAGAGGGGGACTTTTTAGAAAGTGGTGCCAAAAGTTTAGATACTCTATTTCGTAAAAATCTGAAACAATTCAAAAGCCAGCCTTCACCCATCTATGTTAAGGATTGTATTCATGAAAAAGTACAGGTACAACCGTCCAATGCCTCCAAGTGTCTCTGTGTTGTGTCGGGGAATTTTTCACTCCATCTGTTGCTCTATTAGCTTTGCCCTACAGCGCCTTGTGTGACAGTCAAGGGGTTGCGGTCAGATATAGTTTGAGTGAGCATGCGCCATCTGCCCACACTGCAATAATGTGGTGAGATAGCTTAAACCACATACTGGACCACAAACTACCATCTATTACAGGCACAACGGACGGCAAGAGTGTGACTTTTCTTTTAGTCACTGTTCCGCATTTCTTCCCTTTTTTTTACCCTGGATCAGGCCCAACAGAAGCCACAGCACGGCTTAGTGGTGCCTTTGCAGAGACCCCTTTAAAACTATCAACATTACGAAATATTAATGTTAATGTTAAGGTTGTGTTTTTCTTAGATGGTTGCTTGACCCTAGGATTATAAAATGCAGTAAGTCCACTGAAACTTGAAGCTCAGTTTCCACATTTCTTTCGCACATTTCCACTTGTCCTCTACAGTACATATGATTACAAATAGGCTTATTCTGCTTAAGTTGTCCAAAAATCTTATTTCTACAAGGGGCTTTGGCGTGGGAACAACAAGCGATCAACTCCACAGGGTGAAGACAAGGCGGCTGCAAACGGACATCAGACTGCCATCCTGTCTAAAAATGTCCCTCATCTTCAACAGGAAGGAAGTCATTTCTGAGAGCGCTGGCACCAGGGGAGTAAGTCAATGTGATTAAAAGTAGGAAAAAATGGTCAGAAAGAAACAAGAAGTCATGTCTCGCCGTCTGAAAGAGGATGAGTGTGTTTGTTTCAGCCTTTTAAGGCCATGACTCTGTGCCCCTCTGGGTTGGCGTTTTTTTGGTGTTTGAAAGAGGAAAATATGAATGCATGAAAAAGAGGGGAGGTAGCTGGTAAATAAAGTAAAAGTAAGCACACTTCAACAAATTGATGGCTAGAACCGCTTGTGTCAGCTCTGGAGCACTTATAGCTGACTGGGACTTTCTATTGACTCTGGGGCCTTTCTGAGTCTTGCAGGGTTGGCACCATTGTTGGCACCACTGGGCAGCTTGTCCCTGATACACGTCAAAACCCCACCACTGGGGTAAAGAGTACAGCATTGTCCAGTCAAAGTCTCCAACCTCCTATGGCACTCAGAATAATACCAATATCATTGCTCCTTCCCCAGCCTCGTGCACTGAGGTGGTGTGTTTGGATTTGTGGAGCTCTTAGTCAGAAAGTCACCGGAGGACATCTCGAGTGCGTCTTAAATATTTAAAGAATGAATAACAAATGAAATAATGACGAGTTATTCAAAGAACGACTGAGTCACTTACTGTTTCTCGGCCTTCTCCCTGTCATCCAGGAAAAACAGCGCCGTGGCCAGGAAAAACATGCCCCCCAGGACGATGATGAAGGGACAAAGCATGAGGGCATAGCCCAGACTGAGGAACCGCCACAGCGCTGACGTCGTGTAGCTCTGCTGAAGGGCGTCGGAGATCTGCACCACGAATACACACCACAACAAACACACACACACCATCACCAAAACCAGCACACAGACAAACACAGGCACACAGAGAGAGAGAGAGAGAAGAGAGATTTAATTCAAACTAATCATCCCCCCCAAAAGTTCTTAAAATATCCTGTCAGGATCTGACACACGGCGCAATGCGGACTGACTCAACATGCAGAGCGAGTTCTGCATGTTTCATCACAGCAACAGACAAAAGTGACATGATGTAAGACGCCCTGTTTTAGTTTGAAGCGATGCAGGACTTCACAGCTAGTGGCTCATATTGCTGTCAAAGGCTTGAGGAAAACAACAGCGGGAGAATGGTGGGTGTGAAGGGACCGTTTCTGCCTCCCAGCGTCACTCATGAGGCAGCTCTCAAACAGATTGCTGTGCCGATAATCGTGACGGAGAGGAGGCCGCCGATGGTAGCTTTTAGCCGATTATGTGTATGTATGCACATCAGGAGCAAGAGCTTCTCGTCAGTGAGTGAGTGAGTGAAAGTCTGAGCGGCTATAGGTCACCCCGGCTGAAGTGCATTGCCTATATGTTAGCGTCAGCAGAATGAGATGCTCTACAGAGAGAGCTGGAGAAGTTCTGACGGGAGGATGTCAGAGGGAGTGGTTGTGTGCGTACAGTATGTGCTCATGTGTGCACGCATCATGAGGAGTGATTGGAGAAAAGAGAGAAAATGGAGGTGGAAGACATTTTTTTAAATGTGTGACAAAATCTAGTGTACGTCCAGCAGCTGTGTGTGTGTGTGTGTGCATGTGTGTGGCCAGCGCAGAGCTATTTCGTCAGGTACAATAAATTGCCTGCAACTTGCGCAGCTAAAAATATATAGTGAACCGCTGCATGTCTAATTATCGAGCTAGAAGGCATTTTTCGGGAGATTGCTGAGAGATTGTTCCTGGCATTCCCCTGCCACCCACTCTGCCTGTGGCCATGTCGTGCTCATGTAGTATAGTAGGAGTCCATTATGTGTTTCTCGGGGGACTCTTATGTGACAACTGCTTTGGTCTACGTGCTGATGGAGGGGGATCTTGGCTCAAGCTCAGGAGAATGTGAGATGCATTGTTTTTGCACAACAGGAAGTAGTAGTTGGTTTGTAGAGTTGAGCGCATCATCTGCTGGGCTGTGTGGTGCACATCTGAAAACCCAATTGTAAACCAACAGGACTGACTCACTCCCTCACTTTCTCCTTGGTTGCCTAGCAATAACCACTGGTCTGTTTTTCTTGAGATTCTCTCCACTTCTGCTCATTCACAGGATTTGTGCCAGTCTGCAGGGACGACTGTATATCTGGCCGCGCTCAGCGTGCGTCACGACAAGTCCATCGCACTCGCGTGCTAAACCTCAGATCAGGAACTGAGGCAGGGAGCGGTGACGCACTTGGAGCGTTGTGGGCCTCGCTGGTCCGGGGTGTTTGTGGAGGAGTGAGAAACCCCCGGACATTCAGTATGTCACTCAGAGGAGAGTCGTGACCCCGAAGGATGGATTGAGAACTGTGGGGCCACGTCTGGGTAATTCTGGCTGGCAGTGTGTGTGTGTGTGTGTGTGTGTGTATGTGTGTGTGTGTGTGGGCTGCATTATTCTGACCTTTGCAACTTGTAGGAATATTAGCAGAGCAATTGTATTGTGTAGCCCCCCCTTTCTACATGTGAAGTTGTAAGGTTGAAACTGAAGGTAGAACTAAAGATTATTTTCATTATCAATTCATCTTTTTCATTGTTTAGTCTATGAATTGTCAGAATTTAGTGACCATCAAAAGTTCTGAGCTCAAAGTAACAGCTTTACATTGATTGAGTCCAAAACCCAAAGAAATTTCATTATTATTCAATTTGTTGATATGAAACTGTATTGTTCCGATCTGTCCTTAGGTTGTGTTTTTCATTTTGTCTTTTGTTGTTTCCTCTTTTATTTTGACATGCTAACATCTCCTTCAGTTCCTTCCCTCACCTGCCATCAATTACTCACCTGCCGCTGATTTTTCCATCAGTTTACCCCATTTATATACTCCCTTGTTTTCCCTGTTCCGCTGCCAGATTGTCTTTGTTCAGCAATTGTAGAGTAAGTTTTATGTTTTTTGTTAACTTCACCTTGTTTCCCTTGTTTTGGATTTGTTTGCTCTGTTTGGACTGACCACATGTGTATGACAGCCTGGCTTTCCAGTAAAAACCTCGCCTTTTTGAACTCTCCTCGTGTGCAGCATCTGCTATCGAGTGTCTGTTCGACCCTGAACTGTCCTATGAAACAGCTCTATGAAACAGCAAGCCCTCAATTTTGAGAAGCTTGTTTTTTTGTTTGATTAACAACTGAAATGGTTAATTTGTTATCAGAAATACTGTCAATTATAGTCGACTAATCTTTTCCGGAGTGGTTGGAATATTTTACATCAGTAGAATTAAAGTCATCCAGACGTGAGTCACGCCGTACTTCAAAGTACTGCATCTCTTAACGTGTCAATAGGACGTTCGTAGAATATAAGATGACACTGGGTTCTATTTGATCTACAGAATCAATTCAGCGCCGACCTCTGAGCCGGATTCTGTTTTCCAGAATGTGGATCTTTTTATTCTTCTAATACCAGTTTTGTTTAGTCTTTTAAAGAGCTTGTCAGTACTTGGAGACAACTTACTGCTCCCTTTATCTGGCTTCGACAATAGTAGCGCAGTAACATTTCCATTTAAGGAGGAAAAGAAAAACAGGACACTTTGAATGCAGCTCGACAGACAGCTGCGTGTGCTGCCAGCCCGTCAGGCCCCGGCAGAGGAACTCAGGGATCAGTTTGATTCACTAATCAAAGACTTCCACTTTGCCTTTGTGAACATGACCTAGGCTGTGAGCCAGAGGCACAACAATAAAACACAATGTAAACACATGGCAGTCTTTTCTCTCCCAGCAATACACTGGCACCAAAGTTCATCATAAATACATAAAAAGTTAAACATTAGGACGTGATGTGAAGATTGAAATGTGGCCCGTGATTTACCGCAGTACGTCTTTGTCTTTGTGTGTTGCCTATGTCTATTTTTCCCTTCTTCCTGTATGCTCAAATAAGGCATTCAGACTGTGTACCTCCATGGAGTTACTATTTAACTTAATGTTCATTCTCTATTGGGAATGAGAAGAACGCTGCTCGACAGTCTGAGGTGGATCCTGTTTTACGCTCCATTGAATAGCCGCACTTGTATTCTGACTGTATGCAGTTTGGATGGTGGATGGTAGGTGGTGGTGGTGGTGGTGGTGGGGGGGGCTGTTGGGGGTTGAGTGACTGTGACCTTGAGAGGCCTACCAGTGAGAACCGCTCTTTCACATCCCGACCAATCAAATGCAGTAACACCGGCCCCTCCTGGGAACCATGAGATTTACTAGAAAATGCCACTGACAGCCTGAAGAGCAGTGGTGAAACCACAACCCTGTTCACCAGCACTCCTGAGACGTGTGCCGAAAGCTCCTCTTGTACCTCACTTTGCACTGGCCCACTTCAAATCAAGAGCTGAACCTGTATCTGGCGTGTATAGTTTGAATGGAGATGTGCCTTCCAGCGGGGTTACATTTAAAATGTTTATCTGGAGGAGTCTTACCAGGCCTATCAGGTACGGACTTCCTGCGTCACCCAGGAGATGAGAGGTGAAGCTCTGAAAGGCGACCGCCGTTGCTCTCCTTGTCGGGATAACGACAAACTGCGCACAGAGAGGGGAAAAATACACAGGATCGTGTGAGATGACGAAGACACGGAGGTAGAAAGATTCACTTAGCCGTGTTAAAACAACTTCTGCAGTCAATTCTGAACGCTGAGCCCACCTCATTGGGCCAGAACACCCAAGGCAGACTTGTCAGTCACACTTCTTCACAGTTTTCACTTTTAGATACCAAAACAAACATCAGAGAAAGGGCCCCCTTCCATTTGTTTTCATGAGCAGTGCATGAATCAATCTCAGTAGACAGTAATGATCGGCCCCACCCAAACTGTGTTCCACTCACACATTTCACAAAACCGTGTCTAATTGGGCGACCGACGTTTGTCGCAGGAATTTCCAGTGACCCAGTGGATAAGTATAGGTTCCCCGTACTTACCATTAAAATGTCTGCTGTTATGGCCCAGTTCAGGAAAAGCAGCGTCTCGCCTATGAAGATGCATACCTACACGAACAAAGCAGAAAGAGAATTGTCAATTTAGTGGCGCTAATTAAGATCGGCCAATGTTCCTCTGCACCAAAGACTGGTGACCAGACATGAAGGCAGAAGAGGAGGTTGCACATGGCGCTACTGTGTGTGGGAATCCTCCGCTGAATAAAAGTGCTTCGGTTGCTGCGGGTTTAAAAACATGTTATTATGTTGCGACCCAATTATACGTGGAGGGGCAGGCCTTCATTTTGGTCTCGCTGAGTATTTCGCCTACGAGCTGAAAAAACTGCCCAGGGTGATAAGGTTTGTCTCTTCTTGTCAAAGCTCGTATATATTCAATGTGGAAACGGTTTAACACTTATTAAGTTTAGATCCAGCTGCAGGATTTTAATCTATGTCCTACGCCTGAATGGTTTGAACAGAGAACGTAAACTTTAAATAACATGACTTAACATCCATCGTACAATATCTACTATGTAGGCTACTGTATGTACGCGGGCCAGTACCAGCTGGTGTTGCTATTTGGCCACTTTCTTTAAGACAGACCCAGAGGCATTTGGTTGCAGTGGGATCTTGTGTGTCTGTATTGGCTGGATTCGTCTGGCACTGTTTAACACGGCCGGTTGATGTGCGTTTCCTGCCGGGGAATAACCCTTCTGCCTGCGTGCCAGACCTACAGTACAGCACAGAGAGCTACAGAGGGAGTCTGACAGAGGAGATGTCTGTTCTGCGAACCAGACACCGTGACCGACATGTTAGCTCTTAGGAAAAGAGAAGCCCAGTATTTCCTCAGATGTGTTGACGAGACAACAGCTGCGAGGGGGTCAATCGTTGCGGCCACGTCACGCCTTATAACACGATACATCTGTCAGTGCTTCGCCATGAAACCTGAGCCGATCACTTACAACTGTTGTACTGTACCATGATTTGATACTGTACAGTAGAGGAGTCGGAGAAGCAGGGAAGTCTCATTTAAAATCCCGGCCTGTTACGGTTAAGCTGCTAGTACTGCCTACCTTTTCCGACAACAACATACTTTATTCTTCCTTGGTGAGATATGTAACATTTGAGAGCACCAGTGGACCACATCTTCATCCTTTGCGACCAATACAAAGATGGAAATCTGGTGTCAGCCCTCTCTGTCACACAGTGTTTGTCTAAAATCGAGTGGGACGGATCTGTAATCATGTAATTAATATGGACACTTCTGCACCTCAGGTCTAATTGGCTGAGTCGTGCCTCTGTCAAACTCCTAATAAATGGGCTCCTCTGACCTCACAGGAGTTCATATACATTTGAATTTATCAAATCATAGTCACCACTTATGCATGTAATTATTTTTCACTCAGTCACTTCTTTGCTTAGCAGCTGTAGAAAACCAGTATAATCAATACAGTATATCCAGCATTGCACACATTTTCTGTTGATTGAGATGGTGCGTTATCGCTGTTATTTTAAAAGCGGTCAATCCTGAGCATACAAACAAGATCCCATACTTAAACACACCTCACACATGCTGTAAAAAAAAGTCAGAGGGCAAACTTGTCAGGGTCATACATTTCGGATACGGAAGGCTGCTTGTTATGTTCCTTCACATGCATGGGAAATGTTTCCTATCTTTTCCAGCGTTCTTACCGCCCAAGTTGTTGAGAGTCAGTTCCTCTTCCTCTGATAAGACTGAGAAATGTGCGCTTGGTGAGCACAGAGTACATTGTTTCAGGGCAGTGATTGGGAAGTTGCACCCTTTTCCTGCTTCACAAGGCAATTAGACACAAGCTCTCTAAGCATTTGCCTGAGACTCTTAACTTTTGGCTGGACGAGGTATGAGCCTCAGCTACCTGCAGCAGCCCCTGAGGCCATCTCAATCTATCCTGCAATGACGGTGGTTCATTATGAGGAGCAACACCCACTCACTGCCTCTGGGACTGAAAGGGACTGGCATCAGGCAAGGTGTCCTTTTACTGCTTTATTCCTGATTCAAACATAACCCCATCCGATGAGTCTCTAAGCCCTCTCTCTTTAGATTGATTATCAGACTTTCACTCTTAATTCTCAGGCCCTGAGGCAAACCCATAATGAACATTCTAATCGCTCCTTGTGTGAAGGACATTTGTCATTGTGGAACTGTTGATTCTTGGAAAATAGGAAAGCAAAAAGTGACCTGATCACAACTTCCTCCACTGTTCGATTAAACTTCCTCTGACACACAATATACACACAAAAGTTACACAAAGTGACTCTTACATAGGCTCCTACGATGCTCTTCTTGGCCACCACGAAGATGAGGCAGATGAAGATGGCCGAGCCCAGCATGCTGACCGCGCACACGAGCGGGTCGGCTCGCTCTGTCTTCTGGCGGCACAGGCGCGTGGTGGCCGCCCCGATGACCACGCCCAACAGGCCCGTCACGCAGGTGATCGCCCCGAAGATTAGGCTGGACAGGAGAGCACAGACAAGACTGTTATTACAAACATCATGCAAGTTTTTAGTCCATGCAACCACCCAAAAGACGTTTCAGTTAAGAAGGCGCATGGGTTTTTATAAAAGGTGCAACCCTACAATATAAATGGATGAACTGACTGAACTATGATAGCTCTATAGTAGTTCAGATCCAGCTTTGAGGGCAAAGTGTGCTTCGATCCCTCTCTTTTACATGGTTTCAGATTGCACCAGTGAGTTCAAAGCCTGCACTCTGTGTCTAGTCATTAACCTCTCACCTGTCTGTGCTACTGCAGACGTCTTTTGTGCAGGCCTCTCCCGTCTTCTGCACCACCTGGGCTCTGGCCAGGTACAGAGGGATCCACATGCCGAACGCACCAGTGGCGAAAGACACCGCCGAGGATGCCAGGGAGGAGAACACGTAGCTTCGACTAAGTCAGGAAGAAGCACACGCGAGCGCCAAATCAAAACAGGTGATTATCTTGGCTTAAAAAAGGTACACAGAAACACTGTCTGTCACACAATCTCACTGGATTTGTCTCTCTGTTTGTAAAAAACAACAACTAAAACATCTGATAATGATTGCAAACAAATAATAAAGAAATACTACTGGAGTTTGAGAATTTAAAGGGTTAAATGGCAAGTAAACTGAAATGATGTGCAGTTAAGGTTGACAGTTTTATGTCACTATTTAACACTTTCCATTGGTTGTGAATGTGGAAGACTGTACAGCTAAAAGTCACAGTGTGTGGGGGATGAACATGTGGTTGCTGTGCTAAAATAGATCCTATAAACCTGCATGGCTGCATCAGAGTAGCTTTATAGAGTTTATAATATTTCTTTTAGCACACAGGTCATACACTAACAAGGGCTTAGTGTCATGAATGCAAAGCACCCTTCACAGTTTAGCAGCATTGCAGAATGGTGGTGAGTGAATGACGCTGGTTCACTGTGTCTTGTGTGAACATGCCCATGTCTATAATGGCTACCACAGGCTAAATGTAAGTGAATAAGTGTGAGTGTTTATTTCTACACCTCCAGGATCATTTTCATTGTCTGTCAATCTGACAGTTATTTTCTCAATTAATAGTTTGGTCAACAACATGCCCATTACAATTTCCTACAGCCCAAGATGACGTTAGCATGCATGGCTCTTAGTGATCAGCTGGGCGATAATAGATGAGTTTGGGGGGGGGGCTATACTGATCACTGATCAGGTAATCAGGTCAATCTCCACAAATATCTGGTATGTTCTCTGAAGCCGATGGGAGGCCTTACTTCTTGGCGAGCGCCTTCATGTCACAGAGCCAGGAGGTGCGGTTCCTGACACGTCCCATCTGGTCAGCGCTGCCTCTCTTCGGCTCGGGCACGAAGACCAGGATCAGGGTTCCCGCGGTGATCCCTAAAGCTGGGGACACCTACCGGGGAAAGAGAGAACTATGAGGCCTCGGATCGTGTTAACACATCATCCCACTGACGTGATATTTGTAGTGCGAGTGTGGTTTAGAGTGGAGGCCGACATGATGCAGATGCAGGGAAAAGATCAGTGTGATACGTTTTCCAAAGAGTCTACTACTGATGATGCATCACTTGCTATATATTGTTGTACGTTTCTACTTCATGAAAAAATCCGGAAGTTTATGCAGCGCAGTTTGCGAGCACGAGGATCAGTATGCGATGTCGGGCAAAGAGGAGAGAGTCACTCCCCGTCGCGATGTTGCTCCGTGTTAAAACATTGAGCTTCTCAAAAGTTGAGAAACAATAAGTCAAAGTCTAATTCTAAGTCAAAACGGTTGTTGAAGTCAAGTTTGACTTGCAGAAGCCACTAGACCAGCAAAAGTGCATCTTAATTGGTTTCCTCCTCACATGCCTCAGTAAGCTAACGTTAGCTTTTCAGTTCTGTTTTGTGTTAGCAACAAAGTTATTTCAATGCAAAGACTATTCGAGCCTTTTACAGTAGTTTGTGAATATCAAGTGTCTAAAGGGAAATTAATTTGGTGTTTAAAGTGTAAGTTTCTGTGTAATAATATGTCAACGTTTCTACACTGTTTCTACAGAAAAATACACTTTGGCTTCACTGAGAGTAACGTTTGTATATTTAACGTCTAAAAAGATATGTCTTTTTATTGCTTACTCAAATATTTACGAAGCTGGAGGCTATTTTCATGCCTGATATGAGTATTGTGTTAATATTTGCTAAGCATATACTGTTAGAACAAAATAATTCTAATATCATTTGAGACTTTGAACTAGAGAGTAACAAATCATTTTCAATATGTTGAGGGTTTAAATGAATTCAGTCAGCGCTTAGTTCGATGTTGTTATGAGCCAGCATTATGCTGCGCAACATAAACATCAATGAAGTATGAAGGAAAGCAGAACAGACACGATAAGCCTGTTTGTAAATGCAGGAGAGAGGAGATCCAGGGAAGAAGATTCAATGATTCCAGTAGATGGTGAGCCCCCCCCAGCTGGATCTCCAAGAACCTGGATCTAGATTGCTACTGAAACACCCGGATAAACTATCTACGTTGTGGTAGGTACGTGCCAGTCTTTTAGATTGGTACCGACTCGAACACACAATGTACTTAGAGAGAGCACTCTCACACTCTGGAGAAATACCCTCAATGATCCCAAACCAAGCTTCTTTAAAGGATAATTGTGTCTGGTTTAAAGAGCCCAGTTGTCATTTTTCATATCCATGTAAATGTTGCATTTGTTTTGCTGTTCACAGGCAAACTAAACTGAGTTCTTGTGTTGTTGTGTTTATAGTATTTCACACTCAAAACGTAGCTCCTTCCGAACCTAAAGCGAGGTGTACATACCCTGGAATGGGTTACTTTTACAATCTGAATGGACGGCCACTGTGTTTGCCGATACGCCTCACATCCTATACGAGCCCTCTGGAGCTGAGAACATTCCCTCTGCTTACTCTGTTGGCACAGTGTGTGTTTGTACGTGTGTGTGTGTTTATGTGTAGAAGCATATACGTCTCTAAAAGAGCTTTTGAGCTTTGAGAGCTGCTTTGTGAGTGCTGCACCAAGGTAAAAACCTCATAATTGCCCATCTGCTATTATGTTCACTATCATCTTTTATGGGTTATGAGGTAGCATGATTGTGCATGTGTGTGTGTGTCTGTGTGGCGAAGACGGAGACAAAAGACAGGATGGGATGTGTGGGAGAGGATTTGGTCGAGTAATACATATTGCTCAAAAAAGCAAAACCAATTTCATCTGTCAGGGGAAATTCATCATATTATATTTTGTAGCTTCTAAAAGCCATTTATATGCACAAGTGCTGTGAAATGTGCAGGTGTGTGTATATATGTTTGTGTGTGTGTGTGGTTAAGTTTTTCATTGAGGGAGTAATTCTGAGGCTGATGTGGATCACACTGATGATTTCCTTTCTTATATTGTTTCTTCTCTCCAATTATCTCGTGTGGAGCAACTTATAAATGTGCTTTCAGCGAGAGGCAGCTTAATGGAAGATAAATATGAGCTCTGTTTTGCACAAGTTTTGCACTCTAGTCCCCTCATTATTATTCAACAAGACACCAGTAGTCTGTGACCTTTGACTCCAACAGTGCACATTAGACACTTCCTGCATGGATGGTATAGGCAATCAAACAAATGAGTTACTGCCCTCTTCTGCTGCTCATTTCTATGCATCCCCCCTGTTCATTATCGTCCACATTTTTCCGCTAAACAAGGAAGGTAGCTGGAACACGTTGGGCAAAAACAAACGGAAGTGTTGCATTGTTTTTTTCCTTTAAAGCAGGATACTGCTCCACAGAACCCGTTTCATGTCTCGGTTTTTGGTTTCCTCTGCATGCCACACCGGTGATTAATTGGCGTTGAGATTGTTTTATTGGAATGCCATTGTGACTGCTGTGGAACACACTGCCTCGCTCTTTGTGTTTTTTTTGTTTTTTCTTTCTGCACGTCCTGTTTCCTCAAACCCAGCGAGTTGTTACATCCAAGAGTCTTCTCCACGGCGACATGCTGAGAGGAGGTTTTAATGCCTTCCTTTAAAATGTCGGTTCATAAGAAGAGTCGGGTCATAATTTGTTCGAGGATTTTTAAAGCTGACCCTGAATTCAGCGGCTCCTGAGGAGTCCTGTTAGACCTTTCATTGGTCCTCTCCATTGCTGCTGGTAGGCCTTATTGAGCTGTTGGCTTGACGTTCTGTCTCCAGTACTCATTGGAGTCCCAGTAAAAAAGTGCCATGACAGTGATTTATGCTCCTGAGTGAACACCTGTGTTTGCTCCCAAGTACGCTGTAAGTATGCTACTGCAAAGAATTGTCTACTCGGGATTTTTTCTTTGTTGAAGCAAAACCCTGTCAAGGTGGGACATCTCAGCAAATTTCTACAGATAAATTTCTCTTGAGAATTGAAATCAGCCTTTAATTAAAAGGGATACCAGCGTAATGCTCTTGGAGCAACTTTGGGGCATTTTGCGAGCCAGTGCGTAGGAACAAGTGTGTCTTTGTGCTCGGGTCCAACTGCCCCACACAGAGGCTTTGTGCCTTCTCTGGTATCTGGTAGACTGGTACACATTTTCAATTCTTACAGGTGATTTTTGCTTCCTCCAAACAAAATCTTCTCCTCAAATGGTTATCAGGACATCAGTTTCATTCCATGCATTGTTCATTGTTCTCTTTTGTTTAAAAAAAAAGCAGTTGTTGATGCTGTTGCAGATGCAATAGCAAGCTGGTGGTTATTGTTGTTGTTCTTGTACTCTCTGTTGTGACGTAAGGACACATTTGGTTGACCAATCACAATCCACAGTACAGCTAGCACTCCTAATAGTACCCAGGACATGCATTTAGTACTGCGTCCTGGGCAGGGCCAAAATGTACCTCCAGCTACCTCTCCCTAAAGAATGAAACCTTAGTGTTTCATTAAATTCCTGCACTGTAAAAGACACTACGCTCGGGTAGAGGAAGCCCCCACACCTTGTTATTTCACTGAGGCTGACATTGATCCTGCCTCACCAGAGACGACCCCCCCCCCCCCGAGGGTAAAGTGTAATGAAAGATGAATGTGTTTACAGCTTCTGCGAAGCAAAAAGCTAGCGCCAGCCTTGATCTTTAACAGAAATCCACTTTCCTTGCTGCAGCCATCGGATCAGAACTGAGCCATCACGACACACGGCCTTTTAGCTTGAACAACATATTAGAAGATGTTGACTGTGTTTGGTGTTAACATTTCTACATTTTGAGAAAGCGTTGTGGGAGGTCGGAGGCTCAACTGATGCTGATGTGGATGAATGTGAGAGTTGTGCTGCCTTCAGCTCTGTCACATCACTACAATGTCCCGGACCGCCTGTTCAGCCATGTGTGCGCCCCCGGTGCCTCTGCCACCACCGGCCCCTCTGACCCCAGATCCAAGACAGGCTCTTCATCTGTGTCTGTGTGCATGTTTGTGTGCAGTGTTGGAGGATGATGCCCTTACCCTTAGTGCCCAGTGCCAGTCTCCTGCAGCCACCTTGGCGCTGGAGCCCAGGATGTAACCCAACCCACTGCGGAGAGACAGAAAGACACAAACCGTCAAATACATTACTCTGGACCTGCTTCACTGAGGTCTTGTGGCGAGTGCACATTATATGTTAAGTATATGATTCAGTGTCCTGAAGCGTACCCTACATTACACACATCCTGTTTGTCTGCCACGTTGAGTGTTTGGGTACTTGACATAGAGAGCTTATGACAGTGTAACTGATCAAAGCACCGGTAGCAGCTTGGCTAGTTGGTCTATTTGTGGATGTGCGATTTGTGCACATAGTCACAAAATGCAGGTGCAAAGTTGCCACCCACGACCCGGCACTAACATGGTTGTCTGAGCCTGAAGGCTGCGTGTGGCACAGTGAAATGGAATTTCACTGCATTTTACTCAGGTAAAGAGTGTTTTGTGTGTCCTAAAGGGAAATAACAGTGAAATGCTTTGAGGGAAATGTTGCTAGATCAGATCAGATAAAGGGGCCCTTATGCTGCGATAAGCCTCTGCTGCTAGATAGCATCAGCATTTAAAGGACAGAGAGAGTAAACCGAGGGAATGTGCGGCAGAGGACCAATGGCTAAGTATGGGAGCATTATCGTCAACACAGTTATGCAGCAGTAAATACAGAGCTGATTACTCTTTGTTTATACTTGTTTGTGTTCTATGGCCTGAACTATTTTGATAAGAAATGAATCATCAAAGTATCAATCAGAGATAGCAATCAGAGATTGTGGTGCTTTTTAAAAAAAACTATTTTATAGACCAAACAATTAATCAATCCATTAATCTAGAAAATAAACCGTTAATAATCGATAATTTAAAAAGTTTGTTGCAACCCTTTACCCGGACGGCCTCTAGTAAGTGCTAAACACTAAAGTTATCCCCAGATGCTTCCATACAGCACATGAGGCATCGTGGACTGGTTTCACAGTGATGTGAATTATATTCTAGGACTTACACGACCGATTTTGAGGGACTGGGCCGTCTATCACCATCATCATAACACTAAATGAGGGAGACTCTTTTGAAAAAAGGGTTCTTTCAGTTAAGATGGCCCAATACCTTACTCCCTCTCATTTGTTATCCATCTTAGCTTATTCCTACAGTTTTTAAGCCTCTTCCCTAGATTTACTCAACAAAAGTCAATCAGACTTCCTGATTTCTCAGAGAACCTGTTTGTCTTCATGTGCAGAGCCTCTGGTGAAGAGGTGCTGTTTCCCATTAGCATAGCAGATTGGAGCAATAGATTGATTATGAAATGTAGCCAGTGTCTTTACAGTGGGTTCTTATCAGCACTAGCTGCTAAAGGGCCAAAAGATGTGTAACTGGTTTTACACACACATCCTCACACAGAGCAAAGGAGGAAACGGTCGACGCTCGTGCTTTCCATGATTAGTTCTCCAAAAATAACAGTGGCGTATAAACAGGCTCAGACAGCATATGATATTTCCAGTGAGTGACTAACGGCGAATGTTATCAGAGTCCACGCAGAGAGTGTTTGGAAAGTTCAACACCAACAATATAACTCAAGCACGAAAAATATGCTCACATCAAACAGCGGCGGCGCCACACAGAAAGAAGCCTATCTCCGCGGCCAAGTTAAAATTATGGGGGGGATTGGAGAACAGGGAAATCCATTTCCTGTGAATCCGGCCTAATTCCTGAGGTCATTTCCTGGAAACGGTCATAACAACCTCAGTGAAGACAAACAAGTGGGAGACTGGGTAGGAAGTTTGACTGCACTTTACTGAGGCGCACTCTTTCACCTTCTATTGTCTGTGTTGCCGGGCAGTTTACTGTGACCCAAACATTTTGGCAGCTCATAACACAACCACTAAAGGCAGTTTAGACTTTCCCTTGCACATTTGTCCAACTGTCTCCAATCTGCCATTGTAACTTGAGCGGCATGTTATACGTACATTTAATGTAATTCTAATGTTGACAGTGTACAAAGACTGCAGCACATTTCGCCTTTATTATTTAGCATTTCCGTGTGGGAAACAGCGCAGCATGCGACAGCACGGCACATGCTGCGAAGCACTGTACATAACAATAATCCTCAAGTGGCTCCCGCGCGGCATCCACCGGTGCATTCATCTTTTATTACTTGGCTTTGTTTGTTTTCTCCCTGTGGCCCTTTTTCTGATTGAATGAACTGAAATAATACCTGCTACTCTCACACCCCCACGCCACATCCCCCAAAAAAAGCCTTCCACCCTCCTTGAAGCTTCACACACAGCCGATTGTAAGTTCTGCTTGTCTTTCTGCAGAGAGCCTCAGCTCTTTGTGTGGCTGCCTCTGGGAAAAAAAAGAGAGGCAGATAGGAGCGAGCCTGGCCTCCATGTGAGGATAATTTCAATTATCTACGCTAATGCTCCTGATTTCATTGCACCTTTGGATTTAACATGTAGCGAACCAGCTGAATAGGATGAAATCACCAAACTATAGTTTCATAAATGTCGGCATGAAGATCTCCCATCTCCCGATATAGAACACGTGTCTTGTTGTTACCCAGTGTTTGCCTCAAGAATACAGGATCCGTCTGTCTCTTACCTTCCCAGGGGGATGGCCAGGTAGAAGACAGAGAGCATCATGGTGCGGCTGTTACTAGTGAACAGGTCTCCGATGATGGTGGGAGAGATGGAGGAGTAGCTGGACTCTCCGATTCCCACAAGTCCCCTGGAGAGTACAAACAGCCAGTAATACTGCAGAGAGAGAGAGAGAGAGAGAGAAATATCAGTTTTGTTATCAAGCTCTGTGTCAGAGCGCAATGTCAACCCAACAGCCATTTATCTTGGTCATAAGGCTTTTTGCTCACCAACTTTTCTTTTCCTGCACAAAACAGTCTATCTTTACCTCTCGCCCAAAGATACTTACAGTAAAGGTCTCCATTGTCATTGTAATCAGGCTTACAATGCACATACAGTACATTTAATAGCTTTCAGGCCATAACAGTTTCATCAGATTCAGTATGGATTCAAACGCAGATTTAAAAGTCAAAGTCAGATAAACGGAGGTAGACACTGGATGGACAGCGAATCACCACACGTGTAACAAGCATGTCGTTCATCGTTAATGAGACGCGATGACTTTCACACGCTCAATCCCATGAACACATGGGCCATCAAAACCATTTAAATATTGAGATTTTGTTGCACCTGGTCCAGAGGGTTGGACAAGGTCATTTTGATCAACCAAATATTTTTTGACATAATGAGATTGTGAAATGGCATCGCGTCAGCATTTCAATGTGTTTAATCCAACGTAGCTTTATTAGATTACCACGGCGTATTATCTTCCATGAGACGTAATAAACCGAGGAATGAAAAGATGAATACTTAAAATGCTTTAATAGGAGACTGCACGCTGGCGGGGGGGAGGGCACCTGTGTAGGCAGCTGGATTGTTAACTGTTTCCATGGCAACTACTACTGACTGGATGCAGACTGCCTGCCTGCAGACAGACTGCCCCCCCCCCCCCCCACAGTTTGTGATGCAAATTGCAAATATTGGCCACCAATTTGCATACTGTCCATTAGCCCCATGAGTAAAATGAGCTGCATGTAAAACTGGTGTCATTTGTTAATGTTGCAGTTCATGGTGATATATACTCAAAGTATTTTAATCCCTGTTTGTCTTACATCTACATTTCATTACATTATGTATTGTTGTTTTTTTTTATTCCCACCTTAAACATATGCACGTTGTGGGCTCTAATAATGAGTGTGTGTGTGTGTGTGTGTGTGTGTGTGTGTGTGTGTGTGTGTGTGTGTGTGTGTGTGTGTGTGTGAGAGAGAGAGTGAGTGAGAGTGTGATAAGGTTGCACTCTGTTGGGTTTGTCAGCAGTGAAAAGAGATTAATGATTGAGCCGTAGATAACCGAGGTTGAGCTGAGACTGTGATCCCCGATGACCTCGGCTCTCAGCCGACACTACAGTGCTTCATGCAGGTGGATGTGACATCATGTCATGAGGTCATAGACACAGCTATCAAACATGCTCTGGAGACTACACCACATACGCATACCTAGCTTTAAGACGACACTTAAAGCAGTGTGTGAAATACGACGGTACCGCGACACCCCTTTGATCGGCACTTGAGACCCTCTAAAAGCCTCAACAGCAAATGTTGGGTAACTTTACCCTGTAGAACGTGGAAAGCAGTGGATTGTTTTTCTGCTTTGACATCATTGTTAAACACTCGGTTAAAAAAAGGCACTCAGTTTGCATCGAATATGGTACTCTGACCCGAGGCCTCTGTGGTCCATTCTTTTTTTCTTTTTTTAGGTAAAAGACAATATTTTTCCACCTCTAGCCGGTTTGCTGTGACTGAATTGACCTGCTGTGCATGAGGTGAAAAGTTGTACAGTAACACAATAGTGTGTCAGGTTCGAGTGTGTGTGTGTCGGGTTAGCGAGAGAGAGGCAGAGTGCTGTGTGGGTTCTGTTTTAGGGCATAATTGTTGCGTGGTTGCCTCATTGTTAATGGTATGTAGTCTTTGTGATGTGTGTGCAAAGCGTGTATAGCCTATAGCTGATTGCTTTCCTTGCATCCATGAAATCCTGTTGTATTGAGTGTGTAAGACTTCAGCATCAAACCCCCATTTGCCACAGTTGCCGAACATTGTTTTTTTTCCTGCTTGATTTTTATGTGAGCTGCAGTGTTCATGATTGATCACAGCCGAGCGCTCACTGCTGTGCATCTTTGTGCTTGTCACATTGTATGGAAGGATTTACAACCGGTCTATTTTCTCTGTTTAATGTCCCACCATTTGGTGGCTGATGCTAGTCCTTTTAGTGTGTGTGTGGTCACCAGACTGTCATCGAAGCTTGAAACAGAAATGCTTAAAGCGGTGACGACAACAAAAAGCAACAACGCCAGGGAAGTGCCACAAAAATGAGGTCGTAAAAGCAGATTGAAAACTACAGTGACATAAAAAAGAATAAAGGAGGTTTAGGAAAATCAACACTTTTTAAACTGTTTTGTTGGAACAAGACTAAGAGTGTACAGTCTCACAGAGCCGGTAGCATGGATGTACACAATGCTAGTGTGTTGATGTTTAGCAGGTCATATTTACCATGTTCACCGTATTATTTTAGCGTGTAAGCATGCTGACATTTGCGCTATTGGCTATAAACACATTTAGGCAAATCTCTACTGTGATTTTCATAAATCTTTTGGAAAAAAATATTTACAGTTTACAGCACTTGGACAGTTTTCCTCAATTCACAGCAAACAATGATCTATTATCTATATAGGACCTACAAGGCTTGGCATTTGGCACATTTGATAATGCTACTTAGACTTTAGAAGGTAACATCTTCTAGATATCATCACTTCAGTGACTTCAAAAAGATACTTTGTAATAGAATGCTATATAATAATTTACTACCCCTTTGGCTTCAACCTATGTCATCCACTTGCTACTTTAGTATTCAGATAAAAACATTATTGCAGCTATAAAGATGACAATCGTGAAAAGAAATATAAACTGTCCTAAGAATGATTATCCATCCACGTAGTCACGCTGTATAACAACAGTGGTTCAGTGATCATTAACGTTGTCTCACCCTCTTTATTCACTAGATCAAAGTGTAACGAGTCATGCTTTCCATTGGATACAATTATAAATAGCCTGCCACGAATGTGTTCAATTTGAAATGCCCTTCAAGTGATACAATTTCACTTTATGGCAGTGGCAAAGTTCTGTTACATAAGATCTGTAGCTGCTGCAAATCCCTCCAAAATGCCCCAGAGTGTGTTGAATGCGTAATGATAGGACTCAGTTGTAAGTGGTCATTAACATTTCATTATATGTCATGTCTTTCATCTCTCATGGCGACAGCGCCGTGAAGCTGTTACATAAGAGCCATCTACTCTCATTTGATTGGCATTCAGGAACAGGTCTTGAGGGCAAAGTTAAAGTTCAGGGCAAAGGACTGCAGGTCTGGAGGATCAGTCCCCGTCTCCTCATTGGCAATCGACAGCCTTTGAGGCATTTGTCAGAGGGGAAGAGGCCCTTAATTTTATCTGAACAAGAAGCAGCCTGAATGTATTTCCTGCTTAGGCAAATGGCTGCCATCTTGCCTCCAGAGCAGATGAGTCTATAGGAGATTTAAGTCAAAGGAAGCCCTATTGAGACATCTCTGAGCTGTCATTCCCTTCCACAGCTCTGGGCTGACGAGCTTCAGCAGTGAGCTGGCTTAGTCACTGGAGAGACGACACTGCGGGACTCCACGACGCTGCTCTGCAGACATGCCACGCGCTGCATGAATTTACCTAACGTATAGCTTTCAATGCCACACATCTGCCAGTCGAGCAGCTTCAGATTCTCAGTCTGTTGGATTTTTATTACACCTGTCCATCAAGACTGCATAATGGGGTCCGTCTGCACACCTCCACACACACACGGAGATCCTTTTACTGTAATGTGATGGCCACTCTCAGCGGGACACCCCTCACCCCCCGCCTCCCAAGAATAATTTTATGGTTTAATGCATCCAACACCGCCCGGCACACTGGGGCTTTTAGAGATATCACATCTAAATCCGCTTGTCAAGGAGCAGTGAAACTACCGTCTTATCTTCTAAAGCATTGTAATTGAGACAAGTCTGAGGCATGGGCCTTCATTAGTTGATTGGCTGGTAGCCAGTGTCTGAGCGAGAGAGAGAGACAGACCGGCAACAAAAGGCAAAGCTCGTGTCTGACTTAACGAGCGTGTCGTCTTTTTTTCACTAGCCTTAACATGAAGCATATCCAGATCACAGCAGAATAATTAGCTCCTCAGTGGGGCGGCGGACTAATAGAATAACACCGGATCCTCTGTGTGAGAACGTGTGCGATGTCGTACCTCTTTACTGATGAAGGAGCTTGACAGAGTAATAATGGACCAGAAGAAAATGCCGCAGCTCAGGATGACCTTTCTGTTGAAGCGGTCGCCCAGGTAACCAAAGATGGGAGCCGCCACCATGAAGCTGCAGATGAAGACTGTGGAGAGAGGAAGGAGAGGAGAAAATGTTACTTTGGACACAGTGACAGAAAGTGACTACTGATTTAAGTTACTGATGCAGTTTTCAGACTAGGTTTTGCACGGATTTGGCTATTTACAGTATCACGTGTTTCTCCATTGTACTTTTCTGTAAAAAAATAAGGACTGCCAGAGGACACCTCCATTCATCTCCAACCAATCAGGATTCAGATATACTTCACCTACACTTACTTCAAGAAACATATATATGCAGATGATACAGCACTGGGAGATGTCACTGAGAAAAGTGATGTTGAATTTGTGAAACGAGAAGGGAGATGGACAAATGTAATGACGAATACAGTAGCTCTTAAAAGAGAGATAAGATAATATGTTTTCAGTTTGTTGGGATCAAACAAATCAAAAAAAGTGGTGGAGGAAAAAACATGTCAGTCTTCAATGTACCACTGCTGGAGTTACATTCAAACTGACCCGATTAATAGCAATATATCACACATCAGGGCCAGAGGAGGCTGTGTGTCCATCAATAATTCCTCCATCTTCATTTCTCACAACCAGACTTATGTGTCAGTGAAAGGAACACAAGCGCTTTAAAGTGTGCTCCCCCTAACTTCCCCACTGCTGACTGGACAACTTGTTCTCAGGCCTTTTAGTCAATATTTATGAGGAGGACCATCCTAAACAGACCTGCATTTTTAATGCTCACAAAACCGAGTTTGTGCGTCTATGCAGAGGGGAAGGGGCAGAGATGTTACTCTTGACAGCGCCGAGGGGAGCTAGGGAGGCAGGCTTGAGTGCTTCGACACATCATCAGCATAAACATACAGAAGAGGGAGGAGATGAGAGGGAGGGGGAGGGGGAGGGGGGGGGGGGTATATAAGACACAGGCATCACAGTCCCACAGCTGCTGAGGCCAACCAACAGGATGAGGGACTATAATCAGATTATAGCTTAACTGTAGTTTTGAACATTTGATATTAGGGTACGATAAAAATAGAAAGAAAAATACTTTCGTAACAATCTTTTGCATGAAGAGTTACCCCCAAAAATAGTGTAATGCCAATTATTTTACATTACTTTGTTGCTGGTATTCAAGTCGGTTATGAACTGTACCCCATTTAATAATAACCGATCAGTTCAGCTCCAACTTCATTTAGGACGAGTGTATGTCCATCGTATATCATTACCCATGCTTTATTCTCTTTTTGTTCTTTTCTCTATCTTTGTGTTTTTCTCTTTTCTCTTTCTTCTTCACTGTGGTTTAATTAATGCTGTAATGTTTTATTATCTTTCCTTTTAGATTAGAAAAAAAGAAGGTGAAAACCATAAAGCAGCAGGAAACATGCACATAAAAACGTATCAAACATATGGTTGAGGGATAATTTCAGATTAAGAGAACTTCTGTGTGTATACTCATTTCTACAGAGCTGCAAACAATAGTCATTCTGTACTGTAATCACATTGCTTCAGGGAATATAGTGCCAGCGATTTAGTTATTCAATACATTGTAGAACATGGTGTCAATAACACTGGCTCATTTTGTAAACTAACAAATATAACACAAATGCAAAAGGGATTTATTATTTTTTTTTAAAACACTGAACCTTGCACAGTATTTGTTTGGGGGAGGAACCTTTGCTTTATCAAAATTAACCTCTCTGGGAAATTCTTATGTCTTAAGATATATAAATTCATATTTCAAGTATATAATATAAAAAATATTATGAGTAATACGTAGACAAGAACACACCCATAATGGTAAAATACACATATCCTGCATGACCTCAATATCATTGTTAAAGAAATCTCATTTCAGAAAATGAAATGTAATCTACAATCTAATTTAAATCTAATTTGAATTATTATTAATGAATGAATCAATTACAATGTAGGTTTTCACAGCTGCTGGGATTGCTTTATCCGCTCATTACAGATAATGAGTCTTTCCCACCTCAGTATGTATGTTTTCCCTCTCTGCCTCTCGACTCTCCTGTCCGGTCTCTCCCTCTTGTTGCCTGTGTGTCTCTCTCTTTCTGCAGCCTCCATCATGATCATTTATGTGGCTAAGTGCTGCAGGTCTGTTGTGTAATGCTAAATGACACTGATGACTGCTCAGTGCAGGTCGGGCTCACTAAAGAGTTTTACCAGCTCGCCCTGCAGCCAAAGCACTAGTGGGGAAACCACACACACACACACACACACACACACACACACACACACACACACACAGATCAGGGTGTTCTGCGGTGCAAACTGGAGATAAGATGAGGGAGAGGTCCACAATCAGCCACCACCAGCTGGTTCCACGTGGGCTCTTAAAAGCCAGGGCCCCAGAGATCATTACTCTCTCTGTTTAGCAGCTTGTCAAAAATGCATATCGTCACATCATTAACTGGCCTATTTCGAGTCATTAGCACATCACCACCATCCCTCTGTGTGTCTTGTTTTATGTAATTTTAGGCTTGGCTTTTGTCCTTAAGGCTCATTATCACCTCTTAGCGGTGTCAGCACATGAGAATGAAGTCAGGTCTCGAGTGTGCACTCGCACTTCTTTGGTGTTGACCTTGCTGCTTATTCACCCTACTACTCTCGGGGGCAAGGGGAAGGGAGGCCTTATGTTTACATTGCTTTAATATCCTGCATGTTTGGTGTGAGTTACGCTCCAGTAAGCAAAGCAGAAGCTGAGGAGATAGAGATAGCATCAACTCTTTGCCAAACTTAAAAAAACCTCAAATGTCTATGATACCATTTTTAGTTTTAATTTTGTGAAAACATTGTCGACTGAGCGACCCAACAGGGCACATGTGTCATAGACATTTTGTCAGGAAGCTGCTTTGAACTGACAGAATCATATGATGATGAATTGCTGTCACAAATAGATGCTTTCTTTATTTGACAAGACTCAAAGAGGAATGTTGTCAGGTTGCTGTTTTTTTTAAGCAAAAACAGGTACACCCTTCCAAAGAATTGGCTTGCGTTGCTGCAGTTTCTCTTTCATCAAATTCTTTCTTATCAAAGTTGGCACCGACAACCTGCTGTGCTCTACGGATTTGGATCGAGAGAGGATGTCGAGCTTTGTTTGACCTAATTCATAGATTTTCAACGGAATAGAATATCTGAAATAGGCCTTTGCTTAGAATGACAGTAGGACATATCATCAGGTCACAATATACAGGGAAATACCTGCTGCTATTAATTTGAGCAAAATCTATAGGAACCTTTCATGATGTCATTTCAAGCAATTAATCCAATGTTACACTGTATATATTAGCAGATTGTTCACATACATACAGCATAGGAATAATCTGCATTGTATAAAACACTTGCTGTTACTGAGACCGGATGCACACATGTAACCTTTAAGGAGGCTCATCTGCTCCCAGGAAATGCCCTGTCACTGTAAAGACCTTACTAAACCATCACACTGTTCTCATGTCAGTCTTCTGTGAAGGATGTAAAACCTACAAAAGAGGAAATCTGTCAAGCTTGGAAACAACGATTTCCTGCTCATTTTGAGGGATCCAGCATGTTTTCTTTAAATAATGCTGAAAGACCTGTTCACAAGGCTGTATCGTGTCATTTCAAAGAATGTTATGAGAGCAGCATGATGCAGCCCTAGTGTATGATATGATTCATTAGAAAGAATGGACTCAATGACAAGGAAACAAATGTGCTTAGTCTATTGTAGGGAAGACAAACAAAGGATGACTAAGTAAGTCTTCACAGATGACAGGTCACACCCAAAACCTTTTATTGGAAACGCTTCTTGATTCTTAACTTAACCTTCAGAGGATGCATCTCACTTTGCGGTTTGGAACATCTTGAATGAATAGAAAGGTTTGGTATACAGCTCCCGAAATGTGAAACATGCATAAGATGGTACCCGTCCTTATAAGTCACATTCCTACGCTGGCCACCATTGTCTCTCTGTTTATTCTTGTTTATGCACAGATTAGCTGTGGCTATTCGCCAAAGATGGCAATCTGTCATAAATGAACTAAATAACAAATCTGCAGCAGTAAAGCCTTAACAGTGAGGAGTTGATGTCTGGAGCTGGCGTACTCTGTGGTTGTTTACACTGCAGGCCAAAAGGGAGGAAAAGTTTTCATAACCTCTTTTAGAGAACAATGGTCAGAATTTGCTTTTATTATTGAGCCCAAAATGATGTGGAACACCTTGGTTTGCATCTAAGTATTTACAGATTAGATTAGATAAGGAGAACATATCTATGTACATTTTTCAGTGTTGCAAATAAAATAAACTTAAAAAAAAATACAAGGCAGGATTCATTTTCATTTTGATGATTACTATTGTCACTGTTGGCTTGTTGTTATGATAGCTGTCAGTGATCTATTTCTGAGGAAACTCAACCGTACATTGAGAAACACCTTAAACAAGTTCTATAGTTTCAGCTTATGCAACATATCGCTCACTACTAGCTAAACAAACACACATTTATTTTAGAACCATTGTTTATCGTTAGCCGTGAGTGATTGTCGATTCCACACCAGCAGCACAAGTTAAGAAAACAAGTTGTGTGGTTAATTAAAGCCAAGGACATTCATGACTTCATTGTTATGTATGACAATGCGGCACGAAGCCATGCGGTGAATATGGAGACAATTCCCTGTCCCTTACTGAGTTGTTTGAACAATTAAGGTCATTTATTAATGTCGCCTCGTCTGACTGCAAGGACCCCTTTGAGGCCAGTCTAGGAGAAGTGTTTTTTGTATTTTAAAGCCTCTATAGTGAAGATAAATGAACCATTACTCCTTCTTAACTATCTTTATCCTCTTTGTAGCCAGAGATTGAAGCGAAAAAGTCTCTTGAACTTCCTTTGTGTACTTCAGACAGAATACTGTATATAACAGATGAACCAAAAATCTCCACAAAGAATACAATGAATTCTTATTTCAATGCTTCAGGTAGGAGTGCCAAACTGGTTCTGATGTCTCTTCAAACTCCAAATAAGATGCTGTGCATATTTCTCACAGTCCCTCAGTATGCAAATTACACCAATTAGCAAAGTCTTTGTACATTACACGAGAGGACAATGGCTTTGCGGGAAGTCTAAAAACAGAATAGCATGAGAGACACTGGAGTCACATATTTAAGTATGACGTTGCTGTGTTGTCTCTTGTTGCTCGATACCGGTGAATCACGCTGTATGTGTCTGCTGGTTACCTCTTTCTGATGTGAATAAGCACAGTGAGGCCTGACTTATCACCCTTTTATTATCCTTACCGTCATCATTTATCATCTCTTATCATTGGTGACACCTTATGAAGCCTTGAAAACCTTATGAAGTATGTCTCATGGTGAAGTGGTGCCATTCATCAGTGTAGCATTGTACACTGAAAATGAATTTAAATTGGTTGGTCTGATTATGCTTCTTCTTCTTTCAGATTGGTCCCCTGATGTTAGATTTTTTTTAAATATATCTTTTATGAGACATTTTACAGTAAAATAAGTATTTCGAGGCATACGTTTTAGCAAGCTGAACCCTCACTGGCAGATCCCCCTAAACAAACACACACACACACACACACACACACACACACACACACACACACACACTTTTCTCCTGCCACACACAGGGAGACTAGAAACACCGGACGTCCAGCATTGATTGACCAGCAGAACAATAGCTCCTGGGATGACTCACCCCTATGATTCAATGCCACTGTGAATAGAGCATCAGGGGGAGATGCAGACACACGTATGTTGTGTGTGTGTGTGTGTGATTGATATTCACTGAGCCTGTACAGATGTATTTCCCTATGAAACACTAGTTCCCCTGAAGAGAGCACCTGTGAGGCTCGGCATAGAGCTGTGGGATCCCAAATGCTCAGCAGCCCATTTGATCCTTTTTTATAAACAAAATATATGTATATGGAATAATTATCTTGACGGCGACTGACAGTGTTTGTAAAAGTGGAAATGGAAGTGCTTTAATGCACCTTAATCCAAAGCATACAATGCATTCAGCTGTTCCCTTTGAGGTCCTTCCGTCTGAGAATATACTTTCAAAGTAACACAGATTCAAGTGCTCCTACTTGAAAATAGTTTTTTATAACTTAATATAGAAATCAAGTGGCATGAAGCTACTTCATGCTGCAGTGGCAGAATGCAAAATGGAGGATTTCAGGGACACATTTGATCCTTTGGGTTATTGTAAATGAAAATTGATATCCATAATGTATTTGTTACCTGAAAGGATGCAAACCAATCATGTATTATGCTCTCTACCTCCTTAAACCTATATCTCACCATTTCGGGATCTCATCTTTTTTTTTGTGTTTCCCAATGTAACCGACCACACTGTCATCCAACCGGGAAACCAGACAGGTCAGACAGTCCGAGGAATTCGAATGTCCTTCAGCTGCCAGAGACAGAATTAGAGGAATAGGAGAAGAATATCCTCTGTGCAGGTCTGGACATGTCTGCAGGCTAGGCGTTGTCATGGGGTGCCATTTACAGCACTGCCGAGTGTCACTTTGACCTGTTCACTGTGTGTCTCGGCGTCAGCGTTCAGCACATTGCTTTCATAAATACAGCTCCCCTCTTCAGTGTCTTTTGAGCCTCTGCCCTTTTCGTCATTACAAGGTTATCTGCTCGCTGCAACCGGAGGCGTTAATATGGATGAATAATGTCTGTTAGTCAGTGAAAACCGCTTTGTTAATCTGTCCTTGTATCGGCTAAATCCAAGAAGGGCTCAAGTCTTTGCAAATATTAACTCTATTATCATACAGATTGAATAATCAATTATTAATGGACTGTTACTTCACAACAAAAGAGTCAAACGCACAAATTGCTGCTTCAAAACTGCTAACAATTAACTGAATTTTTGGGCAGAGAGATTAAGTCCATATACTGTATATATGGGAGATTCAGCAGCTTGTGATATGATGATGTGTAGTACATTTTTTATATAAATCTAATGTGGGAAGTTCACTTTAATGATAAGTGTTATGGTTTTCAGTTAAAGGTTGTGTACCGTAGAAGGCACAGGCAATGTTGTGGAAATACAACAGGTAACCCTACAAATTACTGTCAAGGATATCAGGCACTCCGACCACATGTCACCCATCTCACTAAAGGATCATAAGTACCAGATAGTCTGTTACATCAAAATTCTACTCTGCAGCAGACACCAGAGATGCATGGACGCAGTTATAGACAACCGATAAAAAGACACAGAATGAATGAGTCTGCCACTGCTGTGTGTTTGGCATGAGCTGCTGGCCGACACATCTCTGTCAACACCGCCCACTAAATCTGTGGCAAAACAATATTCTGTCATAGCGTTTTCTTAACAGGGTGAACCTTTCACAATAAAAGCATTTCAGATCTAAATTCTAAACGAGAAATGGGTTTTTTTTGGCAATTTTGGAGTTAAAAGCCTGCTGTCTTTACAGAAGCCACAGGTGTCCTGATTCCAACTAATCGTGGACATTTGTGTTCACACTGAAAAAAACCTGAAGTTTCCGTTTGGACATGTGACGCAATTTACTGGTGGAGGAATCCTCATTGTTTACAGGAAGGAAGTGACTGCATCAGTTACAATCATGTTTTACATTTCACAACTAATCGTCATAATGCAAATGTGCAATTATAGTAAAACAGAAGCGTAGACAGATTCGGTGTGCCCAGGGCCCAAGCCTTTGGCCTTAAGATGTATTATCATCTTTTCTTGATATAGCATTTTTGTAAAATTCCCTTTTGAAAATGTAGTATGATTATGAAAATGGTTTGAAGGTTTTGTAAATTAGCTGATTAAATGGTGTCGTAGTGAAGACTTGAGAAGTAACTTTTGGTCATAGAAGGTCACAAGAAAGCTGGTGGTCTTGTGTGCTCGTAGCTGTGGCTCCGTACTTCATTTGATGTTCTCGTATGTATTCTTTTACAGTTTGTTGTTGTTGGTTTTATAATAATTAAGGTGTGTGTTTTCACGCCTGAAGATATGCTCTGCTGAACGTAGCATGTATAGAACGACAGGCTGCAGATGGCAGTAATTTAACCCGTCATTTTCTTTTCTCTCTGCCTACTTGTTATGATATTCAGATGGAATACAAATGAGAGAAAGTCAATATCATTACAACAAAGGTTGGGATAAGATGTTACATGTATTTATATTAACTTGATCTGGCTTCTGACTGAAATAGTGCAAAGACAAGAGATGCACTACAACAGAGGGTGGGACAAGGAGTGGTATCTTCCTTTCAGTCATCACCAACTAATCAATGATGACCAGTGCACTGTGGCAACAGTGTGTTTTCTGTCAGGTGTGCAGTGTGCTGGGAGTGGCAGCTTTGTTCCTTCTTCCTCTAATGATGCATGGGACTGCCTGTGGAGGGTGTGACACATAACTTTAGTTTGAGTAGGACACCTGAGCCGACCAAAGCGTCCCAACTCAGACATTCACATCACATTCTGCATTCCTCACATTTCTGATCACCGCTAATTCCCACCGTTCAGACTCCACCAGTGTTGGATTACCAATGCTGTTTGATAAATGCCACATGCAGCCTGGGAAATATACCCGTGCAGCAGTCTCTCGCCTGTTTCTGTCAAACACAGCCGCTAATTCTACATAATGTGAACTGCTTCAGTTACTCTGAGAGTTGATAGCTTGTCACCGCAGCTGCAGCAGAGCTCTCCGCTACCTGCTCAGTGCGAGAGCTGCAGATGGGGAGAATTACACGCTGCTACAAATACCGGGCCGGCTGGCAAGAGTGGGCGTGAACATCATCTTTTGCGCATTACCAGCACGTATCATAAGCAAACACATCTGGTCGGAATAAAGGAAGGCGCTCGCTTGTTTTTCGCCTCTGTACTGAAAGCAAGAAACGGTAGTGAGATGTGCACTCAGTTAAGTTCCAGACTGCAGATCCAAGCTGCAGCATTAATAAAAACATGTAGTTATTTTTTCCCAGGGATACTTTCCTGTGGCTGGTGACATAGCACCGAACACACAGATTACTGACACATACACACACTCTTTTAATGATGATCTTTGACCTTGACTTGCTAGGGTTTGTATGGACCAAGCACATGTGTTTGGCTAGGAGGGGCGTGGAGAGTGTGTGTGTGTGTGTGTTTCTAATTGATCTGTTGATGTCACTCGGAGCAGAAAGAGTGGAGCAACCTCCCTTGGCGTCAGGCAATCGATTGGTGTTCAGCCTAGTTTTCTGAGAAGCTGGAGAAAACATCACCCCAAATCTTGTTGCCAGAAATGCTCGATCACTCCCATGACAATGGAAAAAAACCACCCGCTGTTTGTGCAGTTTCCGTGGTGCTTGCAACTTAAGAGGCGATTAGAGATCTGATTGGACATTTACATGAAGAGGGGTTGACCGCATGCTTGTTTAATTGGCCTTAAAATCCTGATTGGATTGGCAGTCCCTCATGGGCAGTGCTGCTGGTTCGTTGACAGAAAGCGTGGGGGAAGGAGACGGGGAGCAGAGTGCCAATCATCGCCCAACAGCTGCCCTCCTCCGAGACGTGGCCTATAAAAACAGCCTGGGATGGAGACACACACACATACACCAGCGCTGTGATGTCGATGCAACATCATGTCATCGTTCTATTCTTGTCTCAGCAGGAGAGGAGGCCGCTGAACACCATCACAATGCAATTATTTGACTTTGGGAATCAATAGTGGAGAAGATTAAACCTCGCTGCCATGCATGACCAGAGAGAGGAAGTCACAGGTGGCTCTTTCTTCTCCCTCCATTTCCCTTCATCCCTCCGACTCCTCTAACTCCTGTAAGTTGACAACAAGGCTACAACAGCTGCCAAACTAGAGGGAGAGAGGAGGCACCGAGGGATACCAACGAGGACAAAATAGGAGCAGCTGTGAGTGGCCAAAACAGCTGATCAAGCACTGATTCCCACTGTGTCGGGGGAAATCAGAGATTCAACAATAGAAACGTTTGATTGACACTCACAGGATCCAGACAGCCACAGCTCCAGCACGGGATAAAAAACTCAGATTTTTACGAAGTACAATGCTGACTTTTTGCGGTTTCGGCTTGAAGCTTTGTATGTGCAGTGTAAGTCCGATGTGTTGGCGGCGCTCAATCCTGAAGTCTTACACAGCACCTGTGGCCTCATTCCTTACAGCTCACATACTGGCTGAATGGCAGACTGACACCATGTTAAGACTGGGGCTATGTCAGTTGATGTGTATGTGTATGCGTGCGTCTGTGTCTGTGTGTCTGTGTGTCTGCGTTGGTGTCGTGTTTCAGACAAGGTGGGCAGCCACACAGAACAGGGCACAGACAGTCTGTTTTGAGCGCCGGCTCCTTATTAAGCTGCCGCCTCACTGTACATCCAGCCTGACTGACCCCAATAACTCTGCTGCTTCCATGCTAAACCAGCGGCGGATAATTACTCTGCCAGCTTCCATTGTGAGGGATAATTCATCCCATTAAGAGCTTTTTTTTCCTTATTTGCCTCAAAGCACTTGGATACAATAAACTTAGCAGGAGAATACCTTCCCTCAGATTTTCCCATCTGGTTAACAAAAGTGCTCGAAACTCCGCCCCCAACCAAAGGTAACACCATCTAGGTGAACCCCCTCTCGTCTTCCTCTCCTCCATTAACCTTTCGTGCCCTCCATACCCTCGGGACTGGTCCTGTTCACAGCTGCGTGTGAGAGTCACTCGCTTAGCCGCAGCCCAAGGGCCATTAGCGCGGAGGCCTGTCATCTCCAGAGGGAGAGCTGAGCTCAGGCCGTACCGGGGCCCTGACAGGTCTGCTGAGCTCAGGTGAGACCACATCCACATGCTGACGGCTCAAACTGCCTTCACCCGCTAACCTGAGTGACAGCTCTGAACACCTCATCCTCTTACACAGAGGCACCAATGACACACATGAACACACGCACACAACAGAAATGAGCGCATACCTCATGTCAATTTTTGTTGTGTGAGCTGCTTTTGAAACGGGTTGAAGTCGCCAAATAACAAAAATAACTTGTGCTGCGGAGGCTGAGCTCACCACAGGGTATTTTCCATTTGTTGTCCCTCAGCATGAAAACACCAGCTAACAACCACCACACTGCACTATAATCATCCCCCCCTCCTTTATTTGTATCTGTACCTTAAAACAAGCTAGGGAGAGGCAACTATCTGTAGCGAATAATAACAAACACTTGATTTTCATTAGAAACGGACACAGTTATCTAATGCACTGATTGTGGGCTTGTTCTAAGAAAATTACATTTTACCAGTCAAAAATAGACAACAGATAGACGTTTTTTTGGAGTGCAGCAATCAAAATGCAAACACTACAGCAGGTCTAAATGCTCCTCCAGTGCTCAGTCAGCCTCGTGTTTCCCAAAAGCAAACAACTTGTCATTAACTTCTAGATATGGGAAATTTTTCATTCCAGTAGTCCTGATCAAGAGCCAAAGAAAAGGGTCAAAGCTATCCTTTGCTCAAACTGAGCCAGAACCAGAGTTCATGAGGTTATTCTGACTCAGACTTGTGTTTGTTCTACGACTTGGATCATGCAGTGCGTGGCGAGTGTTTTTTTTTTTTTAAGTGTGAGGGTGACCTGGCAGCAGAGAAAGCAGAGAAACTCTCACCGCCTGTAAAACACCTACGTTGGCAGTTTGCTTTCTCAGGTGGACGTGAGCCGCCAGGACAGAGGGAGCGAGGAAGGAGAGCAGGCAGAGCCGGGCCTGGCCTGCAGGTGCTCACAGAGGCAGGGATTGTTCCCTCTGGAGACGGAAGCAGGGGGTTGGGGGAAACCGGAAAGTGTATATGGATATGTGCAAACACATACACGCATACACTGAGACTCTCCCCTCCAGCTCCCTGATTACGTCAACCTCCTAACCTCGCCTTCACACCTAGGCTCCTCGTCTGGGCCTACCCGATCACACAGCCCAAGGCCCGGACACCCAGCATTCCTCAGGCCAGTGTGACAAAGAGGTCGCCTGGGGATCAGGGGCCGAACAAAGTCTGAACCATGACGGGCTGGGCCGGGCCAGGCCAGGCCAGGAAAACCAAACACACAGCAGCCCTGCTTTAAAGCAAGCCAGCTGGGTGCCTCTCAGAGACCTGCAAACGTAGACGGTACATAGGCCAAACCAGCTACACATGCCCCACCACTAACACACTGTGTGTGTGTGTGTGTAAGTGTGGGGGAGTTGGTGCTAGTGCGGGAGTGGGCATAACTCAAATAATGAGCCAATGCAAACAGAATTAAGAGTCGAACACCCTTCACAGGTTCCTGTTTCTTGTTAAGATTTCGTACAAATATCTGGGTGCAGGTCAGTGTGTTTTCACAAATTCAGGCACCCTGCTGATTAAAGAAATTGAATGAACGTCTTTGATCCGACACATCCGGACCATTAGCAGTCTGTTCAGGCATAAAATGGAAAAAGTTGCTTTGATACACCAGACTATTTCATCTTTTGACCACTGCTGCTAACAGAATCGAGAAAAACATGAAAGATATGGAGATGACGGAGAAAGGTGTGTAGAGGAGAAATAGTTTCTGATAGAAAATGAAATTGGAGTGGAACATAAACCCTTCGTGCTGCAGTGAAACTGGGTGGAAATGAAATGTGGGATTGATAAAAATGGCCTATTCACTGAAAAGCCAACAGAACACTGACTTCTTTTTTTTCCCAGTGGATATTTCTGTCCTCACCACACCATTCAGCTCACCTAAAGTTAGTCTAAGAGCATCAAGCAATGGGGGGGGGGGAACACTGGGCTGTATTCTTTCCCCCTCGGTCTCAAGCCCGCCTGCTCGCCCTCAATAGCACTTTGTGTGCAAGTTTGATGGTGTTTGACTGAGTTTGAGGGCACAAGGAGACGAGATGGGGTCCTGTCCTCCAATGAGAGGCCTTTGCAAGGTATCTCCCTAAAAGGTGGATTCATTGGGGTCTAGAGTGGAACAGGAAACCCTGCCCTGAGCCGGAGTGCTCAGACGCTCTGGGTACATGTGTGCAGGCTCTCAGGAGAACAGCCGGCCTGGCTCCAGACTGTGTTGTCCTTTCTGTTGACCTGCCCTGCTGATGCTGTTAGGAAATGTCACTCCCTCACTTAAGCCTGCGATACAGTGGTGCTAATAATTCAAACATATTTAGAATGTTCTAAATAAATAAGTGCAAACGCCTCAAAATTGTTGCTGGTGTAGCTTTCAGATATCCTTCCGATCGAATTCTTGCAAAAGAAATAAGGCAGTGCTTTATCTTGTAACCTTTTGAATTCTGTTGAAAGGATCTGTTCCTGTTTCAGCTTTGCAGACTATAAATCAGAGGCAGAGAAGTTGAGCCAACTTCTATCTGCTTTTTTAAGAAAACCGATAAAAAAACTGGTTTCCATTTATATCCTATGAGTAATAGGTATAAAGGAGAAGGATTAGAGGCATAGGTAAATTATTAGTGGGTTGATTATGTAAATCAACCCGGCATCGACTGCAGCATTACTAGTTGTAAATGGTGCTGTCGATATCTCTGCCAAAGTAAAACCCTCGTACTGTTAATGTGTGAAAACAGCATTTTTTGCTGTTGACTATAGGTCATGGTCTCAAAACCGCTGCATTGCTCCATCCAATTTAGCAAACACCAGCAGCACAGCAACAGAGTTGTGCAGTAATTACCCCATCACACAGAGAATGTGTTGTGGTGTTGAGCTGAGATTTTTCACATGTGTAATTATAGGATTAGAGGAACCTTACCTGTTTGCAACAAGCCGATTCCGCTGTCTGATACCCCATAATGCCGCTGGATGTCGAGCAGAACACCTGTCAAGAGGAGGAGAGGGAAAACATAAATGTAGTTTCAAGACATAATAATAATAATCATACTTGAAACACTGAGCACTATTTAATTTATTGCTAAATCTATCTTCTTTTGCGGCTTATGATTATTGCCGGATATGATGGATAGACAGGCTATCATTCACTTAACATCCCTGAAGAGCAATATAATATCCCCGATAAGTGCACTCTTGGCTGCCATACAGTGGTCAACTTTCCGTAAATGCTCGCAAAGGTTTCACTGCCGGGTGTTATTTCAGTTTTTTAACCGCTCAACACACGTCCATGAAACACGCAAGCACGCTTCCATCACACACACCTTCTCCACCATTAGCCTCCTAGCACAGCTCGGCAGCAGCTGATTTTGGTTTTTCCAAATGACACTGCAACCGACCGTGGGAGGTTGTGGTGGCTCTCATCAGACACACAGGAGCAACATGACATCGCTGCACCGTGAGAAACCACAAGGTCTTTGAAATCGAGTTAAACCTGTTGGTGTAACACCAAAAGGAATTGGAATGGAGGGAATTTTCTTACTGTGCATGTCTTTAAATGCTTGGCAACAAGGTAGCACAAGGAACGTGAAGAGCTGAATATCTGCTCATCGGACATTATGACTCCTGTGTGTGTTCAACGTTGCCTGCATGTCACATGAAACGTGAAATGCAAGTGAAATCTCATAAACTTTTCTTTTTTTTTAACACGTCATAAACATCAGACCGTCGAGATGAAGAAGAAGATCAGACGGTGATTAATTAAGGGTTGAAGAAACCCCTTTTTATGGCTACCATACAATATTAAGCCCCAGTAAACAAGAAGCAACACGTCTCATCAAATGAATTCTGCTCCTCTCGAGACCACCGGCTCGGAAAGGTTCAAAGGCTTATTTTTCAAACTGAAAAGAAAAGGAAGGTTGCAGTCCAGATGCGTGTGCTAGGCAGTGCTGGCTGAATCTCTGTAATAAACTGGCAGGCTGGGATTGCAACACAGCTCATGAAAATGGAACAGAAGCATGACTAACATTTTAAAAAGCTGGCTGCCTCTGATCTGTCTGCTCCTCTCCTCCGAGCCCAGCAGACCAGTGTGAACCGGCGTAACCTGACCTCCAGAGTCTCTGTGACTTTCAGAAACCACTCATGCATCACGTCCTTGTGATCTCCGGGATTTTCGAGCTTGGTAAACGGTGAGAAGGATCACAGCCCAGCAGGCAAATAATGCGCTCAACAACAATGGCCGTTGTTTCTGCTCGCCTTGTCTAATTGTCAACAAAGCCGGTGCGATACAAGGGCAGGTGCAGGTTGGACTGTGACTGCATGGGAGCAGAGACATACGTCAGATTCCTGTCATGTGAGTCAACCACCTGCCCACATTCCCACATTACGGGGCAGCATTCTTGTTCGAGTGCTGCACTCGAAACTCTCTGCCTCGTTTCCCTTTCGTGATGATGTGACTCAAAAGGTGCTCCCGTGCTCATTGTCCGCCAATGTCAGTGAAACCAACAGTTCAGTTTAAACTGAAAAGATAAGGAGGAAATAAAAACTGCATAGTTCGATGTGCTTCACCACCTCTGCATTGTGCATGTTGTAGCTGTGCTTCTTGCTAGCAGGTCTCACGGCAGTCGGAGCGCACAGTGTGGTAATTATGCAGCAACTGCCTCAGGGCAGGTTAGACTCAATTTACTTTGCTAGGCAGGTAAATCGCAGTTCATATCCAAGTCCAAGTTAGGGTGATTACTGAAAGAAGTCTGATCATATTCATGCACCTCAGGGATTTAGTTAATCTGATCACACACACACACATCAGGTTGCCATCACTACATGGCCTTGGCAGACAGGTTGGCTGCGACAGTGCCTCGGCCCCCCTCCCCCTTGTCAAGTCTGTCAAACAGCGACAACAGGGTTTTAACAGTGTACTGTACAACTGCAGCTGTACTCTAATTAGCCTGGAAGAAGTTCACACACACACACACACACACACACACACACACACACACACACACACACACACACACATGTACACACAGCCTGCTGGGAGGGGGATTCCTACGCCAGATGGTGGAGCGTCCCTCCTGGACAGAGTCTGCATTTGTCTGAGCCACACCCGTCTACACTAACCGCACAATTACCGGACGATTAATAAAGGTAGAGTTGGCAAAACATGCTATTCACTGGAACAATAGGAAAACAGAGCCGTGGGTGTAAGATGAACTAGAATTGTCTGATGAAGTCCTCCAACTAGGTCTATTAAAAGCACATGAAGCTATTGCATGAGAAGTTATTGTGAAGAAGCAGTGAAGCGGTGGATGGTAATGGTGATCAGAGTATCAGTGTTTGTTTTACTAGATTCGAGTGCAACGAGCTGTGTAATGAAGTGTGCTAATCTGTAAAGGATTACAGAGAGCCGGCAGCTCTGTGTTTTTGTAGCAGCCTATCACAACTATCATCTCTGATCTCAATGTTGGCAATCAAACTCTGTCCTTCTGATTTCCCTTCATCTCCCCTTTCTTTTTTTTCTCCTCAGCCTGAGATTCATCTTTTTGGACTTTTTTGAGGTAACAACCGTGTCTTATTGGGAAAGAGAGTCTCAGTGATATATATCTGATAATGCAGTACCACAGTACCACAGGCCCTCACCCATGCAAGCTGGCAGCTCCCAGTTTAGTTGCCATGGCGATGCTGTACCAGATAAAGGTCAAGAAAACCACAAAGGAGCTCAGCTTGCCGAAATCTCAAAAACTGCCCTTTTTTTTGAATGCTAAGCTCCTCATTGCGGTTGCATCTCACAATGCAGTATCTGCTCACATGTCCCTTAGTTACACAGGTTATTACATGATGCCTGAAATACCAAGTGCAACACCATAGCAACACTGACAAGAGGGACATTTAACATTAAAGCTACATACCCGGTCACCGCTGTGGTTGCAACAAGATTGCATTTAACGTTAATGAGTTTCTCTCGGGCCTCCGGAGGGGAGAGGGGGGGGGGGGTTCATCTGAGCATGACAGCGAGTGTGATACATGGCAGGAATGTGGAACTTCCTGACGGCACACAACAGTAACACCGGTTACTTCCATCTTCATTCAAGGTAGCAGCACACACAGCACAGCCGCTTCACAGGCCACTCCCTCTGACACACACACCCAGCACAATGCACACTCCTTTAGGTTACCTGCTACAGCCGATAACACATGAGTGAACACACTTGAAGATGTTTTCCTGTTGCTTTGTCATTTATTTATCTTTCTGAAATTTCTAATCCATAAGTCCATTTGCTTCGGGTTCATTCCCTTGACGCATAAGTGACTTGTTCTGCGATGTGCAACGGCACAGTCCAGAGCCACATTATTTATTGTGTGACGCTTCAGAACCCCTTTCATGAATTTCCTGGGATGCTGAACCGTACCACGCGGCTGCAGACAGCTTTACTCCTTGCAGTCAGAGTTGAGTTGAGACAAACAGTGTCTGACACTTATTCCACTCTCATAACGTCCGCCTTTATGACCACTGTTTTCAGTGTAGCTTGAGAAGAAATGACTCAAACTGGTGAACACGCCACAAATGCTGCATTCAGAGCAGTGAATGATCATTCTTCGTTTATGAATAATACTTTCTTTCAGTCGTTATACGTCTACCAGCAGAAGACTTACTAACCATACAGGCCAGGGCTTGTGAATCAATGTAGATCAACACAGCTCCCGAATACTGAGACACACATCTTGTTTTTTTCTTTAGCATCATTTTTTGAAATAAAAAACATCACATATACAATTTGACAGGCAGAGGTTAACTTCTCCAAAGTCTTCAGTGAAAACAACACGACGGCGTGATCCAGACGAAACATTTAAATGAGGATACAGCATGCTGTTTCTGCAAGGGCAGCTTTTCGTGTAGTGACGCACTCTGCCAGCATTGCTCCTCTGGGACCAACATACACTCACAAACACACCGTAAGTGAACACACACACGCTCCACGCCCCATACGGCCATACACGGATATGCACGCACAGAACTACATCAGCTTGGAGAGGACAGATTTCATATCAAATCCCCAACAGAGACTCATGGATCTCTGGCCCCCCTTGGTTCTATTTCTGCACATAGAAACTAGGCTAAGAGGAAGGAGAGAATAGCAGTCCAATTTAACAGTGACGCGCGTTGGAGAGACACACAGAGAGAGCAGAGGAGTCATGAGGAAGAAATAGGTGGTGGCTAAAACCGGGTCAGTCTGGGCTGGATTTGTTTTGCAAAGCATTTGTTTCCATTGTTTATATATACATATATACA
>NW_022280048.1:6040716-6108467 GCF_004355925.1 Anarrhichthys ocellatus | reverse complement strand
ATATATGTGTATGTGTGCTCCCCTTTCCCCTGGTTTCACTGTGTGTGTGTGTCGGAGTGAGAGGGAGCCAATGGATGGAAGTCATTCATTCTGGCTAGAGTGTGACGGGCAGCGGTGAACCGCTCTGCTGATGTGGCCAGATCCTTCCCCTCCATTCCTGCTAAGGGGTGATTCCTTTTCATGTGTCAACCCCATCAGTATAAATAGTCTGGGAGAGGAAGAAGGGGGAGGGGGGCATAATGAGGGAGGAGAAAGTGTATCTTTTCTGGTCCGTCACGTGACCAATTTTGGGATTTGAGCGCTTGAAAGACAGCGGCAGTAACAGCGCGGGGAAAGAGAGAGAGAGCGACAGAGTGCAGAGGCAGGCCGCGCTGCACAGCGTCTCAGAGGAGAAAGCTGACCACAAATATGCCCGACTGTGGCCGGCGGGCTCCTGACCGACTGCTCTCCTCCCTTGCCATGTGGTCCGCAGTGGGCGGGGGTGCGCTTTTTTCCATTCCACTTCCTCTGCCTGCCACACAGAAAGGAAACGTGCTGCAAATGTCTGGGAAACAGTGTAGAGCTGAGCCTGCACAAGAGGGTTTTCAGAGCTCGTACAAGAGAATACAAATCTGCAAGAGATGGGAAGTGTGTGAGTGCACGCTGGATAGTCCTGCTTCTCTGTTGGTAGCTAGTCGAACGTGCATGTAAGACCTCACATAGTCATTCTGTTGACAAGCTTAGAGGCTACTGTTTTGAAGCCGGAATTGAATATATTCAATATGAGAGTTTATTTACCAGTAACAGTGCTATGGAGCAATGTTTTTACTAACGAGTCCCTGTTTTATTTGTGCTCACGCAGAAGGATGCACACTTTGCACATGTTTTATGAGGAAGAAACTGTTGTCAACATGCTTGTTAGACCTCAAGGATGCACAATGTGTTTTGTTGAGAAGCACTGAACGTAAAATATTTTCTGTTTGTTTACAAGAAAACTCCAAAGGGCCCCTTTAAATGCAGCTTGACACCATGAATGCAGAATGGACAGTGAATGTTATACCTGATATTTTTGTTTTTGTTGCACATTCTTTCAGTTTAGTTGTATCATTATGGTACTCAGAACCCGTGGACGTGTTTCTCACAATGTGCTTCCTGGATCATATTTCATCGTCTTCACCTTTTAGCAACACGCCCACACAAATGCAAATCCTATTTCTGGCAATTTTCCATCATGCCAACATTAGAATTGATTGTCAAACCCACAAATCACCACCATTCAAACACAATAAAGAAGTAGGTCCACAAATAGAAATCGTATGTTATACCGGTTTCAGTTCGCGTTTCTTTTTCTTATGTCTCTGATGTGTGGATGTCAAATTAAGCTAGTGTAAGTGCTTAAAGATGACATTTTACTAAATACCAATACACCAAGATGAACACATTCGAATCGGAAGTCCTGCCAGTGTGTGAGGATGAATATGCTGTGATTTCAGTGATAAATCCACTATGACATTTGAGACAGCTTTCACTCTAATCTTCTAAATTTGTGACAGCCAAACTGGGGCAAAATCAAATTAAAGGCCTGTAGGTGTGCCAGCCTTACCACTTTGATTAATAGGGGGGGTTTCAACCTAATTTTCTTTCACTAATCAAAAGCTTGAATTCCGCTCGAGGGCCACGGTGCATTAGTTCCAGCCAGTACGTGCTAAATATTTAATGGTAGTGGAGAGGATGCATAGTGAAGCATCGAGGGAGCAGACTAAACGTATAGCTCATCAATAATACATCCGGGGCTAGCCCAAGTGTTCGTATACGAGATAATGCTTTAGAAGTATTGGAAGGACATGCAGTGAAGCGAAGCAAAGGTATTTGAGATGAGATGAGACTGTCTGACTGCCAGGGGATCTCCGTGAGCTGCACTCGTTCACACCAGCGTCTCTCAGGAATACTGAACAGCAGTTGAACTCAGCGTTGAATGTGGATACGGAGGAGTGCGTTTTATGTGGAATTTGGAGAAGACGTTAACCAGAGAGAGGCTCAAACAGTCTCCGGGTTGAATTAATGGAGAAGTGATGCCGACATGGTCCCTCTCACAAACCCACAATTTGTGCTGGACCAATTAAAGGAACAGTGTGTAGGATTTAAAGGGATTTATTCTACAGAATCACATTACAATTCATCCCCTGAATGTAGAGATATTTCAATTGTTAATTCAAAACTTTGACCTGCTGGTGGAACTAAATCAAAAGTCAGAGGATCCCCAAAGTGTATATGATTCTACCTCTGAGGAACATGCAGCCAAAATGTCATAGTTGTTGAGCTGTTGGGTTAGGACCAAAATGGTGGACCCACCAACCAATCGACCGACCAACAGGATATATATAGGGTTGTGTCAAGGCAGTTAAAACAGCATTAGACTTCACTGACATCACTGCGTGTGAGTGCCAGTGTTAGAAATGCTGTCAGTAATCCCAGCACTATTTTTACATAACAGTGTGGAAGATTAAAGTCATTATGTAGTGTTTTCTAATAAGATTTTATTTCTCCTCACTCTCTTCTTTTCATTTACTGAGGATGTGGGGAATCCACTATGGGGCACATTGAAACGTCTTGCCGCATAATTATCATAAACTGTATGTCCAGTGTAGACAGGCTTTCTTACATCATCTTACTTAATGCTGCTCATTAAGGCGTCTTTAATCATCCAAAGATTAAGCAGCATGCGGTAAAATGCTGCTGATATGTTAATTTAAATACTGATACTTTACAGATCTTCTTAAAAATAGAATATGTCTAAGCTCTCGGCTTGACACCTGACTCATCTACTTCATCTGACTTCCTCTTGATCCACTCACAGTGTCAGCTGTAAAGCGTAACGATAAGATGTCCACGGGCTGTTGAGCTGACTGTCTAAACAGCAGAGCAGAGGAGAGCGTGCACAGTGACCTCAAGCCGTGATAAAAACAGAAGAAAATTGATGACGATTTGTGTTTTCAGCTCAATTTAGCATCAAACGGCTACAGCGCGACAATCTTCTCTGGATAATCACAGTGCTTAGGCTCCACAAAATGGAGAATTCAGGGGCGATAGGGGCCCAGCTGCTTCTTTATGGCTGATGTGAGTGGCACCTTATCTTTTAAATCGAAGAATTTATTGTTTGTAGTGAGTTTCTATAGAGTTTTTTCATAGAAATGGGTGAGAATGTGTGAAATAACTTTATATATAATATATAAAACTATGGACATAAATTGTAGATTCATAGTACTTTATAGATGTATATAAATATGAATGTCAAACATGTTTTGTTGTCCCATCACAACTACAGCCAGAGAGATCAGACGTATAAAAGCATTTTCATTCTGAGACGCTGTCAAGGTGACCTCTCCTACCGCTGCACGCATACTCAAAAACAATCCCAACAGTGCCACCCTCACACTGTGTCTCCATTTACGGGGAAGGCCACTAATTCCCAACTCAATTTCATCCCGGTTGTGGGGGGGGGCTTCATCTTTCACTGTCTCATGAATTAGATATGCATCTCATTACTTCCTCTGCTATTTCATCAAACACTCTGAGAAACCCAAATATGTCTTTTTGCCCAAACTTATATAAAATGACATCAGAGGCCAGTTTGAATCTTGTGTCTCATTTCTGAACTCATTTTACATGATAAAAAAAGTTCTCAACCACCAATCGAGAGTTTGAATTCTTCTCGGCGTGGGAAAACACACCTTCCTTTCCACCTCTCTTCCTCTCTGACTTCCTGCAAATACCACGTGTGTTTCCTTAAAGAATGGCCCACATACCGACAGCACAGTACAGAGCCTCGGGCCTTATGCACTAATCAGTCATTTAACTATAATAAGAAAAATGCACGTGAAGCTTTGCACTGGCGTGCTGCCCACATGCCTCCGTCAACAACCTGAATGACGACACGGGACACTGGCTGCGGTCTTGACTCCTAAACATCGCTGAACATCGAAAGTCCCTCAATTTCATGCCGCGACGACCACATTCAGCAACAGATTTCGGCTTAAAGTAGAACGCATCATATTCAGTGTTGTAAATACATGCAATCAAAGTTGTTGGAGTATTGAGTTGACAAGCTGCCCGCAGATTTATGCATGAACCAGTAAACATTTATGGTGCTAAAGAATCAAAAGAACGCTGTAATAACCCTCCCTTGGTGCAGTGAGGCGTAATCAACCATTCTGGTGAACAACTGCTCTGCAGAAACAAACACCTAAACTCAACCGGCCATCGCCTCATAAGCAGACCCAAATGGTATCCGACGATTCTTTTTATTGACAGTTTTCTGTGGTGATCCTGAATAATAATAAAAAAATATTTTTTTTGCTTGTAATGTGATAGATAATATTCATTTAAAATTAAAATTCAGCATTTCTATTAGTTTATGTGCGGTCAGAAAATAAACCCAGATACTAAAGTCTGGTTGCTAATGAAGCTGTGCAGCGTAAAATGAGCCTGATTTTAAACGAGAGGCTGGATAAGATAATGCGTTGCTGCCAGCCCAACATTAAGTTTAATACCTGCATATGCACTTATGTGCACTGACGTCTTGGAAACAGAAAACCATTGACACATTCTCATAGGAATTCAGTCCTGTGTGAAACTCTTACAGCAGAAAAACACTAAGGGCTGTGTGTGTGTGTGTGTGTGTGTGTGTGTGTGTGTGTGTCCACCTCTGACCCAGGACATTTAAGTCTCTGACAAAGGTCGGCGCCCTCACTCAACCCCGGCTCTTCCCACAAACGCAGTACGCCAAACACAGTAATGAAAATCCTGCTGCAATCTCATCTAGCTCTGACAACATGACTGATATCCAATGAAATCAAAAAAGAGCTGATGAAACATGCAAGAGAACACACACACACACACACACACACACACACACAAGATATTATCCTGGGTCTGATAGGTGGCTATAAAAGATTACACAAACCCTGTGCTGGGCTCCACTATTGACTCGATCACATGTAAATGGAGGGGGAAGATTACAGTTTTCCTCAACAGGGAAGGCTTTTTCAAATATAGAGCTGCTGTAAATAAGCACTCTAAATATTATCCCAGCAGCTGTGAGAGCTTCCAGGAGCTGAGAGCTAATATCACTGCTAGCTGCTCGTCTGCTGGTTTGTATCTCATGCTGCGAGCAGGTAAATGTTAGATTCCAACTCTCTCAAGAACAACTTGTTAATGTGTCAGAGAAAAATCCAATTTCAGCATGTCTCAGGACATTACGGTTTCATCACTCGTAACAAATTCCAAGCTGCTGTTCTGTTGATCAATATTCACTATAAACAATATCAATATTGTTTCGCAAGCATAAGAAATGGATTGCATTGTCTTCTATTTCCATTTCTTCATCGAATTTATCAGCGGTCTCAGCCACAGCACTGGACTCAGGGGAACATTTGAATATGAGCTTCACAACACAGAAATGTCACTTGTGTTGCATTTCTTTCTTTTATTTGTGTAAATATCTATTTGTGTGTATGTGTGTTTGGGCTGGCTGGAGGAAATGAAAATGTCCAATGTAGTCTGAGCAGTGAAAGGTTCAGTCACCTGATTAATAAAATAGTTTTTGCTTTTGACTGTTCATCCATAGAATAACGCACGATGCAATTATTTTCCATACGGTCCATAATGGATATAGAAACATTCCAAAGACCAACATATTGTAATTTCAACAACACTACGGCTCTGAGACTTCCCTGTTCAAATGTAAGATTATCGTGAGAGACGGAATGCGGGGAGTGAGGAGAGCAAATTTTTTCCCATCACATTTTCTAAACAGGGATAATCTGCTATTTGACAGTGTGTCAAACGCAACAAATTGCTCAACGCATCCCCAATCTCTCCTCCTTCCTTCCTGCGCTCTTGCCGTCTGCCTGAAGAGATGAATTTCAGCTCTTTCTTTAGATAAATAGTCTTCTTGGATAATGGGACAGGAAGGGTGGGACGTCTTTCTTAACATGGGGGGCTAATTGCGACTGGGTGATTTGGATAGTGCTGGATGGAGAGTGGGAGAATCCCTCTGCTTCTGCTCGTGACTCATCTCGCTGTCACTCCGACAAACTGGACTGAAGTTGGCAGATACTGTGCTTATCTCAGGGCTGTAATCCTTAAGCAAACTTGTAGGTGGAGGCACAACACAACACCAAAGAAAACACCAGCGCCCTGTCCTTATGTCCACACGCTCTCCTCTAATGACAAAGGGGAGGTCAGTGATTATCAGTCTGCCACTCAACTCGTCAAGCTTCTGGATGTTAAAAGATAAGAACCAGCTAAGAAGTTAAATGACAAGAAAAAGGCAGCGTTTGTTGAAAGAGCCACTCGGAGTCTGGCCTGATGTTGGATTTTCTTTATAACATGAGGTGTGGCTTTGTTCTAAATGGATGTGGGGCAGAGGTTTTCAAAGTCTGACACAAGGAATGGAGACAACTGCCAATTGGCGGAGTTATGACTCAGAGAAGGAGAACACTGCTCAATTTCAAATGATTGGCCAGTCTGCGTTCGAGGGGCGGGACTTAGCGAAGGGTCAATCGCCGTCCACGTCGCCTCACAAACTATTCTCGTCGAAGTATTCCAATAACCCCTCAAATCAAACCTTGTGTCTTTAGCGTGGACAGCACAGAGTAAAAATACCCTCTCCAGAATGCAGCACATGTAATGGCCTCATAGCTGTGATGAGTGATGTCGGATGCAGGGTTGGGGCGATGCCAAAATAACAGCTGTACAGAAGGGGAAGAGTCACAGCAAAGTGACCATCAGCTGAGCCACGAAGTGGTGCGAAAGTACGTCTACTTGAGGGTAGAATCCGGAGTAGCCACATGAAAGGGTCTGCACTGTCTGGCAGAGGAAGAAACTCCCGTCTAATTCCACCGGTTACTATTACAGACGTCGGCTAAATCGGAGCCTAAAGAACACACAGACTGTTTTCTCACAGCAGCGGGAACGGCACGCCAGGATATAGACGTAAAGAGATTAGTGGGATATCTGTGGGAAACCAGTCTGGAAAAGTCCACTTGGTAGGATATCATGTAATTGTTCCATTTAACATCTGTTGAATATAGCGTCAATATTTTGCTGTCAACAGTGATATAAAAGATGTCGAAACATAACGCATTAAAGATGTCTTTCACAGAGACGTTTCATACTGTACGGGACCTCTAGTCTAATTCCAAACGGCTCCACATCAAATGGAAAAAGCACGGGAAGAAAGACGCAGCAGCCCTATAAAGTGGATTATGAGAGGCCCTTCCATCTTTTTAATGCCTCTGCTGTTGTTTGGGGACATTTTTAATGTGAACGCTATAAAGCGAGAGAGGTTGAAATGGGGAGAAGAGTGAAGGGTGAATCAACCAACAGCTAAACCCCAAAGCAACTGGAGCATGGCCCACACAGCCTTTTACACAGTTCAGTAGTGAGGAGACACTTCCTGTATTTCTCATCCTGACATATTCTGCTGCGGGGACGTCTACTAGCAAACGTTGTTTTTCTACTTTTGTTTTTGCGTAAAAGTTGCTTTTTTCCCAAATGTGCCCGACGGACACCAACGCTGTCTTCACTTCTCTTCTTCTCTGTCCTCTGTGGAACTGAAAGTGGTGCCCTTTTCTTTAACTTTGTGCACTTCCACCCCAGAAAGTGATCTTAAAGTTGTGACAACAGAAAGCAAAAACATGTAAGAGACGGAAAATAAGCACAGCATTTCCCCTTTATAAGAAGACGCAGAGGAATGGCTTATGTGGATGGTGATCATGAGGAACCCCAAAGGAAGTGGACAAAGCTATCAGGAATTAATCTGCATAGCCTGTCAGACTGCATAGATCGCTACATCTTTCTTGCAGAGCGCCAGAGCTGGCTTTAAGAGGATTATTACCACACGGTCATCTGTGTCCTAATGCAAGATGCCAAAAGTTCACATGCAAGGGTCCTTCACTTGTCCAATAGGACGTGACCCTGTTTTTTTTTTACTGGTATTCCCAGAATGACAGCTTGACTGAGACAACGCTAATCTACAGCTCCCCAAAATTTCTGTTCACCCCAGATTAGGCTGCAGTCGGTATGCCCCCCAAACTGCCCCATTGCTGGCTGAGAAGGGGGCATCTCCGGGTGCACGCAGGGGGGTGGCTGGAGTTGACACACATCGGGGTTTACTTACTTACCAAGAAGCAAATAACGTTAAGTGCTGAGTGTCTGCCTCCCATATCCTCATATTCTCTGAAGAAACGCTTAATCCCCTCTTTATGATAAGCTGTCCAGGAGCTTGGACTGTCTGATGTGGGTCTGCGCAGAGACCAACACAGGGATTTAAGGTTCCAAAGCCACCTCAAATTAAATTAAACGTGGTGGCCTTCTAAATCTCAGAGCTCCTATATGCACTCTAAAAAGCAAATGGTATATGAATAAAAGTGGCTGCAGCTTCCAAAGGCCAGACACAAGTGACCCAACCGGAGCATCGTAACTCATCCAGCTCCGCTCCAATCTGGTACGGTCCAATCTCAACCTCATTTCCCTGCACACTGCTATTCTGAAATGCAGTAAGGGCACCATCGGCCTTATTGGGACACCCTCAAATATCTCAGACGCTCCTCATTTCTGCTGTGTCTGCTTCACAGACGGTCGTAAAAACAAGCACAGGCTTCTGAAGGAGCATTCCCGGTCAGGCTGAACAGCTGAGCCCTGAAGTCAGCTCACTGCATGTAGCTGACTTGACTTTCTTTACACATGGATTTGGACCATGAGTGTGTCTGAAACAGATCCCTTTCTCTTTGCCAATTCCACAACATATAAATATGGACTGCCTGCAGCCCTCTGATGATCCAGAGTTGAACATGAATTGAATTATGAATTAAATGCCTTTTAAAAGAGGTAGAAGGAGCCGTTTAAGGGATGGTGAAGTGGAAATGTATTAATTTGCTTACATTACACTACATCTCATTTACTAAAGGTGACTCCCTGTTGTGAATTTGAAGGATGACACAATCGATATTAAATTTGTTTTTCACTCATTCTACTGAGATCTAAAACATCTCCAATATGCAGCTCAAGCCTCAAACAGTTAGCCGTTCCTCCTCACACACTGGTGGCATTAAATATTCAAGTCTTGTAAAAGACATATTGGCTGAGCGTCTATAAAATCCAGAGCTAAACAATCTCATAAAAATGAAACAGTCGTTGCGACTTCTCTCTTCTTTTGTGGTTCTCACCATCATCTTGGAGAAGTCAAACGTTGAAATCATAAACTTAAGTTTGTATGTGGAGGGTTTTTTGTTTTTTATGAACGTGTGTGTGGCTTCACCTCTGACACTGGGGATCAACAGAAAGATCCAAGTCTTTGATGCTGCCGCTGGGCGTTGGTTGGTGCAATTTTCCCATCATTGTTGTGGAGCAGAATAGCCCCGGTGTCTAGAATGGTCACCCTCTGTCTCTGTGACAATGCTTTAGTGATCCACACACACTACAGTAATGGCTGTTGGTACAAAGACCTTTTGACGTGGGGGGGGGGGGGGGGGGGGGGGGGGGGGGGGGGGGGGGGGGGGACAGCATCGCTCGTGCTCAGTCTGCATTCTGTGTCCACTTCCCTCTGACTGCCTGCCACTGCAGCAGCCGGCCCCTCCCCTAACTACTCCCCTCTCTCATTCAGCCCCTCTTGAAATGGTGGGGAGAGTCTTTTCTACTGTGTGTGTGTGTGTGTGTGCTTTCTGTGTGCGTGCACTCATGCTAGCTTAATTGACATTAAGATCTATGAGTTTTGGGTACCTGCTGCTGTAGAAAGAGAACAAGGAAGCTGGAGAAGCGGAAAAGCAGAGGGATTAGAAAGGAGACGAGGAGACAGAGAGCTAACGAGAGATCGGCTGCGAGGTGGTGGAAATGGAAAGCAGACAAATTGATACTTAATTCCACTTAAAACGATGCAATAAACTCATCTTAAATGACATCAGGAAAAGACAAGATTTAAGATTAATGTCCCATTTTTACAATCAGCAGAATCTCTAACATAGCTCACAAAGCAGGAGAGGAGAGAACAGCTTGGAGAGAGAAGACAGGCAGAATGGCAGATCAGCTCATGCTCTATGTATTAGTTGTTGGATGCACATGGTTGCTGGTCCTCTTTCCGCGAGGGGTCAGCCGCATATGCCGGCAATGCATAATGCAAAACGGCCCGGCAGCGTGCAGGTGGCAGGGACTGGAAGGGATAGGGACCCCTCTGCACCGCATGCACTGAGCACAGCATCTCCCCACGAGGGTTAGCCCGGGCTGCTGCAACCACCCTCCCCAACAGCCATCATCCTGCCCTCCCTTCCTCCTCCCTGTTTCCACTTTTCTCCTCATCTCCCTTCAGTTTCCCCGTCCTCCTGCCAAGTTAACGGCTTCGCGGGGGGGATTTTCTGCCGTGCAACTCGTGAGGTATAAAGGGCAGAGACGAATAGTGGCGGGATCACGATGGAGAGGACGGAGGAGAATAGAGGGTTTTGTGCGAGCCCCTTAATGAGGGGTTTTCCTCTGATCAAAGCACGAGGAGGGGCAAGGAGACAGGAGTACAAATTGCTAAACCATAGAGGGAGCCTGATGCATCCGAGACTGAGGATGGGGACGTGGCTTCTCGAGCTATCTGCTGTGACCGAGTGGTGCTTGAAGATTGCTGAGATTAGATATGCCCCCCCCCCCCCTCATCAACACATTCTTGGCTGTAGGTCGAGCAGCTAAACCCTCCCCGCCGTAACGATCGCTCAGGTGCCCAAGGGTGTGTAGCGTGACTCTTTACAGACCGGACCTGAAGCCCTCAGGATGATGAGCCGCAGGCATGTGGCTACTTAGAGTGTACACATTGTTCTGTTTGGATTAGCCACTCCTTCTTTCTGCCAGGGGCTGCAGAGCGAAATTCCACCATTAATTCCCCCCTGATTTATCAAATTCAGAAATCTTGATGCCAGATATGCTTTGCTATAGATAATGGGTGAAGAGGTAAAAAAATAAATAAAAAAATGAATTTCAAGTAGACTTCTGTTGTGTGACTATGTCATGTATAAAATAATGAATAGAAACGTGCACTTTAGCCAGGAAGGGATCTCTTTGTAGAGAAGAGTCTACTCTCGCCCAACACGCTTCCCTCCATTCTCCATGCTGCAGCATTATTGTTAACCCATTCAGTGCCACAGTCCGATGTCCAAGGCTTGATATAGGCTACAACCAAATATTGGTAAAACTGAGATGAGGATAAAATGTTAACCTGGATTTATGTGACACATTTTAATGCGCGCAGAGTCGTTGGTTATAACAATAAGTTGCATAGTTCATTGCTTTGCGAGGAATCCATAATAATCAACTAAAATCAAATACATTTCTGGTGTGAGTCTACAAACTGGACTATTTTAGTAATGTGATTCTGCCTTTTTCTTGCAATATTTTAACAGAAAAAACATTTTGCCCTGCAAAAACTCTACATCATCTGACTGAGCTCTGCTCTTGACTTTAAAACATATATAATTGGTCATCTTAGTAACAAATCAATTAATCGATCAAGTCCATATTTTGGCTCATACAAATGACCTTTTCACATTTTACCAACCTCTAAGACACAAAGCTTGATTTCCATCCGCACACGGTGTTCAGTTTTAATAAATCATGTCGTGGACCTCAGCTATAGTGAGGAAATGCGGACACTTGAGTGGGAAGACCACATGGCCTCATCACAGCGAACTGCCGCACAAAACACGCGCTATTAGATGATGGACGAAAGGAACTAATGACCGTCTCTCTCTCTCTCTCTCTCGTCTGACAGATGAGTACACACACACACACACACACAAACACAATGCGAAAGCATGCAGTCAGGTCCGTGGATGGAGAGATGATCGCCTTAATTGATCGATCTGCAATAATTCCAGCAGCCCCGTGTACACACATTACTGTCCTGCATTTTCTCGAGATGATATCGCAGAGATGCGTTTCATTTAACCACAGCACGCACAGTCTACCACCATTGAATCATTAACAGCGTTGTGGTTTTAGCAGTCAGTGCGCTGCGCTCCGCCAAAGCCCCATTGTTCCGCTGAGGTGTGCTGGCTGCTCTACCAGACTGGAGCGCCTCACAGGCAATTAGCGCATGTACAATCACCCCAGCGGATACTTGAGAGCTGCTCTGCGGTGTTTGCTGGAACCCCTCAGATAAAAAAACAAAACAAAGCTCTAACAGAAAGGGAGAAGTCAGTCACTTACCGGCTACAGTGTATCTATCCATGTAATTGAGGACGTTCCCAAAACTGAGGATCCCGGCCGCGGCGGCCGGTGAGTGGCATCTGAGCAGCGCGGCGCGGAATTTCTGCCCCGGTTTGCACGGGTGAAGGTCCGGGTTGGATTTCAGCGCGGGACTCATGCTGCCCGACAGCGTGTGCACCTCGTCTGAACTGCTGCAGCCTTCAATCTCGCATCCATCGCTCTCCACACACATTTTCTGGCACGAATGATCCAGCGCAGAAGAGAGGGAGAGAGAGAGAGTAAGAGAACGGAGAGGAGACTAGTTGAAGAAGGACCAAGCGCAGCGATGGTCTGTGATTTCTGTTGGAATTATTCTCAGTGGAGTTGTTGTCTTAAGTGTTGAAACGCAGGAGTCGCTCTTCTCGGGATCATATTTGTCTAGCAGTGTGCGGTGACGGACGGGCTGTGCGCTCCTTAGGATTCTTTTTCTTTTTTTTCTGAGGAGAGTAGCCTACATAGCGCTGTAGTATAGGGGGTGTGACCCGGCTTGACAAACTCCGCCCCCTCCCGAAGCCCCGCAGCGAATGATGGAGCCGCACCTGATACTGTGGTGCAGATGCCGGGGAATTGCAACCGGAGAGTAGTGCGGTTGGAAAAACCTTTCAGTTATTTAAGGCAGCGGACGGTGGTGTGAAACGGGTGGGTGGGTGTGACTTCATTTGTCTATATATTTATTTTATTTATTTATTTGATATGCATCTTTCACATTTATTAGGGAGCAATATGGCTGCTGACTGAGTGCAAATTACAGAATAATTATAGGCGCTTCTGATAGAAGTCACAAAGGTATGTTTCACAGACACATTTAAAGATAAAAGGTAGCTCCCTCTTGGTCTGCTCATATTTTTAGTAAAAGGTGTCAAATAGATCAGGATTTATTTGTGTATTTTTGTATATATTTTGTTCTCTACCTCCAAAAGAATTTGTATTTAGTTTAGGTCCCCATAGCTTGTCACATCCACGTCTGTTTAGCGGTTTGTGATCAGCATCCGTGGAACTTTTTCATTGAAGAATAAGTAAAGTCAGTTTAATTTATAGAGCAGATTTAAAAACAACAAATGTTGACCAGCGTGCTTTACAGACTGATTGAATTATTCAATCGATGATGACAATCAAATAAAAACACAGACACAATTATAATGATCAATCAGTGAATTTATAAAAGTGTAGAATATAGAATACTCTATAAAATCATAACAACAAAGTGGGAAAAAAATGGAGGAGAAAATCTAATTGTGAGTGACAAACTATAGGCACTCAACAACAGGGATAAAGCAGTCTGAATTTGTAAGAGGCGAGATAAGAAGAAATAAAAGCGTTAATTGTTCTCCACAAATCCTTAACAGACAGGAAGGATTTTGCAAGTGATCTAATCTGGTGCTGACAGCGGAGTTGATTTGTTGATGAAATGTTAAACCAGCATCAAAGACAACAAAGAGATTACTCAGTTTAAATTCAATGGCAGACACCCACGAGTGTTGATTGTGCTGTCAGAGTAGATTAATTGGAGATTAAAGGGTCAGTTTACCCTAAAATCAAAGGCACATGTTTCCCCTCTTACCTGTAGTGCTGTTTATCAGTCTATATTGTTTTGGTGTGAGTGGCCTACTTTTGGAGATATCAGCCATCTCTCCAATATAATAAAGTTACGCGGCACATGGCTTTAGGTGCTCCAATCACTTCTTCTGAACAATTACATAAAAAAGGAAACCTTTTTGTCATTGTTTTTATGTTCACGTCTGACAAATGTTTCACCACTGCAACAGTATTTCTGGTGTCTTATAAGTCCAACTAACTAATTAAATATGTGTATTAAACCTTTTTTATTGTGGGATGAGTTAAAGCAACATCCTTGCGTATTAGGCTGTATTGATTACTGTAGAAAGGAAACAACCAGATTGCTTTTATGAGTTAATAAGAGGTGAACAGGAACTGCTGTTAAGGTGTGTGGAAATTAAATAAAGACAACCCCACATTCTGGGCTTTCCCACCACACACATTCAGCTCTGACAGAAGGGCCATGTGTCATTGAACAGTTACCGGCCACTGAAGCTTTCACGTTATTTCATTGTTGGATGCAACGTGTCATGTGTTCTCTTTGAATGTAGAACCCCAGGAGTAGTACTCCAATGGGGAATCCACTACACAATACACAATCAACATACCAGTAACAACTAGCCTCTCTGAGGTCTAAGCTGTACCTGTGCACTGTATACATGGAATTAAGAATGTGTCCATACTCATGTCGCTCCATTGTTCAATCAAGCAGAAATGAAGCAGAAATTCCACCTATTACTACAAGTCTGGGCAAACAATTTTTCTGTGACTGCGTCTGTCTGAGCCCGAGCTGCTCATCAATCTCAATCTCCTCTGCTGGGTTCTGCACTGCACGTATTTAGAAGATGTTCACACAAAAGACAACAGCGGTAGTCTAAACGGTCCCTGGAGGATGCTGACGTTATTTTTCACTCACCAGCACAAGCAAACCTATTAGAGCAAAGACTTTTCACTCTGACACAAATGTCCCCTCGTCTGCTCTGATTGAGTTTCGCACCAAAACGTTTTCTTGACAAATTATTTGCGGCTGAAATATGAAAACACTTAACATAAAAAAAGTAAATGTTTTGTGTGCGAGCACCGAACTTGGCTGTTTTATAAGTTACATTTACTGGTAAACAACCAGTTCATCACAACAAGCTGTTCGGGGCACAGCGGTGAGACGGAACGAAGCAGTCACGCTGGATGAATCCTGCTATTGGACATGCTCGTCTGAGGCATTCCTGGTGGTTATACAGAACAACTCTAGAGGGGGGTATCATCTGGTTCTGTTAAGGAAAGATGAACACAATGCAACTGGCTCAGTTCTGACAGTTTCTGCTGTTTCTGTACTCATCTGACAGCCAGCAGTGTCCCCAACTTCATTACAGTCTGTGGCAGAGAAGTCATAGAAAGCCTTTGTTCTCCCATACAGTTTGGATATAACTCCCTTTGTTGATTCTACTGGGAGACAGTTTTTAACTAATTACAATGATGGTTTAAATGCCACTGAGGGAGGTGACAATGCTCATTGTGTTGTGCACATGAAATATTGATGGGTCTTCACACCTCAGCGACTCTTCATTGGGAATGAGGAGAATGAGATTTTTTTCTGAATGGCTGGGACAGGTCCAATCTTGCATGCAGTTGAGTGTTTCTGGGCCATCTGTGTTCTGTCAGATAGGAGCCAAACATCTCCAGCTAATTGTTAGACTATTCCATAGTGTATTTTGACTTTGCCAAGACAGGAATCCCAAATCGTCCTCAACTACCATATCGCCGAAAAGACGAGAGCGTATAGGGAATTTTGTAACTGCGAACCAAGACTTACTGGAAGGAGTTTGAACAGAAAAGGTGTAAGTGTTGATTTAGCACGAGTGCGGAGGTCAGTGTGCGAGTGAACGGTGGGCGTGCTGAGGGGGCATTCCTGACAAGTGCAGTTTGATTTCGCTAAAAAGCCAGAGGGGACATCAGCCAAGAGGCTCTTCTTCCAGATGAACTGGGTTGCCTGTTATTGGCCGTGTAAGTTTTACATCGCGTACTTCAACAAAAGCATTCAGCCTAATCACCTGAAAGTGAAATTCGGCCAGTCTTTTCGTCAGTATGTAAATCAGTGAAAGGCTAAACAAAATCTGGAAAGGAGGTAGCAGATGAAGAAGAATCCTGGCATCCGTTTGGGAGACGGCTGGGCTCTTGTCTGGCTCTGCTCTGCAGGCCTTTGGCATTGCAATGGTATCATTTCGCATAAACTGACCTGCATTGTCTTATTTAGACTGAACATTTCTGCCAGCGAAACCCAAAGCCCCCCTCATGGCGTTTGTTTTGCAACAGCAGTTTCAAAGCAATCATCCACTTGTTTCCCAATAACTTTGATGTCTGCAAATCCCCCTTCGGTTTTGAATCTGGAAAGTATGATGCAAACAGTGCAGCCTGGCAGGCTCGGCAGAGAGCGATCAAGCGATACTGACAAGAATATGCTTTTATAGTGCACATATAGTATAGTATAGTACACTGATATCCAGGAAAAGAGGATGCAGGAAAAGAGACGAGGGCCAAACCAACCAGTGGTCTCACGCGGAGGGCTTAGGAGGGAGCCCCAGTAAACAGTTGTTCCTGTCCCCCTCTCTGGAGCCCCCACCTCCCCCTCCTCATTCTTTGGGATGTGTTTGATATGCTGCTCATGTCTGTGGGATCCTGTGTGTTTTTCCATCTTGCAGAATGGCTCGGTGGACCGGGGGACCTATCTCTCGCGTTTTTCTGCTATGTGGCCTGGAGCCACCGAGTCACTGCCCCTGCCTTCCTTCCTGTACCAGCTCAGGGCCGAGCCTCCAGTGCAGGATGGGAGATAACCTGCTAATCGCTGCGCCCAGCGGCTGCAGGACGATAAGACCGACTCCTTTTGCCTTCCAACACGTGGCTGCCAATAAAGTTTAAATGTCCCGAGTGAAACATGTGTCTACCAGCTGTGTGCATATCAGCTGTGCTTCTGGTAAACACGTCTCCACCTCTTTAAGATCACAGAGTTCACAATGAAATAAAATCGTATTTTACGCTGCAATAAACTAGATTGCAGTATATTGTTTTTAACTAGTAAATATGCAGGTTTAATGGAGTGCTGTATCTGATTCTTTTCAGGTCAGTTATGGGTCAAGTCAAGGTTGATGAACTTGTCCATGCAGTTAGATGCGTGTAAAACTCTTTATGTTTTGGGGATTTATCATTATTTTGTGAATGCAGATGACTTCGTGTTCCTCCTTGCGCTTCTGGTCTTCATCAAAATGTTCAGAATGTGTAATTGATAGTGATCGTTTTCATCTGGTTGCTGCTGTCTTTAATGTGTGTAAATATCTATTTTATTCTCTATCTTTTCACTTTTGCCTCTGTGAACTATCGCTCTGGAAATAAATGTAGATTGAAATAAATAAACAAAATTTTGCACAATTAAAGCAATCAAGACATTTTTCAAATACAGTAATCAGTCTGTAATACTCCTATTGTCGTCTCGATCGGCCGCATGTAAATGTGCACATTTCCCCTTCCTGTACCAAGTGTCCCTGAGAACACCATGTACGATAAAGACCCAGAAAGAGAGAATGAACCGGCCTCCATGACGTTTGACCAGACTGAGGAAAAAACAAGCAGCTGTGCATTTGTGTTGTTCAAACATTCTTCTCAATGGAGATGAGATGTTTTAATGGAGAACATTTTTGACATCTGACATCCGTCTCCTTTGCAAGAAAATGTCCTCTTATTTGGAAGCATCTCTTTCACCATATACTTTGGTGTTGTATGTAACTCATCCTCTTAAATCACACTGTATATCCAGTTGTCTGGCCACTTTTCAGTTCAACACACTGACTCACACATTATTAAATATTCTGCAATTGTTCTATTCTTGTGAGAGAAATGAACTCGTTCTATTCCTGTTTGACCCATGTCGCCAATTCATACAATCGGTAGAAATGGCTATGATCACGCAATGAAGCGTCTAACTGGATTCATTTCACACAGGCCAGTGAGTAGAAGGGACTGTGGGAGATCTTACTTATTCTTTCAGCTGATAGCACTATCAGAGCCCCGCTTCAACAGACTGATGCCTTAATATTGCTAGAACACATTTATGTGCCCATCAGGGGACTAAAGGGACATTCAGTAGGACTGTTATCATCAGCACGTGATGTCTGGTGGCAGTGGACCACCCCACTTCCGATCTCGTCACATACATTTGTTTTTGGAGCCGGAGCCGTCTGGGTCAGTCTGTAGGTGTGGGCTCTACCATTCCGACCCCTCTCTCGTCCACTGTGACCTCCTGACCGCTTGACTGTCTGTGCCTGACAGGAGCCCACTGTAGCTCCTGCACGCCCCCCCCCCCCGCCATGCACTGCCACACTCGAGCAACAGAGTGTCTGGAGGCAGAGCAGCTGAGTATTTGAATAGATCTGGGCTGATGTCTCCGCACCTCGGAAGTCTGATCTGGGGGCCGCACTGTGCAGTGCAGTGGCAGCAGGGGGGCAGAGAGGCAGCAGTGACTAAATATTGTGTTCAGGGGCAGGGACGGCGTCTTTTATCTGCTCATTTAATTATTTAGTGGACAGCTCCATCCAAGCTGGACTCCCTGCTCGTGGGTCATCAGTCTCAGTTGGTCTGTCTGGGAGGTAAAACCAGCGTTGACTCTACTGTCTGCCTTAATAAACCCTCGGCCTCTAGCTCAGGCTCCTGCTCCAAGGTGACATGCTTAAAATGAGTAGAGTGTATCTCTGCAACTACTATTTGAATAATCTCTGCCCAACAAAACTGTTCACTTTTAGAGAGAATATCTCCATGTAATAATGCAGTTGCAACCCAAAATCTCTCGCAAACATCAGAACATCTGGACATCACCTGTCCCACATACTGATGCTAATAAAGTGAAGCAGAGCAAAGTTGGAGTTTCAGTAAAGGCATGACGAGATGGAATCTTAAAATTTGCCCATTTGGGTCCCATCTGTGCCTTTTGAAATTTTCTCAGGTAACTGCAAAACTCATTTAATGTCATTAACACGTCACTATAGGTATTCATTCTATCTAAATGAGACTGTTTTTGGCTTTGAAAAATCAATCAAACCTCTATACATGCTCCCATTCAAAGAAAACCATAACCCATTGGTCATGTTTGTATTGAAGGTTAATGTCTTTAGGAAGAGTGTAGTACCATGATTAATCCACCAGTTGGATTCCGATTTTCTTATTTATTTAGCAAAGCAAACAAAAAGAACAAAGAAAACTCCTGTCCTGCTGTCTCTCCTGTGCTGCTAAAAACTATAAGCCCACCCCGGTACATGCTGGTCCTATCTCCGAGCCGCAGCGGGCTCCTGCCGCTGCCGCCTCCGTGCCGCAGCGGGCTCCAGCTCCAGCCGCTGCCAACTCCGAGCCGCAGCGGGCTCCTGCTGCTGCCGCCGTCGAGCCGCAGCGACCTCCAGTTCCGGCCATGCTTTTCTGAGACATGAACTTGATGAAACATGGCTTGGATGTCGGCCATTACTGCACTGTAAGATCAGGTCCCTGCAAGAGCTGGCAGTTCAGTGATGTTTCTTTAAAAGGTGCTCCACAATCAAAAACAACTCTCAGTTTGCCTTTTCTGGGATGATAGACTCCATGATGAGGGATATACCACACCTTTCCGAGTTTGAGTTGATCAGCAGGTACCATCTCAGTATATCCTTGAGTTATCATGTTGTTTAGAAACGCGGTGTATTCCTCCTTAAATGGAACATTCTTGACAAATTTTCTTTTCAGGCTTCGGAGGCACTGTTCTGCAACACAGCGATTGTTAGGCAAGACAGAATTTCCCTGTCTGAAAGGTAAGTCAATACAGTACTGGTCTCCAGTTAATACTGTCGTGTTGCTCATAACATTCATGAACTTGATGTCTTCTCTGGACATTTCTGCTCCTCTGATGATCTCTCATTAAAGTCATGGTTATACTGTTTGACCAGCATTCCTTGCAGATGTTCCACAGAGATTCGGTTGGCTGTTACAGCAGGGCAGCCACTCTTACTCCTACTGCTTCCGCCGCGAAGTGGACCATTAATGACCCAACCAACTCTGGTTCTTACCGCATAAGGTCCTTCATCCTGGCTGTTTATCAGCTCCCAAGGCTCCATCACTTTTGGAGAGTCCTTTCCAATTAGTAGCTCAACACCTGCATCAATGTCGTGGAGCTTAACATCCTTGAGATAAGACCATTGATCAAGACGTTGAGTGTAGAAACAGGCATGCTCTTTTCAGTTAAAACATCAGGTAACTCAATAAAATCATTTGTGCTCATACCAGACACTTCAAGACCTGACAGAATATGTGCATTTACAATCTTGCCAAGTTCTCTGTACAGAATCTGCCGGAACTCCCTGGATCCAAGAAGGCATATGTCTGCACTGTTTTGTCACCCCTCTGGCTTTTGACTTTGGAGGGCTCACAGTGGATCTGAGGCAATTCTGACTTGTTTTTCATTGAAGGCAACAAGATCCCTAAACAGTGCTCTCCGGTCACTTCGCTCTTGCAGATCACAAGCAACATTTCTCCACCATTCCCTTAATTCATAAGGACGTTTCAAGATGATGCTCCTCATATTAGATGGTAGGTCCATCTAATAAGCAGTTGTCCCGCTGACGCTGAATCCAAAAGAGTGATGAATGAAACAATCCTTTTTGATCATTCATCCGAAATCCAAAACGATCCAACCAGTCCAATTATGAGGGATCGGTCCTTTGAGTCCAAGGGCAAAGTTTTTACTTTATGTACTGGCCATTTGTCGACTAAATCAAAGTAAAACAAACAATAATCAAAGGCCACTGATGCACCGTGGTCGGTATTTTACGCAGGCAGAAGAGAGTAGATTGTCCATGCAGGATTCCGATTTTCTTATTTATTTAGTAAAGCAAACAAAACAAGCAAACAAACAAAAAGAACAAAGAAAACTCCTGTCGTGCTGCTAAAAACTATAAGCCCACCCCGGTGCATGCTGGTCCTATCCATCTACTCATATATATAGCCACAGGTGCCCACAGTAATTACCCAAACAACAAAAAATAATATAACTAAACAAATGACTATTAAAGAGAAAAAGCAATCTTAATATATCAAACATCTAGAATAATAAAACAATACTACTTATTAATTAAATAACAAAATACTAATATCAAATAAATAGCTCCAACATTGTTGGTATGCAGGATGAATATGTTGCTGCATGTTTACTATGTCCTTATCTGGTGTTTGCTGCATGTGTGCAGCTGCCCTAACGGGGCCGCTCGGGTTCAACATTAATATCATCATGTTGTTCTCCCTTGTTTGAGTCATTTTCCTCCAATTGCATTCTTTACGCAACTTAAAAACGGTATATCAAGCTCTGCTTATTTGGAGAAATTTGAGTTGCTTATGTGACTGAGGTTGACTTGCAGTGAGACCAGATCTGTGTGGTGCTGTGGCTCATATTTATAGATGGGTCTTTGTAATTACCCCATAGCTGTGACTGTGTCTGTGAATCAGCTCTCTCCAGCCCAGTGGCCAGCGGGCCCCTGAAACAGGAATGCTAAATACATAGGACCAGAATGTGCGTATGCCATTATGGGGCAAACCACATATTTGGTTGCATTTCCGTTGCAGTCCACTTTTGTACTCTCTGCTCCAGACAAAGTAATTTGCATGACAATGAGGAAAGGCTTGATTGATCTGCTATGGAGCCTTTAATGAAAAACGTAACTGTACATAAACATGAATAAGCATTTACATCGTTGTTACAACCAAATCAAGCTGAACAGACCAATCACCAAACCTCTGTGTTAATTAATGCTAACAATTCAACAATTACAAATGTGTGTGTGTATGCCTGTGTAAATTATCCCCCAACCCCCATTGCATCATGCGACAAATACACACAGAGCTGTGCATTGTTACAGAAGCATCACTCACACCCCAGTCTCAGCATTGAAATAACAATCCTTTGATTTCTTCGGTTCTTTTTGTGTGCATCACCAGCCCTGCTCTTCTTTTCATCCTGAGAACTTACAGTAAAATAGGATATGCATATGTGTCCCTGCAAGCCGCAGTGTAGAGACAGGATGGGCCCATATGATGTAATTGTCCAAATAAGGGGAAGCGCTAAGGGTGGAGAGGGCTCTTCCTCTCCATGATGTCATGTCGCTGCAGCAGTTTGCTGGTGATAAGGAAAAGAGTCCGACTTCACATCCACAAAAGTGGTTTGACGTCTCTTATCGTTGTCCTGGAAGGGTGAGCATAACACGAACATGGAGTAGATAAGCTTGTCTCTTCTGTTACAGTAAATATGTGTGATGCACATGAGACGTGCTCTGGTTATTGTTGATATCATGACAGCATTCTGATTGCTGATATTGTATGTATCAGCATGTTGTTTTTTGTGTGACTGCGTCTGAAGGCTGTTTTCATGACTGAATTGCTCCCCATCCCTGAGTAAACACTGACTGTACCCCCCCACTCCCGCTCCCTCATTGATCGGCCTGGACAATTTATTGTGCCATTGTGACAGTTTCCTGTACGGCCAGGGTCGACAGGGGAAACGGAGAGGTATGCAGATAAAGTGCTCAGAAACATGGTGCACAATACCTATTGTGTTTTAATTGCAGGTTGAACTGTTACCTCTAGAATGTTTGCCACATACCTTTCAGTGTGCGTGCGTGCTTTCTTGTTATTCCACGTACACGTCCTGCCCAATCTATTCCCTCAGCATACTGAGTAATCATGACTTCTGGAAAATCACACGCGTAAGGCTGAAAAGTTCAGAAACAAAAGGAAATGCCAGTGAATTCCACAATAATGCAATGGAACCTTTAACAATGGCCTGGCGGCCTTGAACTACAGCTCTCATTCATCTGCGAATGTCAAGTTCAATCAACAGTTTCAACACTTAGGATTCAACAATAGGAAATATTTTGATATTTGGCTAGAAATTACATTAATCAGCAAACAAGTTCCCATACACGATTCCACTTGACCCAAGTTGTCGTGCAAGGACCTTAACCACCAAAGATGGCAAATGCAACCGAAACAAATTGACTTTTCAGATCTGTGGCCAATAGTGAGTGGATAGAATACATTAGCAAGTGGCCCAATACATAGTGCCCTCCTATATACATGTAGCTGGTTGAGAAACCTCGTGTGCAACATTACACCAGCAAGAAATAACCAGCACACAAGTCACCAGACTACGTTATCTGTGGTCATGTACAGAACATCGAATGCCATGACATAGTTTGGAATTTATTGAGTTTTAAAATGGGCCCTACAAACACAAGTATTTTTGATCGGTCAAGTGGTACTCAACATGTTTAATAGCTTGCAGCCATAGAAGCCCTGGGCTGGTGACTCTCATCCGAATGCATCTGTGGGTGCTCATAGAGATGGAAGATGTGAGTGTGCTTGTAAAAGCCGTCAATCCTTTTTATATACTCATCTGGGTTTATTATCTACACCAACTCTTTACGCAAGTTACTATCAGAAACCACTGACGCATTGGGCTGAAATCCCCCAGTTAACATGTTCTCTGGTTACTGAAACACCTGCTGCTCTGAACCGGTCGTGATCCCGTCTGAATTTTGTAGAACTGCAGTCCCCTGTTGGAATATCGATCCTGGCAACCAAACATGCGACAACGAGACATTTTAATTACATTTTTAAAGCAACATTGTGTAGCATTTAGGGGGATCTATTGGCAGAAATAGAGTATAATAGTAAGTATGTTTTCTTCAGCATATAATCACTTGAAAGTAAGAATCTTTGTGTTTTCGGGAGATGTTTCAGCTGGTTACAACCTCACCACCAGATGGCGCCAAATCCTCCACACTAATTTATCTTGATGGCTGGAGCAAAACACTGTGTGTTTTTGATGGCGTCGACTGTAAAAGGGTGTATAACATGATGACAATGCAGCCCAATTATTGCATGACCTTGTACCTGAGAGAGACAATGACCTTTGACCTCCCTGCGCTGTCTACCCCAGTACAAAAACAATGGGGAGACGCAATGACATGCAGCTGTTAGGATTTGCCTGGGGTCGTTGGACGCGTCTGCAGCAGCAGCATGAAGTGTTTAGAAATTGAGTGACAAGCGGCTGTCATACTCGGGTATGTAAATATGCCCTGTTTGTCTAGTCTGTGCTAGTCTTTCACAAGAGCAGCTGGGCTTAGTGGCTTGATGATTGTTAGCACCTATCATGTTCCACAAACTCAGCAGAGGTCACAGATGTACGCTCACATTTTAGGGTTCAGGGAATATCAAAAGTAAACACTCAAACGGAGTGCAAGTGTCAGAGGTAGACACTCATGTGGTTGGTCGAACATGGCAACACATCACACGGACAACTGGAGGAGGCATCCGTGTCAGTTGTATTTACCAGGAGATCCTCTGACATGTGAGAGAAATGGTGAATGAGTGTTACAGGGTTCATGCTCGTGCAAAAGTCCAAAACTGCTGGGTTTCAGCCTGTGCTGTGCTCGTGTTACATTCCAGTCACCTTGACCCTTTAATATCACACCTGCCTTTACCAAACGTTTTGAAAACTGATAATACTTGAATTTGAGCTTGTTGACTTACCTGTATTTAGCTTTTTAAGATTACAGTTGCTCAAGGTAATGTCTAGGGGCAGACTGTTAGAAACCGGTGAATCTATGTATATTTAACACAGAACATTGATTTGAGTAGGCTATATCCAGTAGCTGACTATGCCATGGTTTATATTGTGACCACGCCTTTACACTCTCATTGATATGGTTGAAACCTATAGGCTATTAGTGTATTTATTCATTCATTTTGCGATACGTATGTAATATGTAAGTCAGCATATATGCATATACATGTGTATGTATATGCGGGAGTATATGTGTATATATTCTATTACAATAAAATAAAATAATTGTTTGCCAGGCTGGGTGGTGTACATTGTCCTCATCTGGCAAATGATTTTCACGATAGCATGTTTTACAGTAGTGCAGCTGTGCCATCTAGTGGACACACTCAAAATATACTGAAGAGACAAAAAACACACCATTTATTTACTTATTTCTTATTATATAGAAACACATTTACATTTTCTTACCATACATGGACAACATATAAAGACACCTCCAGAGTAGGTCCACTGAAGTGGGGAGTGAAAGTGGAATTATGAGATGGATTTCCACCAAATGCTACAGTAAATACAGAGAATAGAGAATGAAACTGTCAGGATCCCTGTCTGACCCATTGTGTGTTAACCTCTGTTTCCCCCCAATCTCCTCTCCTCATGTGTCTGTCTTTCCCCTGTTTGTTTTGTTGTGCCATGTGCTTGGTGTTGTTTTCTCGGGCCTGCCTCCAGACACCTCCCATTGCCACCGCCCTGATGGATGCACAGCTGCGGACAATCTGGCTCATTACCCAGCAGCATATCAACCCTGGTCTTGCAGGCCTGGGTTGTCAGTCCGTATTGTCTTCTGCCTCGGTAGCCTCCACCACCGTTCAGTAAGTTGAACCCCGTTGTTCCTTCCTGAACGAATCTCTCTTCTCTCTGCTACGGGTGTAGAGTACTGGTCGATCTGCGTACTCTCCGGTGTCGAGCCACGGGACATCACACCGTCGATCTGCCAGCCCTCCGGTGTCGAGCCACGGGACTCACACCGTCAATCCGCCTGCACTCCGGTGTCGGACAACAGGCTCCACACCTTCACACACCTTCAAAATAAAATCCGTTACATCGGACTCTGTCTCCTGTGGTCTTGCGTTTGGGTCCTATCCGTGAAATCCCGTGACAGAAACCCTCCATCTTGAACTCCATTATGTGCATATGTTGTGATCCAGACTGAGGCCCCTCTGGTTCTCATTAGGAAGCAGCAGCTGCATGCTGACTGGGACATTCACAGATGCAGAGGTTAATCTGATGATCCTCAACATGGATATTTGGGCAAAGTCATCTCATTCTGCCGAGACATTATGGACTAGTCTGAGCTGGAGCTCAAACTGGCCAAAGTGAAGATGCCCTTCAGCAAAATTCAGGTGAATCATTATGTATTATAGTTATACACAACTGAACACAGCCATTTTAAAATTGTGGTGTCAGCAAAACAATGGTTTTGGGACTGGGCTGTCACTTGCAAAAAGCTCAAAGGACCGACCACCGTAGCTCTCCCACATGGTTGGCACATGGAGAAGTTTCAGTGTGTAGGATTTGGCGGCATCTAGCGATGAGGTTGCAATCCCCCAAATACTACACACTGCACCTTTTTAAAGGTTTCTTCAACTTCATATTTTAGAATGTAAGGGGAAAATATTTCTTTACTTTTGTGATGATGGAGCATCAGCTCATTGACTGTGTCTTCTGGAATAGTGTGTAGACCGTTACTGTAAGTGGATGTATTCAGTACAAAAAGGTGTGCTGTAAAATAGTTTAAAGCAAAATGAAAACATCTCTCCATGAATATACTTCTTACCAGTCAATTTTGATTATTGAGGGAATTTATAACATTAGCCAGAGAGAGAAGAGAGGGAGGAACGGAGAGACAAATAGAAAGACAAAAAGAACATGAGATAGTTCTCCAAGGTTGGAAGGAGGGAACTTCACAATAACGGTTGCATTTACACATTTATTAAAAAAATGAAAAAAAAAATTCCATTAAGAAATCATAAGCATGTACATTTTAAGTTGAGCACAAGACAGCATAAGGCCTCTGAATTGGAGGTATTGTTTCTGTTTACCAAAATTGAGTAGCTGTGGCTACATCCGCACGACCACGTTTCCATTTTGAAACGCAGATGTTTTGCTACGTATGCCTAGCGTCGACACGACTCCGGAGTATTAGAGCACCTTAAACAAAGGAGTTTGAAAACACGACCAATGCAGAGTAAGTTTGAAAACTCCGGGGTTGTGTTGTAGTGTGGACAGGCACTGAACCGGAGACCTTTGAAAACAATGACGTAGACACTCGTGTTTGCTGCTTTATTGGGTCTTAGCAGTCATGAAGTGTCCTTCCCTGATTCGTCACGCCGCCGGAGGAAAACATACAACTACATTCAACATGGACAACAGATCTAGAGTTGTCTGTACTAGCAGCAATTGCGCAGTTAAATTCCGCATTTTATACTACTACTTGTGCCAATATGCGGAGGAAGCAAGCTGTTATTGGAGCAATTAGCGAGCACATATCCAGTGGCACTATCAGCCCTACAACATAGCAGACGTTTGAAGTCCCCGTTTGCGGCTATGAGGAGGGCGACGTACACAAAATAAAGGATTTTACTTTTCTTATCAATGTTTATTTTTTTCTGCACAACTATTGTGAAGTTCACAAAGAAACGGTAAACGAACAAAACCATAAATGCTCTCCAGTGTGACGGGGACTTTCAGCCACCCGGTAGCGCTACTAGTGTGAAACCGAAGGGAAACGAGGGAGAGACGTGTGTTGACCAAATCTATTGACCCAGAATCTAGTAAACTTCGATTTGTAAGTATTTGTTTTAAAGTAAATTTGATGTGTGTGCGAGAGAGAGAAAGCGCAAGACCTGTCGCATTGTAACGTTTTTTTTTTCTAATGAAATTTGTTGGAGTATATAGAGGAAGATAATAGAGGAAGATCTGAAGTAACAAGAACTACCTTAATTATTAAGCAGTACTATAATACTGCTTAATTTCTCTAACTAAGCAACCAATCGACTTTCTGGTTACACTGTCACGCGCATGCCCAGTGCACGTGGATAATCATATGATATTTGTTTTCAGGCTAGTATGGGCGGAAATCATTTCGAAAACGATGCTGAAACGCCTGTGTGAACGGAAAACGTTTTCGTTTTAAAACCCTGGTACGAATAGAGGGTGCTGTGTGTTGTACAGTTAACAAGTCTTTGCATCTGTCATCAGTGTGTGGTTGTAAAGTGATAAAAAGGGATCTTTTCAAGTTAACTCCAACAACCTGTTGTCAAAAGTAGTTTTTAACTTAACTTCAGATATTTACAGATACATTATTTGTATGGTTGCTTTTGTCCCCATTGCTCAGTTCTATTGGGGGCTCAGATGCAGCACCCTGCTGGGGTTGGGGATCTCCTGGAAACACACACACACACACAAACATGTTTAAACATTTGAAAATAATAGGACAGAGCACTCATTTTAATGACAAGGAAACTAAGTGACCAGGTATCGCTGTAGGCATGGCCGCTTCAAAATCGATTGACTGCCTGGGCCAAGTTTGCCATTGATGCACTGTGTGAGCAGTGCCTGGTCCTGAAAAGTTTGGAATATTTAAATTTGTACGTGCAAATAAAATGCCGCTCGGAAAACGCAAAGCGCAGCACAAAAGAGGAGCATGCGCCCGTACCACAGGAAGACAATGGTTTGGAGGGCGATGCGTTTCTAGCCATGCGTCTCGGTGTGATCAGGGCTTTAGGTGAGAACCAGCTCTTATCTGCTGAGGTGATGCCAACTATGTCGCCCTGTTGGTGCAGCTGCCTCACAAACCAGTAATTGTCAATTATTAACAATCTAATAGAATGGAGAGAATGAGGTAAACTCTGATCCAAACTAGAAAGACAATGCTATTTTTTTTTTAATCAAGTTTGGTCTTTCTCTGTTTCTGAGTTATAAGAAAAACTAGACTGCCAGTGTGTTACTGGGGCATGTGTTCAGATAAGGAGAATTTGGTGTTAACTGCATCAGGAGGAGTGCTATTTTGTAGTAAGAGACTTGAATAGAAGGCTATTGCTCAGGAAGGGCTCTCCAGCATGTGTGATAGTGGCATTAACAAGCAAACACGAGGGTGAGGACTTAATCATGTGCCAGTGTGTCATCCCCACAGAACTCCTGCATTACATTTCTCATTGAAACATTCTCAGAATATGTTGATTTTAGCAAGTAACCAAAGCTGAAAAAAAAGTTGTTCTGTTTGAGTCAGGGTTGTACGGTATCACCATTTGTAGAGAATAAAAGGCCAATAATGACCCATTTACAGTACCTTCAACCAATCGTGCAGCTGCCATTCTGTCTCCAGTAATGTAAATGGAAGTCATGAGGAAAAACAGTCCCCCCAGGATCCCAGCAAATGGGCAGACCAGGAGGCTGTACTTCAGACTAAGGAAGCTCCAATCGTGAGTCGCAGGTTTAGATTTGCGTATGGCGTCAGAGATCTATTGGCAAAGGTGGGAAGACAGCTTTATGATGCACAGAAAATATGGTTTACTCAAGCTCACAGAGGTACTATTGATGAAACAATACAGTTAAAATGAAGTTAACTGTGGGAACATGTAACTATATCTCACCACTCCTACTAAGTAAGGACTCCCAGCATCACCCAGGAGATGACAGACTGAAATCTGGAGAGCCTCAGCTGTGGCCCTTCTGGTTGGTATGACAACATACTGAAGTAAAAAATAGCACAAAAGAACCAGTTGGCTTCAAGTTTCAGCAGACTGTTTCATATTTTATTTTCACACACAGATTTCAAACTCACCAGCAGTATATCAGCCATGACAGCCCAGTTCAGTGATATCAAAACTCCACCAATGAAAATGAATACCTGAAATGAGACATTGAAGACACAGAGCAAAGGATTCATCAATTGATGTATTGTCAAAGCCACCCTACGAAGGAAACACATTTTGCCCGCTTGTATCTGTGATCAGAAGGATAAGTTAGGGGATCACCAAAGGTTGAGTGGGGCATATGTGTATGTACCAAATTTTACTGGATTCCACCTGATAGTTTTCAAGACATTAAACTGAAAAACTAAAATGTAATGACGGCGCTAGAGGTAATAATGTCAGGGGATCATCAAAGCCAGTAGGAGTCTGTACAAAATTGCATGGCAATCCATCCAATAGTTGTTGAGATATTTCAGTCTGAAATAAAGTAATGGAATCTCTAGAGCCATACATAAAAATAATCATTTCAGACATTTGTCTCTTACATAAGTTGCGGGAATGCTTGCTGATGCCAAAAAGATGGTGATAAAGAGGCAGGGGGCCGATCCCAGTAGGCCTACTGCACAGATGACTGGGTCCACATTTGTGACCCTGACACCAAACCATCTAGATAAACCACTGCCAAGACACGCTCCCAGAATGCCCGTCACCACCGTCACAGCACCGAAGATGTAACTGCACCGGGAGCAGAAGCAGACAGCATTGTGAAAACTCTGTAGCAATTTGGACATGATGGACATGAACGGCGATGCAGGTCAAAGGTCGTGCTTCACCTGTCTGTGTTGTTGCAGGGCTCCTTGAAGCACGGCGGTAGGAGTCCCTGACTGACCCGAGCTCTGGAAAGAAAAGTAGGCATCCAGAAAGCCATGGCTCCGGTGAGGAAGGCCGTAGCTGTCACTCCCAACGATGACCACACATAACTTTTGCTAAGATCAGAGGAAAAAAAACAAGATTTGTTAATATTAATCACAAATCATATCTCTGTGTACTTTAGGGACTAAGTATCACAGTATTAAGTAGAGCCTGGCCAATAAATCTAAATGTTGTCGAATATATCAGATGATATATTTTACACTCTTAATCAATACCTGTATTGGCCTCAAAAACACAGTATTAGCCAGGCTATAGTATTAATCCAGTATTAGTTTCCATGTCCTACTTTTTCAGAAGATACTTGAGGTCCTGCTTGTAAGAGCTCTCCCCTGTAACTCCCTCTCCGTTGGTTTCTGCAGCACCTCTGGGTGGGTTAGGGCATAAGAAGACCAGCAAGACAAGTCCCACTACACCCAAGATGGGAGTGATCTGATAACAGAAACATTTTGTAATATCTATCAGTGTTCAGCTAAGATTTACTTGACTGTTAATGAAAATGTTCTCACCCTGAGAGCCCAGCGCCAGTCTCCTGTTAGCGTAGCGACCCCTGCCCCTGTTATGTATCCAAGACCGCTGAAAATACACAGAATGGTAAAAACATATGAGTGATCATGAGGACATAAACAAGCCTAACAATAGGGTCCAGCTGTCCTGTGGAATTCACAGATTAAAAAGTATTTTCCTTGCATCTTTGATTTGACTTTGAACTGTTTAAAGGACATGATCCGGATGTTCTTGCTGAGTTAGATTTGATTTTGTTCATCATCCTTTTTACAACGTTGTTCGTCTTTCTCATCTTATTTTCCGGCAGCATTGTTGACCTCGCCACTCGAAAGTCTGTTTGTGAGTGAGTAAGTGAAGTTACTGAGAGATGAAGTTACACCATTTGTTGGGATGAAGGAAGATACATCATTGATCGATCGAGTTGGAGTAGGGTTGGGAGATATTTAAAAATGTTCCACCACAGGAACAGTGTGTTCGTCCAGCAGGTGCAGTTAGGCTGTGGGCCTAACTGCACCTGCTGGTACAACCTAACTGTGTGCCTTTGTAACTTGGTAAAAGAAAAATCTGTAAACATAACTATATTAATGTCAATAATCAAATAGTGACCAGGGCCCTATTCACCTCAACTGCAAAGTACCGGCTTTATTTGAAGCAGTTTTATATTAGAGGCCTTTATGTCTTATGTCACTCTGTTTAGATTAGAAATGTCATCATATTTTAGAATGAAGCTTCATTCTCTTCCGATCTAATCCTGTTTGCCTTGTTAAATTAACAGCATTATGCTGTTAATACAAACAATACTTTAATCAGTTTCTGTTTCAGTCACTGTGGATGTACAATGTGTGTTAACGTCCAAGACAAACTATATTTTGTAGTGCCGTACAAGTGCCACAAGATGGCAGTGGCTACATTTGAATTAAGCATCAGAAACGTGCCACTGTGTGTTCCTGGGTCCATCTCCAATTGAAAGCCATGTAGTGTTTCAGTGGACAGAAAGACTTTTTTGCACCGTTCACAATGTGTCGGAACAATTAATGCTTTTCAATTTGTATTCACGCAACAGTAGGCTTCGTGGTTTTTAGTTCATGGATTCAAATATGCAACAACAGCAACACACAGTTGTTGATTTAGATTGAGTTTGTTGCTAACCTTCCTACAGGGATACAGATGTAAAAGACACAGATCATGGCGCTACGTCGAGTCCCAACAAAGAGGTCACCAATGATGGTGGGAGCAATGGTGGAGTAGCTGGCCTCTCCTATCCCGACCATGGCTCGCAACAGCATCAGAAGCCAGAAGTACTGAAGAATGTAAGACAACAGCATTGAGGCAATTTAACAAGATTCAGCCACAAAGATCCTCTCAGTTTAACATATGACATTCCTATTGTTCTGTTGTTCTTCATGTTGAGGCCCATATTGTCCACTGGACAAATTCAATGTTAATCTTATGTAATATTTGCATACCGAATATTTGCTTTGCTTGTTTGTTGTTCAAAGGATAAGTTCCCTGGACCACAAACTCATTGCATTGCAAATCAATTTCCATTTGAGCAGTAAAAGCATGATGAAGTCAAATGATAAACCATAGCAGGAAGTGACATCTTGTGTTCTTTTCGCTTCTCATTTCTCACTTAGTGTAAAGTGTGAACACATCTATTTGTAACTCACCGACTCTGTGACAAAAGAGCTGCCGGCTGCAGTCACAAGCCACATAGTCAAACCACCAATCATGATGTATTTACGGTTGTAGCGGTCCCCAAGGTAACCAAAGAGAGGGGCCAACAGCAGAAAACTGCTGATGAAAACTGCAAGTGCATGGATAAGAATTAATTCCTTCCTCACAACGTGACACATTGACTCATTCTTTTATAATTAATGAAACCCACTTGTGAAACTTTTGTAAATTGTACTGCTGCAAGAAGGTGGGTAATAAACGGATAGGTCTTCTGTTGGCAATAACCAACAGTCAGTGCTCTGCAATTTACTTGCAGCACATGTTGCATAACTTCATCTGAAGTAATACAGGGTCAAATGCAGACCTTCAAAATATGTGTGAGTGTATGAGTGTTTTCTGCATCATCATACCTGTTTGTATGAGTGCAGCCATACTGTCACTTATGTCAAAGAATTTCTGAATGTTGGGAAGGACACCTGTATGACAATAAAAACAAGTCATGTGTGAGCCCATCCAATCAGAAACAGTCAATGGTGTTTGTTGAAACACAAGAGGTCTTCTCACCTGCTATTGTGTACCGTTCTGTGTAGTTGAGCAAGTTGATGTAGCAAAGCACAGCTACAGCGACGTAGGCACGTCTAGGTGATATGGCCGGTTTCTCCCTTTCCTCTGCCTTTGGTGTGAGCGATGAAAGGCTGTTCACAAAAGAGCCGTAACGTAGACCGGAGCCGGACCCCAGACTCCATCGAGGGAGACGTTCGTCTTTTGGCTCCATAGTGAGCAGCTCTTTCTTCACCTGGGAATTGAGAATGTGTGACCTAGTTTCAGAGTAATCCTTTAGCCTCTGCATTCTCACCAAAGATAATAATGCTTCAGTGTGTGCGCAGTAGTTTTATAAGACAACTCAATAAAGTTGCTCAGTGACAGCACTGAATTACACTCTTATTTAGAGTGGGGGAAACACAGTGGATGCAAATGACATCTCTTTAAAATATAGTCGGATTACATCACAGAACAACGAGTGACTGTTCCTGTTCCACTGGACATGGCTCATGCTGAGAAGTGCATTTCCTACAGTATGTGTTGCCTTTGAAGCCCCCTGCCCCACGAGTAGTGTCGTTTGGGGGAAGTCCATTAATGTGGTTTGTGGAAACACTTTAGAAATCGTCCTTATGACACAAAAGGCAACTTACACACAACTGTGTAAGAACACACCGTTGCAACTATATGTCAAAGAGTCAGAGGAAGGAGAAGGAGCGTTTCAGCTACTTTACGGTTCTTGCAACACCGTAGAACAGAAGAGGATGTGATTGTAGAAAGAGTTCAGATCTCATATGTTTAAGGAAAAGAGACAAAACTACTGGTGTACAATCCTATCAAATACTGTCCAATTAAAAACTACTGTATAAGATTATAAAGTAACAAGATAAGAAATGTAAAATACCTAACATTATAAACAAAAGCGTTTCAGTAGATCATTTTAAATGCGGTGTGAAAAGCACCGATGCATTCATGGTTAGAGCTAATGCAGCATCAACAATGACACAATTGTACATAATAATATTTTCTTAAACCGCATAGTGAAATAGTTGCACTCTCAAAGACATGGCAATCTTTTTTTTTACAAACATTCTGATACTGTTAAATATTCATATCATACAGGTATAAACCTTTAGATAAAAAATAATGTATAGACTCACCTGCTTGTCGGTATTATCTTGTTATTTTCTCACTTCATTCCATGTTTGCAGTTGTCAGAGGACGGGTTGCCTCTGAGGCTCTAGGAAGCTAACAGAGGCCTCAGCTCTAGCATGCCTCAAGAGATATTAAGTTAGTGAAGGGAACAGCCCTCTCTGGGTTGGTCATATGCTTTCACACACAGATCCTCACTGTGGTGCAATGCTGTAAACAAGCCACATAGTTGCATGCACCTCTTGTCTTCCTTTTGGGTTTTCATTCTTTCTTGTAGCAAGTAAGAAATGCTTCTGGCCTGATTCATTAAGGAGATGTAACAGCCTATCTCACTCAGCAGAAGGACAGAAGTGCTTAGTGTGCATGTGGGTGTCAGTTGTTCCACTGTAGTGACATGTGTTGTGACTTTCACCAGCGGTTGCAGTTCTGTCGTTTAAGCAGGAACTGTTTATGTATGTCGATTTTAAAAGAGTGATATTGCCCATTACAGTACACATTATGGCATTATGTCAGTCCAAATATTTGACGGATTATTGAAAGGTGATACTGCCTATCATCCACAGTAACTTGTGGCTTCTGTCATCAAATTCTAAGATGTGTATGCCCTTGGAACCTAGAAAGCTGCTACTTTCTTGTTGTTTTTCCTCATGTGTCAGCAAAACTGCAGTCTGAAACCCACACAGCTGTTTAATCGGTGACTCTGCTCTGGTAATTTGTGTTTTATTTGATTATACATTCCTAAATATAAAAATAATGTAGACATATTATAAAGCTGAATAGTCTTGACTGATGAGTGTGAATGAGTCGTGATATTAATCTGCCATAGACTTTTTCAAACTACTATTTTCTGTTGCAATGTTTGTCAGTGAAGCAGCTGACCTGAAGTAAACTTGGACCAAAGCTGTTGCCCTAGCAATAGAGTGGTAATGTAAAGGTCCATTATGAAAGATTTAAATCTACTATTACATAATAAGCACACAAACTGATCACTGATGTGTATTTTTTTACAACCACATAAGCTTATGCCAACATTTTTTTTATTCTGAACAACATTATTGTCAACGTGTCCTTCACCATATTCAGCTCTCCGAAGTGATCTTTAGAACAGTTCGAGAGCAATACTTCAACATTGTCAAATCAATTCCTCTTGTCTCAAGATCTGATCCCCCAAAATTGATGTTTTTGTCAGCAGGTTTGGAGAATCACTAAGACACACAGATGTCTCTTGGTGGCCCTCTAAAGACAGAAGAGTAAACACTTGATGGCCATAAAACCTGAAGCCTTTGTTCAGCTATACGATAAACATTACTATTTAACTTGGACATTGATACTGGACGTGAAGATGTTATAGCAGGCCAACATTTCTACAAAGGGACTGACCCTTTAAGGCCACACAGGGTTCATCTGTGTCCGCTAGTTTACGGGCACAGGCTCATTTACGAACAACACAGCTGAGTGTGGTCACCGCTCCACAAGAACTTGCGATCACAACGTACAAACGGAGTTCCTCATTCAGTCCTGCCAGAAGCGTCAAGTCCTTTCTCACCTTCAGATGAAGAAGTAACCACTGACATTAGTGTTAAATGAGAACATGGCAGTTAATATCATACTGTAAGAGATGAATAGAAATGTGTGAGACAAAAACTACAATTACCCAAACAATTGTGTAATAAATGACACAAAGCATTTTAATGCTATTCTATTTATTTTCTTTCTTTCTATTTCATGCTTTTACAAAATGTAGTTTTCATTAGTGTTGTGGTGATTTTTCCACATATTTGCTATTCATTGTTTTTATTACTATTATTGTTATTATTTGAAGAAGAAGTAGGCCACTGCTAATAGTAAGTACAACCAAAATAAATATTGGTATCAGTTATCACCATCTAGTGACTACTGTCAGCATTACAGTCAGCACTCAGATCCAATATCAACAATGGTCCAACATTAACATTTCAGGTTTTGGTTAAGATTGTGTTTTCCAAAAGCAACCTTTCAGGGACATAATGGCATGGTCAGGACCTGAATATTTGAGTGGGATTTGGTTGAAATGAGCTAGCTAACCTAATGTCAGAAATTTTAAGTTGCCTTCTTATACATACCTGGATCTGTTGCAGAGGCTGTTAAAAATTAAATTGCCACATTTTCATTGACAAATACATGTCCTTTGTTGTAGACATACACTTATAAAATATTCTTAAGTCTGAAGTGTCATGTAAATTGCCTGGCCCCAAAGCTATTATAAATATCCTCCACCAAAGAAGCTTTCAGCCAACTTACACTACAATTTAGACGACCTGTCGATTTGTTGATTCAATCGACAGATCTGTAAACGTTTCTCCACAAAGAATCGCACAGAAGCACCACTTCAAATCATTACGTTAACCAGAGATGTTCCCCCAAGTTTCTTGGAAATAAGTCATTCAGCATGAAAAAAAGCATTACATGTTCATAGACTAAGACTAAAACAAACGATTAGTGGACTAAGAGGGGGCAGCTCTACAGTAAATCAACACTTCATGTACATGAGGACTTGACGGCTGCAAACATCAACATTTTTAGGGCAGTTCTGCTGGACGTCCCAGTGAACATCTGTCGAACCAATTGTAGCTCATCAATGGAAGACAACCGGGATCTTGATGATAGCATGTTTTACAGTATTGCAGCTGTGCCATCTAGTGGACACTTTTAAAATACACTGAGGAGACAATAGACAGAATTCATCTATTTATTTACTTATTTGTTGTTTGAATATAAACATTGTTTGGACAACATACAGGGTTTTGAGACACTTCCTGATCCAATGAAGTGAGGAATGAAAGTGGAATTATGAGATGGATTTCCACCAAATGCTACAGTAAATACAGAGAATAGAGAATGAAACCCTCCATCTTGAACTCCATTATGTGCATATGTTGTGATCCAGACTGAGGCACCTCTGGTTCTCATTAGGACGCAGCAGCTGCATGCTGACTGGGACATTCACAGATGCAGAGGTTAATCTGATGATCCTCAACATGGATACTTGGGCAAATTCATGTCATTCTGCCGAGACATTATGGGCTAGTCTGAGTCCAGAGCTGGAACCCAAACCGGCCACATGAGTGTTGATGGTTGTCAGCAGAATTCCGTAGAATTATTAAGACAATTAAAACAAGTGGATGATAGGTATACACAACTGATCACAGCCATTTTAAGATTCGGATCGATACTGCACAGTGCTCCTGAATGGGAGGAAATATGTCAACAAACAAGTTATTTTTAAGTACTGTAAAATGTGAGTTTTCTCATTTTTCCTGCTGGGGGGAGCTTTTCTTTATCTGAATTGACAGTCTAATCAGAGAGGCTGTTGTATGCTCCACAGCCTGGGTGAACAGACAAACTGCTGATGGTCTTACTGTGTGGGTTAACAGGGTTTTCTGTGCCATTTGTGAAGCTGTAAAGTGACAAAAAGGAATATTTTCAAGTCAGTAGTTTTTAGCTTAACTTCAAACATTTACAGATGCATGGTTGCTTTTGTCCAGCTTTACTCAATTCTCCTGTTTCTCAGTTCCATGGGGGGCTCAGACGCAGGACTCTGCTGTAGTTGAGGATCTATACACACACACACACACACTCTCTCTCTTACTCACACACACACACACACACACAGACAATGTTCAGAGGGAACCGGCTCTTATCTGCTGAGGTCAACTCTGATTCAAACTAGAAAGACAAAGCTGTCTTTATCAGGTTTGGTCCATCTCTGTTTCTGAGTCAAGAGCAACAACTAGACTCTAGCTTCTTTACATTCTATTAGAATGTAAAGAAGTTACATTCTAATACAATGTAGCTTCTTTACATTCTATTAGAATGTAAAGAAGCTACATTCTAATACAATGTAGCTTCTTTACATTCTATTAGAATGTAAAGAAGTTACAGTGTTGCCTTTTCTTTTCTTTCCACAAGAACGTAATTTTGTCAGGTTGATAAAAAAATGTCACTTTACTTCCTGACATTATTGTTATTTTACTAGACTGTCAGTGTGTTACTGGCGCATGTGTGCAGATAAAGAGATTTTTGTCTTCACTGCATAAGGAGGAGTGCTATTTTGTAAATATAGTTTAACAAATAGCACTACAGGTAAGAGAAAAATATGTGTCTTTGATTTTGTGGTGAACTGTCCCTTTAACTCAGTGGTTCTCAAACTTTTTCTGTCACGCCCCACTTTGGAGGAAGAAAAATGTTCATGCCCCACCACCCCAACAAAATTGTAACAAAATGGTCCATGTTGAACTTTTATTGAAATAACATTTTGTGACTCCTCCGTCTGTGCTTTTTCAAATAATAGAATAAAGAAAATTGCAATCACTTTCAAGTAAACCAGATTGCTCCCTGAGACAAAAACAAATGAAATGTGCAATCGCTTTGTTAGAACAATGCAAATAAAGTTATATCTGTGCAAAAAATAACTAATATTTGGCAGAAAATAGCTTATTGTGGCAGCAATTCACCTGTTTTGCACTGAATATCTTTCTAAGATAATAACAATAAAGTGCAACCTGTGAAAAACTAAACAAAACAAGTTCAAATATTTGGCAATAAAGAGTTTTACTGCATGTCTTTTCAAAACAACGATAACGTGCAACCTGTGCAAAACTAAACAAAATGAGTGCAGATATGCTCACACATATCTGCAGGAAGCTGTCCTCACGTCTGTTTAGACCTCCACCTTTCTCCACTCACAGCTCAGCCCTGCGTCAAGCTGCGCTACACAAACAGCCTCCTCTCCCTGAAGCTCTTTGACCTCATCATCTCATCAGTATCATCTCATTCTACTTTGAGTTAAAACAAACAACCTGCAACCAGATGCGCCGGTGGTCTGGTTTAACGTTAACGAAACGTTGCATGTTTCATCACGTTACGTTTTTTCCGACTAAATCGTGATAATAGGCTCGTTCGTGTTGAACTGCGTCTCGCCTGGAAAGCAGACGAGAGCAGGCGGACGTAGAAAGGGGCGTTGACAAAAAACTGCGTTCAAATCGGACCGTTTTCAGCCGCCTGCTTCTTCTTCTTCTTCTTCTTCTTCTTCTTCTTCTTCTTCTTCTTCTTTTGCTTTTTTTGGCGGTTGGCAAACAGCTTTCGGGTGCATTACCGCCTCCCACTAATCTGGAGTGGACTAAGGACTCTAATACCACAACCAAACGAAAAGAAATACATATACATATATACACACACATACATATGTGTGTAAATAAATAAAGTTATGTATATAAAAATATATACTAAAATAGAAAAAATAAATAATAATTAATAATTATTTTTTTTCTCAAATTCTATTCATTAATCTGGTTGACTCTAAATATTCCAGAAACAGTTTTCAACATTTGTCACTAAAGCTTTTCTTTAGTAGCTACATTAATGATATTTTCCTCTCCAATCTCTCTTAGACCTTTTTTCAAAACTTCTCTCGCTGACTCGTACCTCTGACAGGACAATAAAACATGGTCCACGGTTTCTTCTTCTCCACAAAATTTACACTTTCCATTATTGTGCTTTCTAATAACATAGAGGGAACTGTTCAGACCAGTATGGCCATTCCTTAGTCTTGTCAATCATCTCCTCTTTTCTAGTTCGTCCACTAGACCCTGCTCCCAACCAATGGTTTATTTTTAAACAGATATCTTCCTTTACTCCCTTTATTACATTCATTCTGACATATCTTTTTGATTTGTCCCTTAATCACCACTTTAGCTTCTGACTTACTTATATTTACATTAACGTTATTTTTCCCACCTTCAAAGCCCTTTTTGCTGCTTTATCCGCCTTCTCATTGCCATCGACTCCAACATGGACCCACACAAAATGAACCGCTATCCGCATTTGATGGATTCTTAAAAATGATTGTAGTATTTCAAACAGTAAATCCTCTCTGCTTCTGGAGTGGCAACATGTCAAACTCGTTAGCACTGCACATGAGTCTGATGCAATCACCACTCTCTCTGGCCTGACGTCCTCTACCCACTGTAACGCAATAACTATATGGCCATCATCTCACATGCAAACACTGATAAATCATCACTGAGTCTCTTCCCACACTCCAAATGGAATTCTAGGATTACTGCTGCTGCTGCTATTCTACCAGTTTTAGGGTCTTTAGATCCATAAATCTGTATTTAATTGTGGTAGCCTAACTGATGTATGAATTGAAGATCTTACAGTTTCCCCCACGTTCATCTCTCTTCAGTTCATGGAGGCCAAGATCAATTCCAGGCTGTGGCAGTAACCAAAGTGGAACAGCTAAGCACAGCTGGAGAATAACTCCTATAACCTAATTCACTAGCCTTCTTCTGAACAACCCAACCAAAGCTCTGTGTTGGCCTGTTGTCATGTTCCCAGCATGGCTCAATTGCACTTATTGTTGGGTGGTTGTTATGTCCTTGTAAACTGACCCAATATGTCATCATGATCTGGATTCTTCTCAACTCCAACGGCATTTCCCCCATTTCTACCTGCAATGCCGGCACAGATGTTGTTTTAAAGACCCCACTACATATTCTTGACGCTTGTATTACATCCAGTTTTCCCAACAAGGTTTTAGACGCCGACCTATATGCCACACATTCATAGTCTAGAACTGATCTTGGCTAAGTGGAGCGCAGGGCCCTCCTTCAATCAGAGGAGCGGCGGTTTGATCCCTGGCTCCGCTATGAGCATGTCGATGTGTCCTTGAGCAAGACACTTAACCCTAAAATTGCTGGTCTTTAAGTTTGGATGTTTTTTTATATATTTAATTGTGTTATTATTATAATTAAAGATATAAGATTGGGCATATTTTAGTTCTTGGATGTCATATTTATTTAAACATTTATATAAATAAATATATGTGAAGATAGCGTCATTTCTAAATCATACAACTGTAAATTTAATAAATTTAAAAACTGAACCAACAGTCCAAACATAACAGCTACATAAACAGGCTCCACACGGAGGAAAAGCAACGCTGCAAGTTTCCGTCAGTGACAATTTTGCTTTTCTTTTAATATGTTTTGTGATGCTTCACAATCATTAATCGATGGACACATTCCAGTGCTCTGACTGAAAACATGTTGACATCAAGTAGGATGTAGGCTTTCTCAATAAATATCTTTATTTACAGATGCTAAATAAATAACCTTATATATTATTATTGTTATTGCACAAAATGAGACTAGATGGCTATTAAGCCAACAATCGGCCAAACAAACTAATTTCTTTTTAGCTCTCTTTACACCGAAACCCCATGTGTGTGTGTATGTGGACATTTTAGGTAAGGCTTTAAAGCATTGTTGCAACACAGCCACACTGAATTAAGGATTGAGAAATATTCAGGAGCACATTGCAGGATAAACTCAATAACGTTGTATTTGTGAAGGATATGCTTGGTGCGATACATTTGAGAAAAGATTGAAATCGAAGCTATTTCCAGGAGATGGCAGTCGTGCATCATTCGGGATGCCGGCTTCTGTACAATCCCCAAGAAGAAGAAGAAGAAGAAGAAAACGAAGCAGCAGCAGCAGAAGAAGAATGACAAGAATACTAAACTGAAAATAGAGGGGGCGAAGTACAGTTTGGTGAACGTTAAATTAACGCTGTTACCTCAAAATATTACCATTGAACATTGCTGCATTATACTTGCTAAGCTATGACAGAGCCGCAGTCAGTGCTGTTACTCAGGAGACAGCTTGCAGGTAATTAAACCTTAGTGTTAACTGATGCTGGCTGCAGAGCTAGCGAACACCGCCGTTAGCTGTGATTCAAACGATGGTGCTGGCGACAACAGTTTTCTTGAATCTCCCCCCACTAACCTTACTGTCCCATGACAAATAAACTGCGTTGAGATCATAGCAGTGCTTGTCGACAGGCACATTCCACTCTTGACAATTAAACGCGTTCAGTGTGTTGGGAGACCAACTGATCTCAGTTAAAGCCGCTGTCAGAAGTCCCAGCGACTCTCTGGTGTCGGGCTAGCTAAGAGCAGTTAGCCTAACATTAGCCTCTAGCTGGCTGGACCGACTCGATGTGTTTACATATATTTTATGCGACATAACAAGTGGTGTTTTACATTTTTAGACATGGTGTTTGCTAGTTATGTGATCAACGGGATGTCCATTGCTATATTATGCAAACATGGAAGTCATGTTTTACTAGTTGACCCAATTTCTCCTGCTAACCATACCGAATTATTTACATATTTAGCCAACTCGCTACATCTGATTGCTAAAGTTAGCCGCTGTCACTGTTGTTAGCTTCGACACGCAAAGCTAACAAGCTAACGTTAATCTCGCATTGTCTCTCACGTTATTAGCGATTTTAGCAGTCAGTCGTGAAATTTAACTAACCAACCTTAATATTAGCATCTTTACAAAAGCAGTGTTGATAACGTTGTTTCATGTCTCTGGTTTGTAGCACGTTAATGTTACCTGTTAGGTTTTTACTAAGATTGTGTTTTCCATAAGCAACCTTTCAGGGACATATTGTACTCCTTTTGTAGTTTTCAGGTACTCTCTCCATAGTGATTGGTACATGGTCTGGACCTGAATATTTGAGTGGGATTTGGTTGAAATGAGCTAGCTAACCTAATGTCAGAAATTTTAAGTTGCCTTCTGGATCTGTTGCAGAGGCTGTTAAAAATGGAACAAGCACATTTTTATTGACAAATACATATCCTTTGTTTTATACATCCACTTATAGAAGTGTCATTGAAACTCACTTAAGTCTGGACCCAACGCAGTTGTTCTGCGCAAAGTATCAGACTTGTAACACAGAGGCAGCCATTGTAAATCAACATGCAGACATAGCAGCAGTTCGTGTGCCTTTATCAGTGAGCATTCATAGAGCACATACTGTACCTTTTACAAGACTTACCAATAAACAAATAAGAAAACATGTTCAGATGTTATTTATCTTCTTCTCAATCTGGATGTGCATCAAAATACTGAGATCGACTGTTCTACAGATTATTTTCGGAATTCCTAAATCAGCAAAAAATATCAAATGAAATCAGACTGATGACCACTGAGCTATGGCCATTATTGCTGCTGCATTGCCAACTGTTGTTTAAATCCCCCCAAAGCAGCAGCATCATTTTGAGTTGGTAATGCATGTGGTCTACATTTGATTACAGTTGCTCCCGATTGTCAAGAATTATGAGAAATTGGCCGTTTCTATTAAAAATGGCAGATTGTCACAAAATTACTAGTTTTCTTGGGGTCATCGAAATATGCCAGATCTGATGAAGATCGGGTGAAATGTGAGGAGTGGTGGTGTCAAACGGCAGGAAATCTGTGTCTGGGGGGATACGGTGACGGCCTTCATTTGCATGTGTGTTGGTAAAATTCCTTTATTCCCTAGATTTCCTGATTTATTTTATGCCTCAATGATTCATTTTGGTGTTTGGTTACAAATACTCTTTCTTGCTCATCATTTCTAACAGTTGCCCCTTGACCTATTGTGTTACATTCAACACAGTTTAGTAGTAGTCGTATTAAAGATGTCATAGTAACTAACAGACCAAAATGATGTATTCTTTTGTAGAGGTGCCAAACCTTAAGGGTGTCAAACTCAAAATCAATATAAGTGGTTATGGTGTTTGAGTTTGTAATTATTCCATAATTAATAATGCAAGTTGAAAATATGTTTAAAGTTATGAGTTGCAAAGTACCGTATATCTGGAGGAATGCATGTGATCCCATGAGTGCGTGTGAGTTGGCTGTGGACCATTAAGGTGGTGTGTGCTTTCTTATTCAACCCCCAGTCAGGCCTCCTAAGACAAGGGGTATGTTGTCTCCTCAGCAGGTCTTCAGAAAAGAACATCAGTCAACCAACATACTATAGGCATTATGATACAAGCTAACGGTTGTCTGACTTTGGCATTTGTTTTTATATCTAGAGCTGAACAAAAACCCAGTGGAAGGATTCTCAGCAGGGCTGATCGAGGATAATGATCTCTACAGATGGGAAGTCCTCATCATCGGTCCTCCAGATACACAGTAGTAAGTCTATCATTGTCTTAACGTGGAATATAGTAGGAGAGATGTGTTGTGCTAATGTTGTGTAACAACTCTTTTAGCCTCTTTTGCTTTGGATGCTTTAAAACGTGAACACAATTCACCCATTATATTGATTTTTCTCTTCCATCTTTTTTTGTTCACAGTGAAGGTGGTGTGTTTAAAGCTCATCTGACATTTCCCAAAGACTACCCTCTCAGGCCACCTAAAATGAAATTTATCACAGATATTTGGCACCCTAATGGTAGGTACAGGTGTAGCACACTGAATCATTTTGCTTTTGTTTGTAGCTCGACCCGTACGTAGTTCCATTTTAGACGTGTTTAGGATTTTCCCTTTTGTGATGTGCATTAATACCAAGGAATATCTAAACGCAATTCATTAAATAGAATGTCAACTTAAAGCTAATTCCATGCTCATTCAAGTTACCTTTTTTCAATTAATGAAACATTCAGAGCAATACTTTTCCTAAGCAAGTTCAGTAAGAGTCCAGCAGAGTCAACTTCAAAGAGTTACAACACACACTAAGGTTTGAATTTTTTAACTTCAGTACTGCTGAGAAATACAATTTGTGAAACAACAATAAACTGAAATGCACCAATCAATCTGTTGGAGAAAACTGAGTAGTGTTAGGTTTTATATAGTTTTTGCTCATGTTGATATAATAGATAATTATCTGAATTAGAGTTATACTTGTAGGCAGTTGTTTTTTGAGTAGTACGTATTTTTTTTAATTTTTTTTTTAGCTTTATGAAGTTAATACAAATCTAATATATTAGGGTGGGTGGGAATGGATCAAAATAGGAATAATGTCCTGGCCAAGTCAAAATCTAGATTGCTGTTCACTCATGTCTTCGAGTTATTGAACAGAAGCTGAGAAGCTTTGCAAGGAAAGGCCTTTAGACACCAGGGGCATTTGTTTTGATGCGATTAAATCAAACATCAATGTATTCATTTATAACTGTTGTTTCTATCTTGATTACTTTCACACATAAGTTGAACATTACATAAGACTTCATTTTTTTTCAGGACGAGGTTGATTTTTCTGAGCTCTCGCACTGCGAATAATGGCGTCAACCAACCAAGTGCGGAACGGACATATTCAAAACATACACTACAGTGTACAACAACACGGGGTGTCCGTAGTCGGAACCAAGACGACAAACTTTATTACTCCTTTCAACCTTGCCAAAGGCAGCGCAGACCAGATCCACTACTTCCGTTCTTACCTTTCAAAATAAAAACCTGAGCCATATCCACTGCGTAATTGTTTACAAGGGGAAAATTCACTCGGAGCGATAATACTCAATAAAATAGTAATAATGATAAACAGTTTACCTCGGACAGACTGTCAGACGTCACTCTGGGTCAATAATATCCCACTAGATGGTCCTCCGCCTGCACAAATCTATTTGAATCTTATATTGAAACAGTGTTGCAACTGTCAACTGACAAATCTGCATCGCTGCAAGTATTAATAGTTACGAAATGCTGCGAAAATATATTTGCTGGGGAGTATTTTTGCATTTTTATGTCTTTATATGTGCAGATGTGCACAGCTGATAGACCTACACACACCGTATACTTAAGGCTAAAACTGCTACCACAGATGCCGCTGCTAAATATTGATTCAAAGTAGAGGCAGATATTTTTCATCGGCACCGTATACAAACAATATCATTAATCGGGTTGGTAGCCGACAGGCTAAATATCGTATGTACATGAGTATTAAAAACATAAACATCATTATACCATCGGAACAGCAAAAGCATTTCCTGCTTCATAAATCGTTTTCTGCATGTTTTTTTATTTCCAGTTGACAAGAATGGAGATGTCTGTATTTCTATTTTGCACGAGCCTGGCGAGGACAAGTACGGCTACGAGAAGCCAGAGGAGCGCTGGCTGCCGATCCACACAGTGGAAACCATCATGATTAGTGTTATCTCTATGTTGGCAGACCCAAATGGTGACTCACCAGCCAATGTGGATGCTGCAGTAAGTTTACTTGTTGAAAAAAAAGTAGAAATGGTATGTGAATAATATTACTGTTCTTTTCTTCTCAAAACAAAATAAAGCTAATTAGCTGATTTTGTTTTGGATTGTATTAAGTAGTACATGTATGACAAATAATTAATTAATAAATTCTAATTTTGTATAATTATAGCAAATATAATGTTGAAATATAAAAATAGAGATATGCAGTAAAGATCTATGAATTGCCCTTTACCTGTTTTCCCTCTGCAGAAAGAGTGGAGGGAGGACAGACACGGCGCATTCAAAAGGAAAGTTGCCCGCTGTGTACGAAAAAGCCAAGAGACCGCGTTTGAGTGATATTCAGCGAGGATCTAGCTTCATGTATTCAGGGCAAGTATTCTCGACTTTAACCTTTTCTAAAACCTTTGGTTCACACATCACAACTGACTTCAGCTGCTCTGGAGTGTCTGCCTGTTGCATCTGCCTGTTGCATCAGGTAAATTAAAGTAAAACTGTCCAGTAGTTCAACACGTAAACACCACTTGGTTGCCATGCCAGGTTTATTAGATACGCCAAACTAAAACTTAAACCGTGTAAGAGAACAGTCCTAAATGAAGGCCCACCTTCATGGCCGTTCTAATGTTCAATTTTTGTTGAGTCAACTTCATTGTATTAGACTGCATTAGCTTCAGCAATGTGTGCCTAATAATAAACGAGATTTATTTCCAGTGCTTTAAACTTAGATCTACCCATTCTGCCTCTCCAGCACCATCAACTAACATCGCAGTTACCGTTAAGTTCAATTGACTTATACTGCAGCCAGCCACCAGGGGGCGGTCAAGATCATCATGATGTCCTACTTAATATTCAGTTAATATACAGCCTATGGATGGTATGGGTGAAGTAGTTGTCTCGCACTGTCATCTGACCACGTGGTGCAACAACAGCTGTCAAACTAAACTAACAATAACACACACACACACACACACATCCAGCTGGTTGAACATGCTTCAGATCTTTTGCTGCCATTTTAATCATTAATTTAATATTTGTCTTAGTTGTTGTTGACTTGTGCGATTGGTCTAGAATGCTTCCTCACAACTCTTTTCTGTTATTCATCGTGTGCTTCCCCACAGGTCTCCAATTGAAAATCAACATGGCACTATTTCCTGCACTCTTCCACCCTGTCGCCAGGCTTGTCCTCCTTTTTATTTTTTGGCAGGAACAGACTGGCTACTGTAGGCTGCAATAGAACATAACAGTGACTACCAAGGCTCACAGAAAACCGCCAAGCAAGTGCCAATTCAAAAAAAGCAAAACAAAAAACAGAAGATGATAAAACATTTTTCAAGTCTATGAACTGCTTCAACATTCAGGAAGATATTGTAAAGATGTGTATATAGCACAGACTAAACCGGATAATATATAAGCTCCTTTTCCATCCATCAAGACACTTAGACCAAATGAATAGCGCTGGTTCTGATAGATTTATTTTTCAAATGTTTCCATCCCCCCCCTCTCAACTCCAGCATGCATTAGTTCTCTTTAGATTGTTTGAACAGGATGTCTTAATTAGAAAGAGAATCATGACGCTGTTGGAGGAATGTCACCTGTGCAGAGCTGGACTGAGTCAAGCGAGAGATGAAGGACGTGACCGATGAAGGGAATACCGCCATATTAGAAACACGCCGCTGTTCTTGTGGGTTCTTTCACACTCTCAGAACTCAACATATGTGTACGTGACTGAATTTATTTTTCTTTGAGTTAAAGTCTTAACATCTCGCTCAGTTGACTTGAGAAAGGCAACGTACCCCTTCAATTTTTTGTGCATGCTACATTTTGTTTTATCTTTTTTCAAAAGTGCCTCCTAATAAAACACTTGGCCACTTCACCTTGCATTGAAGAAGTGTTAAAAGATGTTTTAAAAAAGATGGAGATATTGTGTGCCACCTATGTATGGATTTATTTAATAGCCAGTACACAGGGAATCTGTATAATTCGGGTACTGGTAACAATTTGGTGTAGCAATAACTCTCCTAGTATGAGGTGTACGCATATTCATTTTTGATATCCTGATACAATTTGAAGTCGTCCTCTCTGATATTGTGTTATTTTAGCCGCCTCTCTTTTACTTGTCTGTGTTGTCTTCGGTAGGAATTGTTATGCATGCTTTATTGTACTTTTGTTTTGGTTCGTTGTTTTGCTGAATGTTTCTGGGATTTTGTTTGCGAACGAGTGTTTGTGTATACAGTATGTGTGCCCATTTTGTTTTGTTGCTCTTTCCCCTGAGCCACAATCTCACGATTATTCTGCTCACTGAACTATTGCAGTTTTGCCTAATGTACAAAGACAAAATACTGATGTATATTTTTCATGTTAAGAAAACCCATCACCTGTAGTGAGTTCCTTTAAAATATGACTTTTTTTCAATATTTACTGGTGTGTTAAATTCAGGTGTGTTGCATATTGGTTTATGACAAAGACAACGGAAACCTTTAATGTGCACAAATTGTTATTATTGCGTGTATTATTTACCTGGTTTATTTTCCCAATACTGCAAACAGAGTCTTGTAGACAATTAATTCAACATTTCATCAGTTTAAACTTTACAGCCATCATCTGTTCTCTCAGCAAGATCACTCTTCAAATAATATATGTTGGTCTAATATTCTTACTCATAGTCTGCTTTGCTAGTCAACTGTTTTTTATTGACTGATTTTTTTGGGGTTAGAATTAAAAGCGATCCAGTGTTGCTGGTGGCAAACCTCACAGCCAAATATTTGAATTGTCAGAGCGACTGTAACATTGCAGAGCATAGGTGCGTAAACAGTTCTGCTTGTCCAGTCTTGCCGCTCCACAAGCACATCACTGTTAACTGTCGCAATCTGAATCCTATATATATATTTTTTTTTATTAACTAAATCATGTTTAGGTAAAATGAGACTGTCTGATCTTAAGACAACAAATCACAGCAGTCGTCTTTCCACCATACAGCACTTCGTTAAACTAAGCGTCTCTTCAGTGATTTGGGAGACGTGATCAGCACAGAGAAGAGTTTTTATAAATATATTTATGTGTGTATCAGTGAGCAGATTATTAACTTGATCGTTATCTTGGTCCCTGTTGAGCTCCTGGCATAAAATGCATTCACAGTACCCTGTACTGAAGTTTAGCAGGAGTACCTGAAGGCAACATGAGTTTGACAACCGTCTTGAACGCACATACTGGACCGTCCTGCTTCGGGTCAGGAACTCCTTTCAGCCTCTCGTCAGTGGAGACAACAATGACATCATAAGAGACAAGAGTTGACACCCAGGACATCTGTTTTTGTGTCAGAGAAAATTCCTCAAGTTAATACTTTTTAACCTATAGCATAGTAAAGCATCGTCATATTGCCAATTAAACCACGCGCGTAAAGCTAGCAGCGTAATACTATAATATTCCGTGTCAAGTGGAATAGTAATGGTCATGTGATAACGTGTTCTGAGGACCACTTGAACGCAGCACCACTGCCTACTCTCCGGCTCTTCGTCGTATCGCGATACAGAACAGGCCACGGAGCTAACGCTGAGCAACATGGCGGAAGGTATGAGCTTGGTTTTTTTTGACTGTTTGGTACACTCCCTGCTCCCGTACGCTTGTTGAACTGTCTGCCTGAATCAACTAGTGTCTTGGTAGTATAATGAGCCGTGCATTGTTCGCGGTTGAACACGTGAAGCATTGCGCTACTTGTCTTGTCACACAGTGAGCGAGCTCTTCCGTTAGCTCTCGTTGATGTTGCTAGCTGCATCTTTATAGCTACGAGTTAGCCGAACCGGACAAGCTGTCGGCGGGTTGGACTGCGGAGAAGAATTCTTGTTTCGGCAGATTGCTGGTCTGCTTCGTGAGAAAAAAGCATTATGTTAACTTACAGAATGTGCAGGTAATGTTGGTATTATGGTTTAACGTTAGCTAAACGCCAGCGTCACGGGTCGTATCAAACTCTAACATTACATTATCTTAACTAACGTTAACGTTATAATTGTAGTAGCTATCACTCAACGAGAGCGTTAACGCCCCGGTACCTGTTTTATTTGTTCAAGGAGACATTTAAAAAATATAACGTTAATTTGACTTCTTCAGTGAAGTGGAGGGTAAATAAGACGGGACACTTGACAGGACACTTGTCACTCCTGTAAGGTGTTATCTGCTCCACCTGGTAGAGGTGCTGTGGCCAAATGCACCACCTATATTTGGCGGAGACATAAGGGAACGTCTGCTGTGTGCTCCTCCTCAAGGGAAATCTACTTAACGTTACCATCTTGAATCTAGAGAACAAACACTCCCTTCTGTGGGCTTAAGGTTGTTACTAAGCAGAAGGCGTATTTGTTTGGACATGTTCAATGATTGTTTGCGCTTTCCCTTAAATGAAATAGAGAAGGCCCAATGTTGTCAGTTAAAATTACCCTTGCAGTGCCTGTATTCTGTTGTGAGTGGCATAGTTTGATAGTATTGTCATTGTGTTATTAAACAGTTAGTGCCTTGGTTCATTGCTCTAAAATGTTTGAAAGAGATTAGATCCTGTACATTTCATACTAGTTATGATCAGGGTGCATTGTTTTTAAATGTTTAGTGTATACAGTTGTCTCAGGCTGCAAATAAAAATGCTTTGCAAATGCATTAATGATGCCTGCTAAATCCTGCAACTAGAAAGTGGATTATAGTGTGGCATAAGAATTTGTCCAGTGGCTGGTCAGTTGGCCCTAAACTGCTGCTCCTCCATACCGCCCTTCCTGTGTTGAGCTGATCAGGTGTTTTTTTTGAGAAGCACCCCCCCCCCCCATCTGTTCCTCATGACCAGTGGCTGTGCCATTAACGGTTTACGAGAGGGAGGACAACTTAACGTGCCATCTCAGCATTCTTTCCTCGCTTAAACTTCACTGGTTTTAAAGGAAGGAAGGAAATGGGCCTCAGTGAAACTCTATGGACTCGAGGATGAGGCATAAAAGTGTGTTGCAACACAAAGCTCTGTAGAAAGTCTTCGTCATTCATAGGAAAAGGGAAAAGGTTATCCTATTAACAAAAACATGCTCTTAGAGTCTGTCATAATCTGTTCTCACGATTTGTATGTCTTGTACGGGGGATGCTGAAAATGTTGTTTTTCTGTTTAACAAAGGTGACAAAGGAAATTGTCACAAGAAATAGATCAGTGTTATGAAAATGAATAATGGATCAAGTCACACATTTGTCAAACCCTTAGCAACGTAGGTGCAAATCTAGTTACCTGCCATACCGTCACTGCCATAAGAATAATCTTGAAACAGATATTTTTGTTCAGTAATGGACACATTTCAGAAATAAAAAGTGTGGCTAGGTACTGTATATTGGAACTATTGTGCTTTGAACCACCCTTTTTACATTAAGGGGAAACATTCTTAAGAAAGTCCAGTCCAGCGTGTGTTGACAAATGCGTCTCTCTAACCTACATTTTGCATCCCTGCCTCTTGTTTTGTCCTCCGATGTCTGTCTCCTACACCTTGATGTATAACAGAGGAGGTGGCCAAGCTGCAGAAGCACCTGGCCCTGCTCAGGCAGGAGTATGTGAAGATGCAGCAGAAGCTGGCCGACACAGAGAGGCGCTGTGCCGTGCTCGCTGCCCAGTCCTCCAGCCAGGGCTCCTCCAGCCCCGTGGCTGTAGAAACCTTCATTAGCCGCCTGCTGGTCATCGTGGCCGACCTCTACCAGCAGGAGCAGTACAGGTGAGGGTCGTGGTTGGAATGGAGGGGTGTGGGTTTTGCTTGAGATGTTGCGCACCAACCTGTGACCGTGGGTCATGCTTTCGGTACTGTTGAGTGTGTTGATTAGTTTCAGTATTATTGAAGACGTAGATTATCTGTGACTTTGTTTCTCAGAGGTGAATGATTGTTTTTTTGCAGTGATCTGAAAGTGAAAGTCGCAGGGGAGAATCTCTGTGCCCACAAGTTTGTGTTGGCTGCTCGCAGTGATGTCTGGAGTCTGGCCAACCTGGCCTCCACCTCTGAGCTGGACCTATCTGGTGAGATGCCCTGGTGGAACGTCACGTGTGTTAAATGAGTAGCTTAATTCATAATGAAAATCCAGTAGAGACTCATCGATTGATCGGCCACCGGTCAAAACAAGCCAGATGATGCGCATGATGATTTTTCGTAGCGCGCACAGACGGTAACGTCACAGTCTCACACACGCATAACATGCACGTCATACATACGGTGGTGGCTGCGACGCGCATTATGTCGTCGGTGTGGGAACACTTGCAAGTTCAAAATAAGCCATAGAACAACCCGTAAAAAACATTTGCAGCAACTTTGAGATTTGTGAGAGTGAGAGAAGATCCTGTAAATTTATTTAATAGTCAATGATTTATTGTGAACATACAACTGAATTTCAATTTTCCATGAAAAAGAAGTAACGAAAATGTTTGTGTATCCTGTCAAAGAAAATCTAAATTGCCAGGTCAGACTTTTAAATAATTGGAAATGTGTTTCGGCCAAAAAAAACTGCAATCAATGCATCTCTAAAACCCAGTTGTTACCCTGTAAGTCAACATACTTGTAGGTTAATAGATGATGAGCGAATATTTATTTTGGAGTGGGTCATGCAGTCTGTCAAAGTCTACTATTGGATAGAGTTTTGCTCTCAGTGGAATTTGGCCCTCTTGCCTCTTTCCTAGTAAGATAATGGGTTCAGGTTGAATTCATATAAATATGAAAAGGAACCTCTAAACAAATGTGTTTTTTGTAGAGGTCTTATTTAAAGGTATCTATTTTTCCAGACTGATTAAGTGTCTAGAGATGCTGAAGATATAATATGTCCGCCTGTCTAAAATCACTGCACATTTGCAATAGATTGCTGTGTACATTTCTGATGTGGTCACATGATGGATTTCCAGATTGCAAATCCGAGGTCGCCATGGCAATGTTGCGCTGGGCATACACGGATGAGTTGGAGCTCACTGAAGATGACGCCTTTCTTATTGAATTGATGAAGCTGGCCAACCGCTTCCAGCTTCAGCTGCTCAGAGAGAGGTCAGCACAAGTCATATATATATATATATATATATATATATACACACACACAGGCTACAATTGAATTTCAACTGCTTCTAGGGGCAGCATTATAGACATGTGTGTCTTAATGGGCCAAAAATGTGTTTGGTCCTGCGCTGAGACAGGTGTGAAAAAGGCGTAATGTCCTCGGTGAACGTCAGGAATTGCATTCGCTTCTACCAGACAGCTGAGGAGCTAAATGCCACCACCCTGATGAACTACTGTGGGGAGATCATAGCCAGCCACTGGGTAAGTGTTTGGACGTGGCCCTGGCTTAGGGGGAGTTTGCGTGCTTCCGTTGGCATACATGTGCGGTATGGATATTTTCTTTTCTTTTTCTCAATCATGTACTGACGAGAGCTGATGGCACTGAATTTTACGCATTATCAGTCCCAAGGAATCAACATACTGTATATCTTTTCTTTTATACATATGCCACATCTGAATCACTTTCTCTGTGGGTTAATCTGTTTACATCTTCTTGACAGATCAGTGTTGTGTCCCTTTAACAGGGTGAGCCATCTGATCATTAACAATACAATAAATCCAGAGAGGCCACAGCTCGGCAGTTGACAAGGTTATCTTTACGACTTTGACTTAGAAAATGGCTGTTGACTGTCACCAGCCTCTGACACCTCATGCTGGAACTGTGATGACTGCACTTCACAGAAACAAGGAATAAGCTTCACATTATTTTTAGGTTTCGATTTTAAGGAAATGGGTGAGTTCTGATGTTGGACACTGACACTTTGTTGTGTTTCATTGCTTGTGTTTTATCAGGATGACCTCAGAAAAGAAGATTTCAGCACCATGAGCGCCCAACTACTGTACAAGATGATCAAGTCTAAAACAGAGTATCCTCTCCACAAAGCCATCAAAGTGGAGCGAGAAGATGTGGTCTTTCTCTATCTCATCGAGATGGACTCGCAGGTCCGCCCCCCCCCCCCCCCACTGATACCATTTATCAACTGCTCACTAACTAGTGTTTTATTTTCTCCTTTTGTTACAGTGTAACCAGCACAGCAGAATACAGGTTTCCCATCGCACTATTAACAGGTTTTATGTTTCCAGCTCCCTGGTAAGCTGAATGAAGTGGACAACAACGGTGACCTGGCGCTCGACCTGGCGCTCGCTCGTAAATTGGAGAGTATTGCCACAACGCTGGTTACCAGCAAAGCAGATGTGGACATGGTGGACCAGAGTGGCTGGAGCCTCCTGCATAAGGCCATCCAACGAGGTGTGTGGGAGTCATTACTATTACTACACCTTTTTGCCAACCTTGTGTCTGTCTTGTAGAAGTGGTGTCCAAAATACACTTTTGGCTTAGCTTCCAGGGTGTTCACTTAAAAATATACCTGCCATTATTATTCAATAAACACTCCACTCATTTCAAGGCTTTTTCTTGTACAGACTTGGTTACAGTGTGAACATTAGATTTTTGAAGTTGATTCATAAAAGCAGTAATACGTCCTGCATGACTGGTAATCTTTGTTCCTCTTCCTCCAGGGGATGAATTTGCATCTGTCTTTCTGATTCGCCACTCGGCTCAGGTGAATGCAGCCACAGTGGGGGCGGTGGAAACCCCACTTCACCTGGTCTGTTCTTTCAGCCCCAAGAAGCACACTGTGGAGGTGATGAGAGGCATGGCGCGCATCGCAGAGGCCCTGCTCAAGACCGGAGCCAACCCCAACATGCAGAACAGCAAGGGCAGGTAAGTTTTCTGGGACGTCATGGGAATGCAAAGATGGCCGACTGCTGTGCAAAGAATGATGCCGCTTCAGCTCTGTTCTTTTGTCGATTTCAGAACTCCGCTGCATGAAGCTGTGGCATCGGGGAATGAGCCAGTGTTCAATCAGCTACTGCAGTGCAAACAGTGAGTTACATACTGCCTTCTAATGGAATTAGTGCGTTTGTGTCTGCCATGGAAAGTCAGCACACAGCGTGCTCGGTGTTCAATTAGTGGAACTCACAAGACCACCATAGCTAGCTAACTGAAATGGATCCTCTTAGAAAACGTGTTTTCTTTTCTCTGCCATGCTGGCAAATAAGAAGAGGAGACAATTAATGTAGCGATTTAAAAAAAAAACAAAAAAAAAAACTCCAGCAAACATGACAACTCATTAATTTAGATTATTTGGATATGAAAAAATCGTATGAATATAGCCACATTTGAAGGCACCAATGTTTAAGATCCTGTGACCCTGGTCATCATTTAACTCTAAGGGTAAGCCTGCGTGTAACGTGGTGTAATCTGCTCCCTCTCTTTAGGCTTGACCTGGAACTCAAGGACCACGAGGGCAGCACAGCTCTGTGGTTGGCCCTGCAGTACATCACCGTGGCCTCAGACCCCTCAGTAAACCCCTTTGAAGACGATGCACCGGTAGTGAACGGCACCTCGTTTGACGAGAACAGCTTTGCGGCCCAGCTTATCCAGAGAGGAAGCAATCCTGATGCACCTGACACTACCACAGGTGCTCTTTAGTAACCTCACTTTACCCCAAATGTGAAGAATACAATGATGCTTTAAATGTCTTTAAACTAAAAAAAAAATAAGACTTCATCTCCCTTTTTGTTTTATCCCTTGAAGAGAACTGTCTCATGCAGAGAGCAGCTCAGGCAGGCAATGAGGCAGCTGCACTTTTCCTTACCACTCATGGAGCAAAGGTCAACCATATCAACAAATGGGTGCGTATGAAAGATTCGGCCACATAACAAACAGTTACATGGGTGTGATAAATCAGACCTAGTGTGCAGGTAGTTTTAACAGATATCATTTCTTACAGTGTCCTTAGGCCAATCGGTGTAACAGGTCAGAACATGGTGACAAAATGAATCCTTTACAACTTTATTGTCATCGTACAAAACCCAGATATAACATTTTCTAGATAACCGGAGAAAATGACATGTGCAGCTTTTGTTCTCGTCCCCGTTTTTATTCATGGGTGAAAATTTTAAAAAGTTTTATAAAGATCTCTTAGTTCATATAATACATCCGAGCTGTGGCACCAGTTGAATGTCTAACTTGCATGTAACTGCAGTCATTAATATGGACCTGAGTCTTTCTTAAATTTGCATCTGCAGACTATAAAAAGTAAGCTTTCCTTAAATCACAATACCTTCTTATGTGTCACTAATAAAGACCTTATTGATACTTTTTGCCTTCTGTCAGGGTGAGAGCCCGCTTCATACCGCATGCCGCAGTGGCCTGGCGAGCCTGACAGCAGAGCTGCTCCAGCAAGGGGCCAACCCCAACCTGCAGACCCAGAAGGCTCTGCCTGACGACACCGTTGGTGTGGCTATGCAGACCCCCCTCCACATGGCCATCGCTCACAACCACCCAGATGTGGTCTCTGTCATCCTCGAGCAAAAAGGTCAGCATTTATACATTTCAATGTTTGGGGATTTACCCCACGGCACATGTTAGCACGAATGTGCCTCAACGTCTGAAAATGACCCACTTATCTTTCCCTCGACGGCTCTATTGCAGCCAATGCACTTCATGCCACCAACAACTTCCAGATCATTCCAGACTTCAGTCTCAAGGACTCCATGGACCAGACAGTGCTGGGCTTGGCCCTCTGGACAGGTACACAGCACGACACAACAACGGGGGAGATGTGATACGGTGTGCTTAACCTTGTAACAGGACTGCACGGTGATCTGTGTGTGGGATTTATTACATGTCCAATCTGTCCCTGTCAGGAATGCACACCATAGCGGCTCAGCTGCTGGGCTCAGGGGCTTCTATCAATGACACTATGTCCAATGGACAAACCCTGCTTCACATGGCTATCCAAAGACAGGACAGCAAGAGTGCCCTCTTCCTTCTGGAGCATCAGGCTGACATCAGTGTTAGGTAATGCCTGCCTTGTATTGCAGTTGTAAAGTACTTATGCAATGTTTCTTGACAATTATAATTTTGAGCATTTTATGCCGCCTCTTTTTTTTTTTTTTTTTTTTTTTTTTTTTTTTTTTTTTTTGCCGACAGTAGTGCGATGACAGGAAGTGAATGGGGAGGAATATGGAGAGTGACATGTGATTTAAAGGGATAGTTCAGATTTTTTGAAGTGGGGTTGTAGGAGTTTTCCATCGTCTGTGTAGAACCTACAGTAGAAGACGGTCAGCGCGGCACCAGTTTGTTAGTTGGCTAAAATACGTTTTGCTGCTGCCCCTGTCCACAGCAGTACATTGCCTTCTGTGGTTCTCCTGTCTGTTTCTATGAACTTGGTGCGTGCTGACCGCCATCTACTGTAGACAATACACTGACTATGGATAAGTACCTCATACAACCCCACGTAAAAAAGTCCAAGCTATCCATTTAATTTCCCCGGCCAGATGCGAACTAGAATGCCCCGATCTTCTGCCATTTCTTTAGTTCTTTAAACCAGGTTCAGTTACACTTCATAAGTAATGTGCAGGGGCAACATAAAACAACCTAAAATGGGATCCGAGATAGATTAGATGATTATGTGACAGAAAAGGGCCCCTGAATTACACTGCCAGCAAAGACAAATTGATTTCAGGCATTATTAAAGCAATCTCGCAGTATCCTATTAGGAATTTTACGGGGAGAGTTTAAAGTTGTTTCCGCTCTTCTTTCTCTTAAGTCTTTATACCCATATTTTTTTTTTTTTCTCCACTACCAGGACCCAGGACGGACAAACGGCACTACAGTTGGCCATCAACAACCAGCTGCCACTAGTGGTGGATGCCATTTGCACAAGAGGAGCAGATATGTCTGTGGTGGATGACAAAGGGGACCCTCCATTGTGGCTGGCTCTGGGGAATGGCCTGGAAGATATTGCATCCACGCTGGTGAGACAAATGCATATGCAACCCATTTAAAGATGATGGTGGTACCCTCCTAGGTCCTTGTTGGTACACTGGCAGTTATTTAGCTTTTATTCAAGATTAAAAATGAAACTGAAAATAAATTAAAGGAAACGAGCCTCTGGCATAGATGCATGTGCTTGTTTCTCAGGTTCACTCTTTGGTTTGGGTGTGCCTGTAATCACAGGTATATATCTCGAAATAGATGTGTGTGTGTGTGTGTGTGTGTGTGTGTGTGTGTGTGTATATATATATACTTCTTTAAACTGTTCATTTGTAGAATTGAAACAGAAGTGATGTTCATATGACATACAGCATCTTAATTCATATCAGCCCTGTCCGAGACTCCTGAAGTGAACATGAATTGGTTCCAAACAGAAAAAAAACAAATTGCTATAAACCTCTGTCCTGAAGTTCAAACAGCTGCACAGAACCTTTTACAAGCCTGTATTCACACCTGTAACGCTTAATCTGCATCAACGCCTTGTTGCAGGCTGCACGTATGTTTTATAGATTTCTGGGAGGTCAATTGTAATATTTTCTTGCATTTTGACTCTTGTTTGTTTCACCTAGGTCCGCCATGGCTGTGATGCGACGTCCTGGAGCACAGGGCCCTCTGGCTGCAAGCAGACCCTCCTGCACAGAGCTGTTGATGAGAATAACGAGGTCACTGCGTGCTTCCTCATCCGCAGGTCTGCCAATCTCTTTACCATTAGTGTTTGGGGGACACCTAATCCTAGCCCTGAATGCACATATTTGCTTAAACTGTGACTCTATTGCCATATGATCATAATGCTAGGAAAACGTCAGTTGTTAAACTTGGTGTTATTGAGATTGAGATTGAGATGGATGTAGCTAGCTGTCTTAATTTACTATCTGCCTCGTGTGTGCGTGTAGTGGTTGTGACGTGAACAGCACCAGACAGCCAGGCCCTAACGGGGAAGGAGATGAAGAGGCCCGAGATGGACAAACGCCCCTCCACCTTGCAAGCAGCTGGGGACTGGAGGTGGTGGTGCAGTGCCTTCTCGAGTTTGGAGCTAATGTTAATGCACAGGTCAGTCCTGTCACATCAGCGGGTTCATTTTATGTCTGACAACACTTACTATATTTTCTAATGAGAGATTACTAAGTGTGTTGAAGAACATGCTCCTCTTCTAAGCGTTTAATCCGGTGTCTGTCCGTTTTCTGTCAGGATGCAGAGGGCAGGGCTCCCATCCACGCTGCCATTAGCAGCCAGCACAACGTTATTATACAGCTCCTCATTTCCCATCCAGACATTCGTCTCAACATACGCGACCGTCAAGGAATGACCCCCTTCGCCTGTGCTATGACGCACAAGAACAATAAGGCAGCCGAGGCCATCCTCAAGAGGGAGCCTGGTGCTGCTGAGCAGGTGGTGTTCACACAAATGCACCCGTTTGTCTCACTGGATCACTTGTAAAGATTTTGTACAGTTAAAAGTGTTAGTCTCAAACTTTCGTTTCCGTCCAGGTGGACAACAAAGGACGTAATTTTCTCCACGTGGCTGTGCAAAATTCAGACATCGAAAGTGTCCTGTTCCTCATCAGTGTCCAAGCTAATGTCAACTCCAGGGTTCAGGATGCAGCCAAACTCACCCCTCTCCACCTGGCCGTCCAGGCTGGATCTGAGATCATTGTCCGCAACCTGGTAGGAACCTAAGAATTATTTGGTCCTCTGCATTTACTATTCTTGTGTTATTAAAAGAGTGGTGCAGATAAAATAGTTTTTATTTCTCTGCTTCCTTCCAGCTGCTTGCCGGAGCCAAAGTAAATGAGCTGACCAAACACAGACAGACAGCGCTACATTTAGCTGCCCAGCAGGACATGGCCACTATTTGTTCTGTGTTGCTGGAGAATGGAGTCGACTTTGCTGCCGAGGATGAGAATGGCAATAATGGTACCTTACGTTCTTTATTATTGAGCTTCATTGCTTTAAGAAATTCCAGCTGGAGTTACTCGAGTCGCTTGTGTAGTGCCACCTCCCCAGCATTTCAATAATACCATTTTAATCTTTTGTGTCCCCAGCTTTGCATCTGGCTGTGATGCAGGGCCGCCTTAACAATGTCAGAACCCTTCTCACAGAGTCCAACGTTGATGCTGAGGCCTTCAATCTCAGGTACACTCGGTTCCTTTCAGGGTCAGATGTTTCCTTAAGATCAATGAGATTCAACTTTTAGGTCATTACAGCAGCGACATTAAGCCTGCATTCACACCAAATCAGCCGTTAAAGTGATTAGTGCAGGTTTGTGCAGTGGTGTTGGAGGGTCCCTTTAAAAACAGCCAAGTTGTGGGTCCTACGAGTGATTGTCTGACCGCGGGGACAGATTAAAAAACGAACGCATATAATTTAAATAGCTAACCAGGATACGGGGTCCTATCGAACTTTTCGCTACAGGTCGCTGCGTTATTTTCAGCATCCCCTCCGGTCCCTGCCACCAAACGCACCACCCACATTCAAATGTATAGGAGTCCTGGCGGTTTTCCCCTGCAACACCTGATTAGGTGTGAATGTAGCGTAACACCATGGAATTCAGAAAATGAGATAGAAACAGAATATTAACAATGTAGAAAGTTTAATCTTTTTAAACGTAACCGATTAGGCTTCTGTAGACTATAAAGCTAATTTCCCTGTCTCTTTTTCACCTTATCATGTCTACTTAGGGGTCAGTCACCAATGCACGTACTTGGCCATTATGGGAAAGAGAATGCTGCCGCCATTTTTGAGCTGTTCTTGGAGTGTATGGCTGAATACCCTCTGGACAAACCCGATAATGAAGGGAACACAGGTACTGAAGTTTGCTTAATTACTACTGTTGTCAACAGTATACAAATATCCTACTAATTATCCGGGTTACACTTGTGATAGAATGACTGAGACCTGTGTTTTATTTCAGTTCTGCTCCTGGCCTACATGAAAGGAAACGCAAACCTGTGCCGTGCCATTGTGAGGGCCGGGGCTCGACTGGGCATCAATAACAACCAGGGCATTAACATTTTCAACTACCAAGTTGCAACCAAACAGTTGCTCTTCCGCCTTCTTGGTAAGTTGTCACACGTCTTCATCTATCGGGCTTTCCCCAGGCATTAAAAGTGAAAAGCTGTGATACAATGTATTTGACCCCATGATGATTTGTTCAGATATGCTGTCCAAAGAGCCTCCTTGGTGTGATGGGTCCTACTGCTATGAATGTCTTGCCAAGTTTGGTGTCACAACACGGAAACATCACTGGTTAGTACTACGGCTTCTTTAGTATTTGTGCAATAAATAATATTTTTATATTTCAGAATGTATAATTAACCCTATGTCTCGTCCTTGACTCCAGCCGTCACTGTGGGCGCCTGTTGTGCCACAAGTGCTCTATAAAGGAGATACCCATCATCAAGTTTGACTTGAACAAGCCGGTGAGGGTGTGCGACATCTGCTTCGATGTACTAACTCTGGGTGGGGTGTCGTAATGCAGTGGCCTGGATATCCTCCACCCTCTGACGCTGGCAATACCAGGCCCAACTTGGCACAGTTTTTCAGGCACACCAGGCCCAAGGGACATCAGTAGCAGGACATGCGAACAAGAGACTCCCGGACAGTTATGGACCATCACCTTTATACTATTCCAGTCTATGAAAAACTATTAATGTTCGAGAGAGGGACGGTTCAAAGTGAAAGTGAAACATTGTCTTTTCGTTTCTGTCTTGATCAAAGTAAGTGGATATAAGCAGCTGATGATGGATGGAGTCAGTTTCCCAAGCCCAATGATGTTTGTAGTGATTAGCTCTTATTATGACCAGCAGGACTTTTCAAATCAATGAAAGATTAAATCAAGCCACCGTTTGAAGGGACTTTTTTCTTTTTTTTTCTTTTTCTTTTTCCTGTTCTGTTTGGATATTTCACCATCGGCAGCCTTTTATGCTATGTGACCTGCCCAAAGACAAAGATTCCGTGCGCCAAAATGAATATCTACATTTACATGAGAGCTAAATCTGCACTCAGCCAAGAGCAGAGTAAAGGTATAAAATGCCCCTAGATCACTAAATCTCCAAGGAATGAACGATCAACTTGTTCTCTGTAATCTTTTCATGTTTCACTCTTCTGCCACCCCAATTATGTGTTGACAGGCGAGCAGGATTTAAAGGGAAATCATCTCAGCTCATTATTTAAATGAGTATCACTTCCAAATGAGATCCAATCTAGTAAGATCCAGAATTATAACATTGATATTGTCTTACTTAAGTGTTAAAACTGAAAGATGGCACAACTGGACATGGATGACATTCCTCATGAAATGTTGTTTTTCTCCATCATGTGTAGGCATCGGCCAAATTAAATGGAATGGTTATTTTTTTAACATGGCAAGTTTGGAAAATGTGACCTGAGAAAGCAGACTTTATCATGAGGAATATAAATGTGGTCCACAGAACTAAATTCTCTCAACAACCTGAGTTACAGAAATGCCTATTCTGCCAATGCATGCCATTTCATTTGTAGCCTTTACCTCATAATCCTTTTCAAAAATCAGTCACCAAATGATTACATTCCATATTTTTATCTGCCACGGGGTCCTCGTAGGAAGTCGTGATCGTAGTCCCCACAATGTTGCCTCAAGTCAAGTTGTTGTCTTGACCCATCACATTGGACGCTTCTTGATTTCTAAGCCTAACGGGTGCACTTTATCAAGATCACATGACATTTCTGATCATTGGGGAGAATGTGGAGGAGAGGGGATGGCCAAGTAGTGGGGCCTCTTTAAGTATTGTTAAATTGTACAGATAAATGTGTGATATTTTTGACCACTACAACTGTTTTGTACTTAAATGCAGTTTGTCCTTGTCATTGTGACAAACCTAAATCTTGCCTCTGTTAATCTTTTATGCACATTGTTTAATCTTTTATGCACATTATATTGTATCTGTATGCTCAGATATCTAGCCTGTCTCTTCCTGGTGTATCCTTTTAGAGAAAGGGAGGACAACTTTACATAAAGGTCATCAAAAACCAATGCCTTGACTTGTCTTCTTCTTCCGTTCCTCTTTTTAGTGAATAAGTTAAAAAATGTCCCCGAGTATCGTGCTGCTGTCAACAGGTCCATTTCCCGGGTTGGCCCTGAGGCTAGAACTCCTCGACGGAGCATGACTCAGCATGTGGAGGGCAGCCGTCATATTTCTGCAGGTTGGGGTCCTCCTCTGCTGCAGATAGGTCTTCAACACAGACGCAACGAACACCACTGGAGCCTGGAGAGAAGAGCTTCCGTGGAACACCCGTCCAGCCTCTTTCCACTCCACCACTAGAGAAAGGCAAACAAATCAGTACTGTCAATTCGGATGAATACCAATAATGCCCACGGTTTAAAGACACTATTACAGTAAATCACAACATTGCATCATATGCCCTGTAGGTGTGTTAATATTTGATTAGGCCGGAACAATTTCCATACCTCTTAGTGGAGCACCAGACTCTTCCTCCTCTGGCAGCGCTCCACTCTGAGTTGCATGCTGGGAAGCGCAGCCGCTCGGCCTCAGACTGGGTCTTTATTCGCCGGCCCTCCGCTAGTGACGCTTCTGCCTGCAACAGGGCCTCCATGGGCCCCCCAGTCTCGCTATAGAACCGGCCTATTAACAGACCTGAAATTGAACATAGGTCAATGCTGTTGGGTGGTGCTTTACAGTTGATGATGGATGTCCTTTGATCAGGATAAATGAGTCAGCAGTTGCTCAAACATTACATATCCGTCATAAACTATTGTAGGTGTAAAATACTGCACAGGCTGTAGCTCGCTAGGATTTGTCCATGTGCTGACTCAGCTTGTAACTGATAAGAGGAAGCGGGAGCCTCACTATCTCATACTGCTTACTCTGGAATCATTGACAATACTGGCTTCATTGTTTCATATATCTGACATTTTGAAAGTACCCATTCATTGCTTGTTATTTCTGTTAAGGCCCCACATGTAGAGGAATCAAAAAATGTACCTGATGAAGAATTTGAATGCAACACCAATTAGAATAAAACATCATAGGAGTAATGGTAGACACTACATGTCAAATCATTTGAGTAAAGCTGAACCTGATGATATTGGATGCTTGGAAGGTAACTAAGAAATGCAAGGGCTGTACCACGAATTCTAATCGAAACACATACCTACACTTTTGTAGTCCCTCTGATAGAAGGCCAGCCAGTCGTAAAGGGCCATCACCTGCATTGGGGACAGACTGGACACATCATCTGTCTGACCACTTTCTGTGAAGTCCCCAGTGATGAAGGCCAGAGAGGCATCTTTGCCTGAAAATGCCGACACACATATGACATCACAGTATGTGGGATAGTAATCTACTAGCCTATAGCTGGGCATCAGACAGTTTTTGACCAGTGTCCTACACTTAAAAGATATTAAAAGGTATTTAAAATTAACACATTGAGCAATGTAGGAGAAGCGTGCAATCACCTGTCATAAAGTGATAAGCACCTCCAGGTCCATAGTGCTTGTGTCCCTTGAGTACATCAAAAACCTGCCCCAGTATGGCAAGGTAAAGGCCCTGGCTGCCTTCCTCCCCGTCGTACAGTGATAATTCACGCCTGCTCAGGAGCCGCAAAGGGGGCCCCCGGTCTGATCCATTTCCAAATGTGAAGGACCACTCGCGTGGGATGAACAAAACTGCCAGTGCTAAAAAAGCGACAAAAACATAGCCGAGCATGCTATTCATGAAAGCGTTTTGGCCTGTCCCCCATTTACATCGCATAACATCATCACACCCCTTCTGAAAACAGTGGCAACAACAGCGCAGGTGCTTTCCGTTCACTGGAACCCCACCGCGCGTGCGCAAACTGATTGAGGACGTTTTCAGGCACGTTGACGACGTACAGCACGTCAATGCGGTAGTAGTGTACGGTAGAGGCAGAGCTCTAGCCCTGGGTTAGAGAGGTGGTCTGTGTACGGACCGGTGTAAACGTTTCAAAAGTGACACCCAGTGGGCCGCAGAGATTTTCCGGGAGCCCTAGGTCGGCGGAACAAACATGGGGAACGCAGAGAGTGGCTGCGGTGGAGGCAGCGGCGACGAGGAAGACGTAGAAACGGAGAGCCCCGGCTTCGCGGAAGACAGTCCGGCCTCTGCGGCCACTGCCGTCGGTGTAGGAGGCGGCGGTGGCTCCGGTTCAGGGAGAAGCGGAAGGGGATCGAATAACCCGCCCGTGCCCACCGGTGGACCGCCTAGCCCCGGCGTGCTCCTGGAGCAAGTGAAACTGAGGGAAGCGGCGGCTCGCATTAGCGACTCAGGTGTCGCCATTCAGGAGTCTGTTCTGGCTGGGAACGAGGGTGTCCTGGTGCGGTGGCTGGAAGACCGGTTAAACCGAGGAGAAGAGTCCGTCAACGTGGAGCAATTCTGTGAGATGTTGGAGAGCAGAGATGCCCCGAGAGATGAGTGTGAAGAGGTATCTACGTTAGCTAAACGTGCCTGTCACACACACACAAGTGAAATGTGAAATGTTGCTGTTCTTGTCTCAGATATGAGAACATAATGATTAAAAGCTGTTATCACTCATCATAAATGGGCATGTCGAGTTGATAAGATTACATGATATCCTGTAACCTGTTAACTTACCTTCAGGGTGTGCAATGAGTCAGAGAAACGAGCTCTGCTGATGTCACCATCGCTTATCCTGTTTATTGTCACTTGTTTTGTTTGTTTCGCTTTGGCCTCATGTAGCATAGCTTGCCTGTTAGCTGACATTTGTTGTTCAACCAAAGGTAGACTAATGAATGTGTGCCTTTTATGTGCGTTGACATGGAATGCACCCCTGTGAGCATTCGGAGGTAGAGCTGCTACCTGGCTTGTTAATCAGACACTATACTTACTAACCTTAACAACAAGCAATAGAGGCAGCGCATATCATGTGCCCTATGAATGAAGGATACTTTAAGTTGTATCCATTGTAGGTTTAGATGGTGTCCAGGAATGGGAGGTAGTGTGTTCGCATATATAAAGTGTCACAATGTGTACTGTCTTTGTCCCCGTCTCAGGCATTTGGACAGTTCGATGCAGAGGGGGATGGGGTGGTGGATGTAGAGAGCATGCTGATTGCACTGAAGAACTCTAACGGTGCTAATCTAAAGGGAGAGCTGAGTCATGTGATAAGACAGCTACAGGCGTGCTCCCTAACTCCAGGTATGAGATGGGACTTGTTTACCAGGATTGTTCATCCTGCCTTCAACCTTATTTGAATAGGTATTGTCAGCGGTTGGAGGAGTTCACCTTTAATAATGTCACACCCTTTTTCCCCTCCTTTCTCCCCCCCCCCCCCCCCCCCCGCCCCCCCCCCCCCCCCCCCCCCACACAGGTTTTGTTGACATATTCTCAAAGACCAAAGACCGGTTAGGAGCACATGCCTCTAAGATCCTTAAATTCTTACACAGGAATCGTATTCCCAGCAGTGCCATCCCCTTCCCTATTTTAGAGGGCTACAACAGTATCTGCACCATGAGGTCCAGTGTGGTGCAGGACTTCTTGGAAGTCCTCTTGCAGAAGGAGAAAGGTGAACACCAGAGCTTCAGATGAATACAGTGGCTGGCTAGTGCTAAATGGACGCTGTTTAACTAAATGTTCTCCCGTGTATTTTAAGAATATTGTCACGCTTAACACATTCGTGCCTGTCTCCCACTGCTGGACATCTTTTAGAGTGACGTCCTGATCTATATTTGTGCCTCTCAGATCTAGATATCCAGTACCGAGCAGAGCTGGACCGTGATCCGGAGGTGGACAAAGTCAAGGTGGTCACACAGTGCTACAGTGCGATAGAAGCGTCGTCTAATGTTGCAGACGTTTACAAGATGACAAATGGGGAAACGGCATCTTTCTGGCAGTCGGACGGCAGTGCACGCTCGCACTGGATAAGGCAAGGGGCGCCTGCTGTGTGACTTGAGGCCTTGCAGCCGATTGTCATGTGTGCCTGATCCTTGAATTACAGAGTGTTTGGCCCCTTATGTATATAATCATTTTTAAGGTGGAAACTCTCCTCTTTTCTGCTCCCAGGTTGAAAATGAAACCCGATGTGGTTTTGAGACGTCTGGCCATTGCCGTGGCTTCTAATGACCACAGCTACATGCCTCAGCTGGTCTCCGTTGCGGTCGGGAAGAACCGGCGTTCCCTGCAGGAGATCAGAGATATCCGGATCCCCAGCAATGTCACGGGCTACGTAGCCCTCTTGGAGAATGCCAACATTACACACCCCTGTGAGTCACCACCTGTCAATCTGTCTGCTGCTTAGTGGAGTGTTTATTTATCTCAGGCTTGTGTGTTCCTTCACTGATGACTTGTAGAGGAACTGTCTTTCTCATATGCACCCCTCCTGTGGCGACAGAGCTTCTGTCAGCTACAGAAGAGCAGCAGCAGCCGCCACTGGGTTCATAGGTGGTTGGGTGAAATGCCTCACTTTGAATCCTCATGCAAGCCTCCATAAACTCTTGATTTCCACCTTCACCCTCAGGTCTCAAAGGACCATATGTGGAGACACATCTACCTTTTATTAGAAGTTGTCTAGCCACACAGAAGCAAGGCTAAAACACACAAGCTCTCTTTTTGCTAGGGGGGAGATGTGTATATGTGTATATGTGTATATGTATATATATGTGTATGTATATATGTATATATGTATATATATATGTATATATGTATATATATATATGTATATATGTATATATGTATGTATATATGTATATATATGTATATATATATATATATATGTATATATGTGTATGTATATATGTATGTGTATGTATATATGTATATATGTGTATGTGTATGTATGTATGTGTATGTATGTGTATATGTGTGTATATATATATATATAT
>NW_022280048.1:5991980-6035716 GCF_004355925.1 Anarrhichthys ocellatus | reverse complement strand
TATATATATATATATATATATATGTGTATATATATATATGTGTGTGTATATATATATATATGTGTATATATATATGTATGAATGAAGAAAACAGAACCTGAGGATCGATTGATCCAGGCAGCTGTGAGCACGAAAACAGCTAGCAGAGGTTTGATTATGTGTCTCTGTATGATTTGTTAAATCACAATGAGCCAAATAAAATTCCTTGGCTGGCTTTGCATTGGATTTAGTTTCTCACATTTGCGATTAGGTTCATTTGTGTCTCCCTCAATCTACATCTGCTATATGTTGCTCTCAGAGGGCAGAGCAACCTGTTGTGGCATTCTTTTTGCGTGATGTATTCCATCAGTCTGCTAAATGCATTATCTCTTCTGGCACCCAAACCCCAGACATCAAGATTAACATTAAGCGGTGCCTGAGCGACGGATGTGACACGCGGATTCATGGCTTGAAGACACTGGGCTATCAGATTACCAAGAGCAAAGAGGTGTCTGTTTCCGATGCTTCAGCCATCTGGTACCTGTCTCTCCTCACCTCCTTGGTCACCGCATCCATGGACACCAACCCTGCTCTGGCTCAGACTGTCCTCCAGAGCACACAGTAAGACACACCCCTTCTGGTTTTGAATATGTAATATAAAGAAAGAAAGAATGAATGAATGAATGTGTGTAAGTGTAGTGTTCTGAGGGCTTTTTTGTGTGTCTTGTGTTTCTCCTAGAAAAGCCTTACGACACATGCCTCCGTTGTCCCTAACGCCGTCATCCACAGAGTTCCCCAAGTTCTTCTCTTTGAACATCCTGGAGGAGGTGGATGGATTTCTCCTCAGGATAGCAGAGTAATGACCTGCTGGGATTATATCGGCACCACTTACCCATCACTGCCACGCTCAGCTCGCAATGTTGACATCATCACGTTGAAAACTGACTCAAATCAAAGTATTGATTTACCAGGGCGATAAAACTCTATTTCCGTTCCATTTGATCTACTGTAAATCATTAACAGCAGCAGCAGCAACAACATGGCTAAAAAAAATCTTACTGGCTAATTATCAACCATAACTCTCTTGGCTATGTTTATTCACACATACAGTCAACATTGTTCGAAATACATTATGGACAGTGTTGGTCTAAACTGGAGTTTTTGTCAGCAAATTTTGGAACATTTGGAATTCATGACCCCGCATGAAAATATACGTCTGACACTCTGAAATAGAGCCACAAAATATCATTTGATTGGACAAAGATTGCACTTCAAAACTAACTTGTTTGTTTCTTTGCCTCCGTGTAGCTGCTGTGTGAGTCCCGATGCAGAATTGACCCTCCTGGCCTTTGCTCTGGCCAGAGGCAGCGTGGCAAAAGTGCTCCAGGCGCTGTCCTGCATCAGCGATCATTTAAAGACGGAGTACAAGGCCTCCTCCCTCATCGTGTCTTTGGCCTCCGTTAGGCTGCGGCTACTTAATCGCAATGGTAACGCCCTGCTTTACTCTCATTCACACGAGGCCATTTGAAACCTTAGACCAGGAAGAGAAAGTGCTTAGCCTTCAAGGAGGAGATGCATTAGTGGACTATTCTGTTACAAAGCTGCACTTCAGTGTGGTGAAAGTTGCCTCCCAGTATAGGACTGAAATGATAACCTCTCTGGACAATGATCAACTGAGATGTCATAATGCGTTTGTGTTGTGTTGCAGGGAAGCCCCTCCAGCTGCACCTCCAGGCCTGTGATGTGAAGAGTAAAGAGGAGAAGTCAGGACCAGAGAACATGCTCACAGAATCCTCCACTGGTGACGGTACAACTGATGCCATCCTTATTCGATAAGAAAATAACAGCAGCATTGAGTTAACACAGCTTCAGTATGAACAAGCCTTCGAGCATAACGAAATGTTTTTGCCACTCCAAAGGTTTTCTCACAGAAGGTGGCAGAAAGAGAGCCAGTGTGATCCTCTCGACAGAGGACCAGAGTAACTTCCAGATCACTCAGATGAAGATCAAAGTGAGGCTCCGTTTGATTTCACCGTTTCATTGAGAATTCAAAAGCTACGGCGACGGAGGATTTCCGGTGCGTAACGCTTCCTCTCCGGTTTGTGTGATCAGGTGCGAAAAGGAGCCATTGGTGCGAAATGCGGCCTGGTGTTCGCTTACAAGGAGGAAGACGCTTTTGATGCAGAGAAACATTTCAAGAGGTTCAAAAAGTATGACGCGTGGGACTACAAGGACTTCAAAGAGTTTGTACAAGACAAGTAAGGATCCCTTTATAGCCGGCTGAATCTTACTTTTCATGATAGCTGTGATTAGCAAAAACATGCTGCCAAATGTATTCCATGCAGGACAATCTAATAAGACGATACTGGTACAGTACAGTTAGTCTGTGTGAGTTATGGCACCCCTCAGCAGTGTGGGGGTCTGCCTTAGTGGTTTATGTGAATGGCTGACACACCATTCTGTCACCTGACCTGCAGTGTGAAGATTCCAACACAGTCGGAGGACGAGCCGATTGGCTGGTTTGAGCTTGAGGATGACTGGAACGATGTGGACATCAAGCTGCAGCAGTGTCGCGTTGCAAAGGTACACACTGCATCGAGGAAACATTTTGTCTTTCTTCCTCACATTTCAACCTCATTATTTCATTCTGTCCTTAAACATTTTGTTATTTAGTAGTATTTAGGGCTTCCAAAATGCAATAAAAAGAAAACGGGTATGGCTACATACTAAAGTACGCTAAATGAAGGCCATCATTTTCAATTTGCTGTCATTATCAAGGAACCACACCTCTCATTCTTCTGTTTTCCTTGTCTCCCCAGTTTCTGATGGTGAAATTCCTCTGCACCAGGCAGGACTCTGCCGAGCGCCTCGGAGTGCAGTCCCTCACCTTCAGTGGCTATCTGTGTCCCGGGCCAGAGAGGCTCGGAGACCTGGACAACCTCAATCCAGAGGGGGAGAGCTTCGACTGTGATGCTGTCGCTGGCCTTTGTCTACTTAACAAGACCCTCTTCTTCATCCAGCAGCTTACGCGCGACATGGTGACTACTAATCACTACCGCAGTAATCATTTAAATATCAATAATATGAATCGGTTTTGGTGGGATTACCAGGAAATAGGTTTTGTTCCTTATTACTTTTTTCTTACGCCAACAAGTAGAAACATCGTCTTTGTGTCAGGAAACAATATGAGAAATATTACCATTTAACATACCACTGGCCTGAAATAGAGACTCAGCCCTGATCTGGTATTCATAAGACCTTTACCAAAATACCACATTTAATTTGGTGAACTAACTTCTGTATTTGTTTTTTATTTTTTCACTACATTCTTTATTTAGTTTGTGACAGATCAGTCTGCCCTCTTATTGTCATTAGGAGACACGCAACATGTCCTTTTACTGTACTGCTGAACTGTTGAGGGTAAAGGGATACTTCATATTTATGATGGTTCATGTATTGTTACTTTGTTGTTGTTGTTAAAGACTGTCGCCCTCTCGCTCCATTTCTGCAGGATGCCGCTCACTTCAAGCAGAAGTATCTTCTGGACTTCAGTGGTCTTGGCCTGAACCTCTTTTGGAACTTCTACAGTAAACTCAGGGAGATGTGAGTAGCAGTACTGTCACTGCTGGTTTTCCTTTGTACTGCAGCCATGACTCCAACAATAATTACCATTTGGCCTGATCAGGCTCATTGGTCAGTCACTGGAAGACATGCATTTGTATGAGGGTCTCACCTGTAATAGAGCCTTTGTCTTTGTCACAGTGAGGGAGAGGAGGTGTTGAAGAGCAGAGTCCTGCTGCTCCAACTGATGCAGAACTGTTTTCCCATGCTGCCCAACCCGCTGGATCCCCGGGGCCCAGAGGAGAGCAGAGGGCCAGATGAAGGAGCCACAGCAGCGGCTTGTCCATCCACGTCCAGCAGTGCAGAGCCTCCGTCTGAATCCGTTCGGGCCGTCTGCGAACTCCACACTCACCTTTGCCTCGGTAAGAACCTGCCGGCTTTCGTACAAATGGGAGTAGTGAAAGGTGTTTGGTGGAATGGTCACAAATGGATAAAGCAACTACAAGGAACTTTCATTTAGTGCTGATTTTGGCGGCTCTTGTGGACAATAGCGGTAGTGTTTCTATGAGTACCAGCGGCTCATGTTGTGAAGGTCTTGAGCTGTTTTGGAAGCGTGTGAAAGAAGGATGCAACAGATATTGAATGTGCTTCTTAAGCCCAGCTGTTTGCAGGATGCACAGCAATGGTAGCACAGCAAAACAATTGAAGTTATTCTCTTACCTTATGAGGAAATAGACGTATGAAGAGGGCAAATTCAGTATTCATTTTGAGTCCTTTCAAATCTCTCAATTTTTTCCATCTGTTGATTGACTGACAAAGGTTGACTCTTGGTCCTCTTGGACCCGGTGACAGGCATTGAGAAAAAACTACATCGATATCGCCAATCTTGTCGCTAATGGTCTCGTTTGCTTACGTGGGTCACATGGAGGCATCAGTGTTAAATTGAGACTCTTTCATAACCAGTTAAAAACTCCTCGTAGTGACTTTGAATGATTCACTTCCTCCATGGACAGTGGTGACTCATCGTGATACGTGGGATGTCTGTGTTTCAGTTGTGGACGGTCCAGAAGGAGAGACGTTAGTGGAGAGAGCTTTGCACAAGGAAGCAGTCAAGTGCATTCTTAATGGAGCAGCGGTTTTCTTCCCTGACAAACGCGTCAGGCGGGACAAACTCTTCCACATGATGGTGAGTTCATGAAAAATAGTAATAACATGATAATGATTATGTGATAATGATGGTGTAATATGCCTTTTGCAGAAAAATATTACCGAACAGGATCAGCCAGAGTCTGTGAAGGTGACGTTTGAATCGCTCTGTAATTACTTCAGGTAAGGACACCGGAGATCTACAAGCACGCTGTCATATACCTGTACACGTCCAGATCACGGTGGATCAGCACTTTATTTTCTTTCTGTGCAGTGACCAGGATCCAAGTGGCCTTCTGCTGCTCCCACCTAAAGGTGCTCCCTCAGATTTTGACATCAGCCCCATACTGTCAGTTATGGAGACGTTGCTACTGGTGGCAACGAGAGAGGTGAGGCCTCTGTCGCATTCACAATGTCTCAACTGTTTCATTACGTTATTACCATCTATCAACAGCCCTCTCTGTCTCTCCGTGTACCTTTTCTAATTTTCCTCTCTGTTCAACTGTCTCCTGTCTCTCAGTGTGAGGTGATGATGGTGGATGAGAACAGTGGAGCCAGCAGGACAGTGTTGCTGTCCTTGTTCTGGGCTCTGCAGGGTAGCCTGATCTCCTGGTGCTACCTACAGCTCAAAGGGGGAGCCTCCACCACCATCGCTATGGAACTGGCCAGAAACATCCTACTAAAATGTGAGACACTGCGAGATGTGTGACATTACAGCTTCCCATCTTCAGGGTTAGATTGCGTGTTTGTTTGAGCACACAGGCTGCCGCTGATCAGTCAAATGTGGTGGCCCAGCAGATGAAAGAAGTTGTAAAGTGGTTCAGTACGAACACTGAGCACAAGAGGAAATGCTGTCAGAGTGACTAAATGCTTTGTTTCAATAGATGTGGATCAGTTCCTGGGAAGTATCAAAGGTGTCCTTGGTTCCCTGCTGGGCAGGTACACTGGTGCTGAAATCACTGACAAACTAGGCAGCTCCATCCTTGCCACGGTCTTCCGACAACTGGTAATGCACTCTTACCTCAGGATTTAGAACTGCCTTCCTGCACAGTTGTAAAGTTGACCGTGCTGAGTGAATGTAACATCTGTTGTGGTCCTGGCAGATGATTTTACTCCTGGAGCTGTGCTCTCTGGACATCCCTCACAGTGTGCTGCTGAGGAGCTTCTCCTCTCTGGTGGAGCTACTCAAAAGCCTGTCCAGTGATACTGGAGACATCTTTTCTAAGGTCAGTCCAGTCTGACATTAGACCTTAGTGTACCAGAATGTATACAGTCGCTCATCCCACTGTATGAATGGAGAGGTGAAAATGCAGACTAGTATTTGGGGTGTGGAGGGTGGTAGAAGTACTTGAATCCAATACTTAATATACTGTAATATAAATATACTCTATCATAAGTAAAAGTCCTGCGTTGAAATTGTCACCAAGGTAAAATAATCTAAGTGTTGTTAGCAAACTGTACTTTAAGTATCAAAAGTAAAAGTATAGTGTTAACCTACTAAAAATAATATTGGATTATTATGTTATGTATTATATTATGTGTAAGTCACATTTAACTCTTGTAGTTTGTAGAAATGGAGCTAATTTCAACATTGTGGAATGCCATTAGGTAGTAAAGTATATAACAGTGCATAAGTTTTTATAAACTCATCATATGTTTTGCATATAAATTCTTAATCCTTAAAGTAACCAGTAACTGCAAAATGTAGTGCAGAAACATGTCCAGTATTTGCCTCTGAAATGTTGTGGACAACCTTGCACAAAATTGAAATGCTGAAGTTAAGTATAAATGCCTCAAATTTGTACTTGAGTAAATGTACTTAGTTACATTCCACCATTGACTGTCACATTAATTGCCTGCCATGCCACTGTCAGGTGGATCAGGAGAGCTGGCACCAGCCCCAGCAGCCAGTGGTGCTGAGGACGTGGAGCATGGAGTCCCCTCACAACTACGAGAATAGCCGCCATGAGACCAGCATCTTCGCCTGCCCCGGCGCTACCTCCTTTGAGGTGGAGTTTGACGAACACTGCGAGACGGAGAAGAGGTGAATGATCTGAAAAATGAGATGATCAGATGTTATTGTTTTTTTCATCCCTAGTTTTTCTTTTTAAAACCCATCCTCTATGCTCTTGATCTTCACAGATACGACTACCTGGAATTCACAGATTCTAGAGGTGGGAAGGTCCGTTATGACATGAAGGTTGGAAGTGAGAAGTGGCCAAAGGTAGGATATGGGACACCATTCAGTTGTCTCCATGTGAAGCACAGTTGTTGCTCAGTTCCTTTACACATGTCTGCTGCTTCTCTTTGCTCCTCCAGAAGGTGACATTTGACGCCGGCCCTCAACTCCAGTTCCTCTTCCACTCCGATAGCAGTAATAACGAGTGGGGTTACAAGTTCACCGTGACCGCCCTGGGCCTTCCTGATATCACTATTTCTTGGATGTCAGACCTGCAGCTGCTGGTGGCTCGCCTGATGGGTCGCCTCGCTTCCAGAACCCTCGCCTTGAAATCCCCCCACGGTGAGACTTACCAGAGCGAAGTTTGGGACTGACTTTGTTCGAGCAAATTTAGAATGTAGTACTGTGTTTTACATTTGAGGTTTACATGAACAGATTAGGGATTTGCAACAATTATTTTAGAGCATTTCAGAATGACATACTGGAGCATTTCTCCGACCCTCTGTGAAAGATTGAAATGCTGATGTTTGCTGTCTATTCCAGAGATACGTACTGTTAAGGACCTTCCACCGGGGAAAATGTCCCATGTTCAGTCTTCTCCTTTATGGAAACCCATTCTGCGACACGGGTTGTGTGAAACAAGGGAGAAGACTCAGACGAAAACACCCACAGACCAGGTACTGTCAAATCTGCTGAATCCAGTCACGAAGTTCCATTCTCAGGTTTATATTCATTCACTGCTTATTGACCTCATCAGCTCGGTAGTGCTCTCATACTGTGTTGCTTTTCTGTGTGGTAGACAAACACATGGACTCTTGATGAGTTAATGAGCTTCCTGGAGGACTTTGCCCGTTGGAACCCTTCCCTGGAACCGACAGACAGTAGAACGAAGCTGATGAAGACCCTCATGCAGTCCTGCAGAAAACAGCCAGTGAGGAACGAGATTGCCGTCGGACCGAAGACCGACCAAGCAGTGAATGCCATTTGGGCGGCCATGGTTTACCACACATCAGCCCTAAATACTGCCCTGAGGACCTATGGTAATGCTTGTCTATAATCAGTAGTCACAGAGCCAAAGCTGTTCTATTTATTTCTTATTTCTTGCTGTGTTTTATCCTGGTATTTCTGCCTTCTTGTCATTTAACTTGTCCAATTTGATTTCTCCTTTCTGTTTTGTCTTGGCATGAGTAGTTAATCAGGACTGCAAGTCGTGTTTCAGTGAAGAGTTTGTACAGGTGTATTCATTGGCAGACAGTATCAGAACATGGATGGTGAGTGTTATTGACACGATTCGTGTATTTGTTTATTAGAGTTTTATTTATCATCATGTAATTGAACTGTTATGTTGATGTCTTGTTTTTCTCAGTTGGAGATGAAACAGAGGTACCTAGTTAGCAAAATGAATGTTCCTGACGAGAAGGAAGGAGGTCACGATGAGGTTTCCATGGAGACACTAGGTGATAACTCCTGCAAATAGACAAGTCCCGCCCTTATTTTTTTTTTTTTTACTAACTTTGTTATCTTTTTAATATTATTTTGCTGACGCCTGTTATGTTTCTCTCTGTTTAGCTGAGATGTGCATTGAGAAGAGCCTCTTGCTCTTCAGATTCACCCCTTGTGGAGTACCGTGCCAGGACAGCGACCCTTCCAAAGCTGCTGAGGGCAGCAGTGCTCCACTCCTCCGCTCAGGCTCCATCTCGGAAGGAGACTTCCAGGCCAGCTCCGCCCAGGCTGCCCGGTCTGAGGCGGATGCCAGGGCGGAACAGAGCCAGCCCTCCGGTGCTCAAGCACAAAGCTCATCTTCTTGTGGGCACAGCAGACAAGGCCACAGAGGCTCCACAGAGAGCCTCTCCTCCCAGTCAGGGGATCCGGCCTCACCCTCCGCCTTCCCCCGTAAAGCCCCATTCAGTCGGGCACGCCTACGCCTCCTGTCCTGTCGATCTATAGAAGAGCCCCGCATGACCCCCGCTGTCAAGGATCGCTACCCGATACTCAAACACATCCAGAACTTTATAAAGGACCAGGCTCTCACAACAGCAAGGTGACTGACCTCAAGTCTTCTTTTTTTTTCATTTGCGTTATTGTACCATACAGGGTTAAATCATCCAAATCTTCCTCCTGTAGCATCCTGCAGACCCTGTCCCTGAGCAAAGCCCAGGCTCTGAGCGTGTGCAAAGTCCTGGAGATGGTTCAGCAGTGTTTACGTTCCCTGGGAAAGCCACACCTCTTCCAAGCCCCCTGCATCCTGTTCCTACAAGAGCTGCTGGCATGCCAGAAAGACTTCACAAGGTGCTTCTGTAGAAAATGTTTTCAGTTCACATGTGGACAACAGTACATTTTTTTTTTTTTTTTATGTTAGTACTAGAGTCGAGCACAGTTCAGTTAAATATTTGTGATTTTGAACGTTGTCCCAAAGTCTGGAATTATGGAAGAACAGTATAGATTTGTTTCTTAGATACTAAACTAAAGAGATTGCAGTTATGCTGAGATATATTGCTCTGACCTCTGGTGTTGACGACCGTATTGGAGGTGCCACATGTATAGTTCTCGTCAGTATTGGCCAATATCTATTTTGATAGTTACACATCCTGTGGAATATCCGGTATATTTTGACAAGGAACTAAGTTTCGAGAAAAAAACGATTTCGCTCAAAATGTCTTTTTGCTTTCGTCTTTTTCAGTTATTTCTCTCAGTTGTCAGACAGCGGGCAGAAGCTAGGAGAGGAGGTGAGGTGCTCCTACCATCAGTTGGTGCTCATGCTGGTGGCGGCAGCACAAGGCTTCACCAGCCTCAATGAGAAGTAAGCTTCTATCCTTGCAAAGCACCATGTTCGCACACAACCTGATTCACTGAAATTATAAAGTGCTTGCAGCAGTGATGAGTGTGATTCCAAGTGTGTGTGTGTGCAGTGGTGTAACCTGACTCTTCTCACTGCTCTGCAGAGCCCTGCTACCGGCCCTGTCATGTGTGCAGACCTGCTTGTTGCACCTTCTAGACATAAGCTGGGAGGTACATGACCTTGACCTCTTCCTGAATATCAAGCTTCCTGACCTCCTGCTCAGCATGTCCCAGGAGAACATCAGTGTTCATGACATTGCCATCAGGTAACATCAGACTCATTTCAGAAAACAAGGCCCCGCACAGTGGAAATTAAATCCTTTTCCTATCGATAACAAATGCTAATTCTAGCAAAAGATACCGCTTTCATGATTTCCTTTTTACAAATCAACAGTCCAAACTGCGCCTGAGTCTATTTCAGATCTCTTACAGTATGGAGGGATAGTTTGGATTTTTTTTAAGTGGGGTTGTATGAGGTGGTTATCCGTAGTCAGTGTGTACCTATAGTAGATGGAGGTCGGCACAACACCAGTTTGGAGAAGCAGCCAGTACCAGCATGAGAGCAAAAATGTATTTTTGACAACTAGAAAAGGCCCACCTAAGAAAATCTATATCGGTTTAAGTTTAATCTATATTTAGAACAATTTCCCCTCTTTACATTACCGTCAGACAGCCCTTTCTGACAAAGAACTGAAGCCGGTAACAAATGCTTCCTCGATCAGTTAGTTTGTTTGTGTTGGATTAACAACTCCAGTGTTGTGCGAGGTAAAATGACTGATTTTGTCTTGTGGTCTTGAAGAAAGCATAGATATTGGCTTCAGTTCCCCGTCGCAAAGGGCTGTCTGACGGCAAGGTAAAGTGCAGGTTTTTTAGGTGTCTAAAATATGTTTTTTTGCTGCCTCAGACCTCAGCATTACGTTGTTTCGCTCCTGTCTGTTTCTCCAAACTGGGGTCGTGCTGAGCGCCATCCACTGTAGAAAATACACTGACTATGTACCTCATACAATCCCACTCCAAGCTATCTATCCCTTTTAAACAGCGTCCCAGCCAATTAAATTGCAGAGGTAATGGATAATTTCTGCTGTTTAAATTCATTTTCAGTCAATGGACAGAGCAAGATGAAATCGCTGACTACAAGAAGAACCAGGAATGGATGGACGAGTGTATGGACGGGATGTTTGAGAAGTGGTATGACAAAATCGATGAAGAGGACTCCACCGAGAACAAGAGAAAGGTACATCACGGTGCATAAAAACAGTCCAACCATTAGCAAACAAGGAAAATTGCCTCGTGTCTGAACTTTCTGGGGACCAAATGGCACTTGGTGCTTAACCTGACTGCCCCAAATGCTTCTCTGCTCTGTTTTCTTTCCTACAACCATGGCAACAGCTCTGAGAAGCTGTACTTCTTAGACACGGCAGTTCTTTGAGCTACATGCTAACATTAGCATGCTGATATGCTGCTGTTTAGCAGGTGTAATGATTGCAATATTCACCATTTTTTGTGGCGTTTGTTAGTGTAAATTCACACAAAAGCGCTTGAAACGCATAAACATTTTGTGTATCTCTATTTAACAAGACTGTGTATTTGTACTGTGTAAAAAATGTGCCCGCTTTGATCCACAGATGCACATGTTCATTGCACGCTACTGTGACCTGCTCAATGTCGTGATCTCCTGTGACGGCTGCGAGAGGATGGCACCTTGGCACCGCTACCGATGTCTGCAGTGCATGGATATGGACCTCTGCAAGACCTGCTTCCTCAGTGAGCTCATACACGGTCACTAATCATAAGCTGGATCAGAGCAAACCTGAATGTGTGAATGTGTTTTAACCAGGCGGTGCCAAGCCCGAGGGCCACGAGGATGACCACGAGATGGTTAACATGGAATACGCCTGTGACCACTGCCAGGGGCTCATTGTAGGCAGCAGAATCAACTGCAACGTCTGCGAAGACTTTGATCTGTGCTTTGGTTGTTACAATGCAAAGAAGTATCCAGACAGGTGACGCATCTTGTGCTGATAAAACACACTTTCCTTTTAGTGGTTTACCTCCGAGTAACCTTTTAACATTCCCATCTCCAGCCACCTGCCAACCCATCGGATCACAGTGTACCCCATGGTGACCATACGGATCAGTGACCGGCACCGCTTGATCCAGCCCTACATCCACAACTACTCCTGGCTACTGTTCGCAGCTTTGGCCCTCTACACGTCAGAGTTGAGCAGTCAGAAGCAGATGAAGGGAGAGTCTTTGGACAGCAACACCTTGAGCCAGGCCTCATCCCTGCAGACACACTGCTCCCAACTCATCACTGATTGTTTGCTCAAGGGCCAGACTGGAAAAGGCAAGTCCGAACCAGCAACTGGTTAGCTTAGCCTAAAAACTAGAAGCAGGGATCGCAGGAATGATTCCTGGAGTTCACTGCACTGGCCATTTCATTTGTGTGGATTAAACAAACAAAATACTATGATGTGCTAATTAAAGCGCTTTAGAGATTGATGTATTTTTTTAAAGGGACACCTCACCCCAAAAACAAAAATACATATAAAGCGGCAAAGAAATACATTTGAAAAACTCAACAGCAATGTCTCTGTCCAAAAATCATGACCCGGTTACTCAAGATAATCCACAGACCTAGTTGAAACTGCTCACTATAGGTATGTATTTTTGAGGGTGGACTGTCCCTTTAATCTTTGGACAGAGCTTACCATATTCCCCCCCTACTTCAAGTCTTTATTCTAAGCTAAGGTAATAGCCTGCTAGCTCTAGCTTTATGTTTAGTGTACAGATGCAAGAGTGGTATTGATCGTCTCATGTAACTTGGCAAGAAAATGAGAATGCGTATTTCCCAAATAGGAGAATTGTTCCTTTAAACAAACGCTGGCCTTGGGAGAGATACGTTTCCTCCATCTCTTCAATTGTCACACATTTTTTCATCGACCTGGGTTCAACGATTCATTTTATCACCACAATGCAGTATTTTGTAGAGTTGTAAAAGAGGGTTGCTTCATTGTTTATCCATGTATCTCATGGTATCTCCGATTCTTCTTACCTGTATTTCTTATGTTTTGTCCTTTTTTCTCCACGTAGGACTACGTTCCTCAGCCTTGCTCGCCCTGCTGTCGTCCAATGAATCAGCTTCCGACAGTGAACTGTTTCCAGTCTCTCCAGAGTCCTCACAGGAGCTCAGTACAGCCACTGACACCACCTCTCTCCCTGGCAGCACTGCAGCAGTCTGCTCCCCGTCTTCTCCCAGAGACAAGGTGAAAAACATTACAAGATAATATGAAGATAGAAGGATCTCTTTTGGGCTACTGGATCATTACGGAGGCAGAATGTAGAACAGTAGAATAGAGTAGAACTTTGTACCATACACATCTATAAATATTGCAAGAATATATGTATAATGATAAGTCAACCTACTCAATTGTTGTTATCCTCTCACCACTAGAGTAAATTAGATAAGGAGAAAAAGGCAAAGGAGCTGGGCTCTCCTCCCCCTGCTCCTTCAGAGGTTTCTTCCCCCCCAAGCTCTGCAGAGGAAGACAAAAAGAAGCTGTTTGCCCAAGACACCCTGGACTCCTCCAGCCTCAGCCAGACGCCTTCTGTGTCCAGCCAGGACCCCCTCTCTCCTGTAGTCCTCCGTAAGCACTGAGACTACCTCCACCAGCTCTGATTCTGTTCATTAGTGGTTGTAACTATCCCTTAAGTTTCTGGTTTAATCCTATATGTTGTTGTTTTTGTACCTTTCTCAGCTTCAGAGTCCGGTCCAGAAACAGTCAACTCTGCAGCATCTGACGTTGTCAAGGAGGCAGACGAGAGGCTGACTCAGGTTCCCCTTCAGGAGCATGAGTTTTCGGAGTGCTCCAGAGAGAGGATCCTGGGACTACTAGCAGCCATGCTGCCACCAGCCAAACGAGTATGTAAAACCAAAGACCGTTTTTTAGGGTTGAGACTATGTAACGCTAAACAAATAAGTTTATTTGCTTTGTTGTTGAGATCTGGATGAAAAAAATATATATTTCTCTCATATCTGTGTCATTTTTAACTCTTTGATTTTAGTACAGATTTTGTACAGAAACAAACGAGATATAATGCTTTTGTTACCTTTGGACAAACCCAGGCAAGCTGTTTACAGTCTTTATGCTAAGCTAAGCTATCCGCCTGTAGCCATGATAGATGGACAGATACGTCAAGTTAAACAAATACACCAAAATCTATCTACACTTTGTCAAGTTAAAACACTCCATTACTTTGTACCCAACATGCACTGCTGTTCCTGAAATGTGCACGACTCAACATATTGCTTCAGCATATTTTGCATTTACCTACAGATAACATTGACATGGTCTTTCTTGTGTCCTCAGGGCAGCACCCTGTCTCTGCCCAGTCTGAACTCCATCCTGCCCAAGCTTTTCAGGGCGGTCATTTCCAATGCAGGCTCTCTGAACGAGACCTTCCACCTCACCCTGGGACTACTGGGTCAGCTGCTGCTCCGAATCCCTCCGATGGAGGCTGACACTGCCGTCACAGAGGCCCTGGCTGACAAATATGACTTGCTAACACAGGGAGACGCAGCCAGTTCAGACAGCCACGGCTGGAAGACTACTCAGTTGCTTTTCAGCCTAGGGGCGGTCTGTTTAGACAGGTAAGAGAAAGGAAACCTGATGATTCCACGGAAATGAATTGTAGTTTATAAGAAATGTTCTGCATGAAAAACCTGCAGATATTTATACTAACAACAAGTCTGCACTTGTCAGTACCCTCAAGGATTTTAGCCAATCCAGAGCCATGGAGATATGATCCTACCCTATAAAAGCAAATGTAAAAAAATGTATGAAATAGTTTATTTCTTTTCATTTCTTTTTTACAGAGTGGGTCCAAATATTTTCATTTTTATCATTATCAAAATTGCTGAAGGAACTGTGTGGTTTTTACTTCGTAAAGTCACACATTAAAGTTGGCGATCTGATCTTTGTGTAGTTCTGTTATACATGTGTAGTAACACATATATATCCCTTAATTGCACAGAGATCTTATGCCAGAGAGCTAAAAGATTTGTTTGCGCCGCTGTTTGTTTGCTATTGATAACCATTGAAGAAATATTTGCCACCCACCAGCTGTTATTGTTATTTTGCGAATATTCTTTTCTCTTCTTTTCCTCTGTTTGGCAGTCGTATTGGTTTGGATTGGGCGTGCACAGTGGCAGATATTTTACACAGTCTGAATGCTTGTCCTGAGTGGGGCACAGTGATCGCTGCCTTCACTGACCACTGTATTCAGCAGCTGCCGCAGACATTGAAACGCACCAACCTCTTCACCCTGCTGGTGCTAGTGGGCTTCCCTGAGGTAGGCAGAACATGTGCCACTGTAAACGTTGTTACACTCGTGCTTCCTGACTTTCTAAAGCTCAGGTGTGACTCCACTGTGTCTCTGCCAGGTGCTGTGTGTGGGCACCCAGACGGTGTTTATCGACAACGCCAATGAACAGCACAACATGATTTTGCTCAAACACTTCACAGAAAAGAACCATGCCGCAGTGGTGGATGTTAAGACACGCAAGAGGAAAACAGGTTGGTGCAATTCACTTGAAAAACTTTCACCAGCGCCTGGAAGGAAATTAACCCTCTGTGTGCTTTCTCCTCTGTCTAGTGAAGGACTACCAACTCATCCAGTCTCAGGATTCCAGTGCAGCCGGTCTCCCAGGGCAGTCAGAGGGCCAGGCCTCCACTAAGACCCTGCTCAGCCGCTACCTGAGCAATTTCACCTCAATCATCAGCCACCTACTGCAGACCAGCCAGGACAATGGCTCTCCTGATGCTGTGGAGGCATCCTGGGTTCTCTCCTTGGCCCTTAAAGGCCTCTACAATACCCTGAAGGTACCTGCCATTACCTAGGAATCTTCGATGTGGTTCTTGGCTAGGAACAACTATCTTAGATCATATAAGATTCTTCCAGAGGTGGTGTTCTCATTTCTGTTGTGTCCTCTTGGGTAGAAACACGGAGTAGAGCAAGCTCAGGAGGACATCCGGCAGTCGGGACTGACCCAGCTGCTGGTCAGGAAGTGCAGCAAAGGGACAGGCTTCAGCAAGCTGTGGTTGCTGCGAGATCTAGAGATCCTCTCCATCATGCTGTACTCCTCCAAGAGGGAGATCCACTCCATGGCCCAGGACCCAGAGCGAGACCAAAGAGAACAGGACAAGGAGCATGACTCTGACCACTCCAGTTGCTGCGCTGACGACACCGACGTCAGCAAGCCCGACCCCTTAGAGGGCCTCGATGAGGAGACCAAGATTTGCTTTCAGGTGACGAGGGATAGTGTTTAGGAAAATGTGCAGCGAAACTTAGAGTGGTGTGTTAATCTCAAGTTTATTTTCAATGCAGATCACCCACGATGCCTTAAACGCCCCTCTGCCCATCCTGCGAGCCATGTACGAGTTGCAGATGAAGAGAACTGACTCCTTCTTCCTGGAGGTGCAGAAGAGGTCAGCAGAGACGCTTTAAAATTGACTTTCTTCATATGATCAACCGTTGTAAAGGTCATATTTCAGTTCTATTTCATACTGCCTCTCAGTCAATGGTTGTGCCTTTGTGTTATTTTCAGATTCGATGGAGAGGAGATTAAAACAGATGAGACGATCCGGACGTTGGCTCAGAAGTGGCAACCCACCAGGCGGCCTCGCTCTGAGGAGAGGAACACCAAGGCCGTGGACACTGATATGATTGTGGTGTCATGCGTGGTGAGTTGTCTAAAAATGTGACCCGAAACAGCTTTTTCTTTTTTTGTTAACAAACAATCTGTAAACACTGCATCCACATTATATGAAATATTACAAAACCAGTACAGAATTTACACACGCATGAAAAACGACAGGACAGTATGTATACAGTAGAAATATTAACCGGTACAAAGGTGCTTTAAATAGTGATGATTATGGATATATCTTTGCCTAGCCTCTACATATATGAAGCGCTGCTAAGCCTTATGGAATAGTTGAAATGTAACCTCTTAAACTCAATGATTTTTGCCAGTTTGAAAAGTTTCATAACATTTTTGATCAACAGTTTAAGTGGTAGCTTTTGTATGTTCTCAGCTCAATAGAAATCTGCGTGCTTAAAGCTTAACCCTTTCCACAGTGGGAGTGAGTCCTCTAAGAGGAAACGGGCTTGAGGCAGATTGAATTTACTGCGCAGTAATTAAAAAGAAGAAAATGTTCCATTAATGTAAAGATTTTTCATTTTAATAGGAGCAATCTATTAGAGATGGAAGAAATGATGTTTTGCACACAAAGGGTCAGGGAGGGTATTCCCATGCCATCCAAAATTTAGAAATGGACTATTTTATTGTGAACTTCCAACACGGAGGTTAACGGCACTACTTAGAGTTGGCAGTTTGGCAGATTACCAATTTTTTTTATTTTGTTGCATTTGTCAAAATTCTGATGTATCCCCATCATCGCCCTCCTCCCACAGTCTAAACCCAGCCACTGTGAAAAGGCCACCGAGGAGGTCAACGTAGTGGCCCAGAAGCTCATCACAAATTCAGAGAGCGACCTGCAGCTCAGCTACGCCAAGCAGAGGCGCACCAAAAGTTCTGCTCTCTTGCACAAGGAGCTGGATGTGCGAAGCAATCGGGCAGTTCGCCAATACCTGGTGAAGGTGAACCAGGCCATCGGCACGCTGTACGCCCGCCACGTGCTGGCCTCGCTGCTGGCCAACTGGCCCGCGGAGGCGGCGTTGAGCGAGGAGGCCCTGGAACTGAGCGGTGCCTCGCACATGGCCTACATCCTGGATATGTTGATGCAGCTGGAGGAGAGGCCGCTCTGGGAGAAGGTGGGCGGAAGGCAGGAGAATGTGGAGTTTGTCTTATGTGATTTCCACATATGATACATTACTGGTGTTTTGTGGATTAATGTGATCATAATAATCCGTTAATAAATAGATTCTCCAGCGGGTGCTGAAGGGTTGCAGCCAGAGTATGCTGTGCAGTCTGTCCCTCACAGCTTGCCAGTTCATGGAGGAACCCGGGATGGCCATGCAGATCAGAGAGTCCAAACACCCATATGACAACAACACCAACTTTGAGGTGGGTAAACTGCCTGTCATAGCTCTTTATGAGACGCACACAAAATGCAAATTTAACTAAAGACGACTTTGCAATAGAGCCGGCTATTGGTACACATCCTTATTTGAAACAGGTTTTTTTTGAAGGCTGTATTGTGTGTGTATCTCTCTTAAGGACAAGGTGCACATCCCCGGAGCCATCTACCTTTCGGTAAAATTTGACTCCCGCTGCTACACAGAGGAAGGCTGTGATGAGCTCATCATGTCCAGCAGCAGCGATTTCCTCCAGGACGTCCACAACTTTAGCGGCTCGCCTCAGAAATGGTCCGATTTTGAGATTCCTGGTGAGGAATATTTTTTTTGAAAGTCATTTAATTCCTTTTCTTCTCTGTGTGTTTGCATTTCAGATAATTTGACATGTATCAACACGTATGTTGTGTGTGGGTTTTCCTCAGGTGACACCCTGTACTACAGGTTCATGTCTGACATGAGCAACACAGAGTGGGGCTACAAGTTCACAGTTACAGGAGGCCACAGAGGACGTTTCCAGACAGGTACTTCACATTAACACGGATACCGTGTCATTTGTTGTTTGAGCAAACCGGCTTCATTTGGTGGAGAGCGTAGTGCAAACTACGAGTTTGAATCCTCGCGTTAGTCAGGTCGTCACCCTTTCTGCACTTTTTCTTCTTTGTAATCAGGTTTCGAGATACTGAAGCAAATGTTAGCAGATGACCAAGTGCTCAGTCACCTGCCACTGGTTGACATCTGGGAGTGGCAGGTAGGCGTGGCCTGCCGCCAGACTGGGAACCAGCGACTCAAAGCCATTCACTTGTTGCTCCGCCTCCTGCAGTGTCAGTCCCAGACGTAAGAGTCCAGCCTTGCCTGTACATTTCTGTCTCTGTCCGTCCAAATCTCTTCAACGCTTCTCACACTTTTTCTGTCACCGGTGAAATCTTGTAAAAACTGCAAGGTTAAGTTGTCATGTATAAACACCCAAAGTAACATGCACAAACATTCTCACTTGGGTCTATCCACCTGGACCTAGGTAGTGCTGATTTCGCTAAAAGGACCCAGTGCACATTCTTACCTCAGCAGTGTATTTTCCCCAGAGCTGCAGGACTCCACACAGGGTTTGCATAAAAGATAAAAGCCTTTGTAAATCCCTCATGTCCTGGTAGTCACCACGGAAATGAGGTAAAGGATGTGTTTAGGAATTTGCATGTGTGCAGACTAACTCCGCTCCCTTCTGGTCATAATGACCTCACACAATTTATGTGAATTGTAAACACATTTACATTTTTTCTTTCAATAATATTCTTCATGTTCCTTAACAAGGAAACACAGGACTCCCCCTCAACGCCGTCATCTTTAGCTTTTACCCGTCGTTAATGCTTCACGTCACAGATGTTTCATGCCGAAATGCGTCTTGGGAGTTGTAGTTGTAGTTCTTTTTTTATTTTTTTATGCACACAAGCTTGTACCTTTTTGATTTTTTTATCGAAGTGACTCTTCATTGTCCCGTTCTGCGTGCGTACTTTTGTTTGTTCGTCTAAGTATTGATTTGTTTGCACTCCAGAGCCTGTGAGCTGACGCTGCTGCGGCCTCTGTGGCAGCTCTTCATGTCCATGGAAAACAGCCTGAGCCAGGATCCCACCAGTATCACCGTGCTGCTGCCTCTTCACAGAGCCCTCACTGAACTCTTCTTCATCGCAGAGGCCCGTGCCATTGTGAGTGACGCATACACAAACACACACACACACACACACACACATACGTACGTGCAGGCCACATCTCGTGTGTGTAGGTGCTGTTGTATTTAAAGCCAGAGGTGTGGCTAAGTGACATTTTGGGTATTTGTTTAGCTGTGTTGACTGTTTATGCTGTGATGACAGCGTTTGTCTTTGCTGTTGAATATAGAAACGATTGTTTTAGTCTACCGTCCCTGTTCTTTTGGCCTGATGACATATTCAGTTTGAGGCAATTTGAATGAAATAAGAGTTACATTTATTATATGCTTTACCTCTGTCTTCCCCTCCTCTCTCCGTCGATAGCCGTCTCTCTGTGAGATGAGCATGTTTTTCCTCCACCCACCTGTTCTGTTCTGGGCTCGGGGCCAACACCCTGCCATCTGCCAGACAGCACAGTCCACACTGGCTCCATGCAGACTGCTTGAGAGAGGAAGAGATGCTATCCATTTTGTGATCTCTCTCTCTCTCTCTCTCTCTCTCTCTCTCTCTCTCTCTCTCTCTCAATTGTCTTGAATTATTGATTAAGAGAATCCTCATGGATTATGAGCAGGCCGTCAGCCAGGAGTTTCCCATCTGTAAATGCAATTGAACCAGACAGTCCCAGAAAAGCACTCTCTGTCCGGTTCCCATCTGGTCTGTTTGGTGAGGCTCGTGGCTGCGCTGCTGACCCGACGATAAAATGACATCAGTTGACTTGTCGTCCAGGATGGATTCTGTGCTCCCATCTGCACCGACCGAATGTCGTTCCAAAGCGAGTTGCTTGAGTGGAGCGGTACGTGTCAGCGGCCACCAGGGGGCAGTAGCAGCACACAGCCGTTTATCCTGGGCTGCCCTTCATGGACACTCCAGTGTTGTTTTAACAATGATGGACACATGGAGATGGATGGATTGTGGCAGGTAGTGTTTTGCACACGGCCACGTGCAGCGGTTGTATTCAAAATAGATGCGTTGACCCATTTACTTCCTCCATGTAAGCTTTGCCAGCATTCAGTCTTAATTAAGCTAACACTCTTAACACAACAGGCTTCTGTTGGTTTAAAAACACACACACCTGCTACCTCTTGTGGCAGCTGTCGCAGTGAGTGGTGGCTGGTGTTGCACTGGGTTCAGGATGTGGTTCAAAGGTATTACAAGAGATTAAAACATTTTTGAAAAAGATGTCGGTTGAGCTGAACCTGAATAAAGCCAGTGAATATGATTCCACACTGGGTCACACAGACGACAACTCGGCTGTGTGCCATCCAGACTGGAGTCACTTTTCCAAGACTTCTGCGTTTGTTAAGAGAATTGTATAAATAGACAGGACTGTTCTGAGGCTAATATAGAGGGGGAAAGTCCTCTTTAAATTCCATCCTGAAATGGACATAAATATTAAAATCCTTCTTCAGCTGTAGTCTTCAGTGCTCTAACTACAACACAGCGCACCGTCTGTCATCATCCTCCTGAGAAGTAAGGTTTAGTGTGTGTGTGTGTGTGTGTGTGTGTGTGTGTGTGTGTGTGTGTGTGTGTGTGTGAAGGTTGGTGGCCCTCCTCATGTTCACATTTGAGATCAACTGCAGTGATGTCATACAGCCCAGTTCAACAGCTTCGTAATGCCTCTACTGTAAAAATCATGGGAAGCTAATGAGTGAACACATCAAGGAGTCCTCTGTGTCCATATTAGGTCTGAGCCCACAACCAGCTGATGTTAAAGAAGTAGCGCTGTTCACATTCCAGCATGAGTCTTTGTACGCACACAAAGTTCACGACCAGGTCCGCTGAGATTCAGGGAACTCTCTACCCCAGGAAGTGAGCGTTATGTTTAGGGAAATCAAAACGGCATGTCACGCACTACTGACTGGACAAATGGTCCTAGGATGTTCCCCACTATAAACAGTCGGGGTGCTGTGAGACGGATGGTGGACGAGGGCTCTGGACTGTGTCTCCAGCTCTGTAAAAGCTCCGTTTGGCCGGTCTCGGCCCATTTAGCCGCTGTGCATTCTTATCTGTGTTCCCTAACTCCCTGTGCTTATAAAACCCGAGATATGCTTCTCCCGTTGGGCTTTAGTGTGAAGCGCTGTTTGGTTTGTTTATAATTGTGATTGACTGTTCCAACATTCCACAGTTTCAATTTGATGCTGAGATGGTGATGAGTGGTCAGGGAACCAGGCCTCATTTATGACCAAATTCCTCCCTATGTAACCTCTTAGAGCAGTCTGTCGAGGGAAGCTCTGTGTACTCATGACGGTTATCTGTTAACTGTTTCTTTGAGAGCTGCATTTAGGAAACCTGGCAGGAGACACCTTTGTTGCAAGCCTTTCATATGTTTTTTAGGCACAGGACATCCTGCAGGACTACCTGTTAGCCATGACCACTGACGAGCAGCTCCTCAATCACACCGCAATGGTAAGACTTGCACCTTTTTTTTGTTTTGTTTTTTTATTGCCGATATGAGATATCAATATATCTATCGATATATTCAATTCATTTCTATGTTTATATACATTATATACTGGACTTTGTATTCCAGTCTTGAACAATTTGTTGCTGCATTAAAAAGGTTTACAGTTAAATTGTAATTTCTGTTCATTTTGAAGATTTTTTTTTTTTTTTTACCAAGTTGCTGGTGTGTCATTTATTATTTTAATAATAAACAGCAATTCACTAAATGAATACCTATGTATTTGATTGTTACGTTTTAATTTAGCCAGGAAAGAAAAGCTACGTGGTATCACTACTCAAAGAGTCCTTATTCTGCATAATAGCCATTAATGACTTTTTACATCTCTGCCTTTCTATGTTCAAAGTCCTGCCTTCAGCCAGCCTCTCTCAGGTCATCTTTGATGTTTTCAGTGTTGAATCGCTGTTTGACGTGGCCGATAGTAGACAAGTCTCCGCTCACCCTGAAGTGTTGTAATATTATGCAACCCTTTCTTCAATATGCGCTCCCGTTGGTTGAACAGTCTTCAGTCGCCGTGAGTGAGCACGCGGCTGGAGTCTCTTCTGCTCGTGAATCACCAAGCTGTTGACACTCAGCAGATCCCTCTGCACCTCCCCCTTTTGTTTTGAATATGTGTGGGCCGCACATCGGGACTAATGTATTTGGTAATTACAGTCCATTAGAATTTGCGGCACAGCGAGCCACAGCGCTTGGTTAAGAGGAGCAGAGGATGCGGGGTGGTGAAGAAGAAACACATAGTGGGCGGTTCTGTTGAGCAGTTACCTAATACCTGTCAGGTAGAAAGCACAACTATAGATGACTTGGCTGTAGTCGGGACTATTATGCTAACAATAGTGCAAAGTCCAAATGTAAATAGGCCGAAGGTTGGGGAAAAAAATGTTCTAAAGCCACCCGCAACAAAACAAGGTGACTACATTTCCTCTCTTTACGTTAGTGGCCTGTCATCTTTGAGTTTATTATACCACGACACAAGTCGCACAGTGTTCAGAGGATCGCGGCCACTCCACCAGTTCTCCGTGGCTTTTATTTATCCTGTTATTCACTCAATTAAGCACGGACCATAATGCAAGATAACTGTCTTTGATACGACATTTGCAAAGGAACTGCCTACTAAATCAGCCAGATCAGCACGTACTGCTGTGTGTCGGGCCATTACCTGGAGCTGTGTTGGACTTCTCAGCTCCTAGGAAATCACTGGGTGAAGGGTATTGTTCAAGAGGGGAGCTAGAAAGTGACAAATCATCGAATACTGTTCAGAAGGGAGCGTAATCATTTACCCTCAGACCTAAAGAATACATATGTTTGGTATCTTTGGTTGGAAATAAGATATTTGAAGTGCCACTGAGACTGTGAGACAGCTGCTGTAACTGAGTAAGCAGGTATATCATGTAATGTTCATTAAGTTAAAGCTGCATTAATCAACATTTTCTGTATTAACAATCGATCAAAGGAATGTGTTTATTATGAAAGGAGTCACGAGTTACAAATTCTCCCTCTGCAGTTCCCCTCAGCACTGGATGTTTAAAAAAAAATGTAATGTATCTTTCAGCTCATTGCTTTTGTTTTATAGTCGGCAACTTTATAGTTGTGGTTCACTCTCAACAACCTCATTTCCAGCCACAGCAGCAAACCAGCTCTGATCAAACCACTGTGCGCTACCTACCAGCACCAAGCCGCAGACAAAGTTAGCAATGAGCTGACAACGGGCTAGCAAGAAGAGTTTGTTGGACTTTTGTTCATCAGGTTTCCAGAATGAATCCTGATGTTTCTTAAAAGGCAAATGCTTGCTTTGAAAGGTGATCACATATCAGTGCCGTTGTTTACAGCGTGTTCACTGCCCTTAAGTAACCAACAAAAGAAAACTGCTTTAACACTGTGTACCAACTGTAGGTTTGTAAATTTGAATAGCTTAACTTAACCAGCATATAGTGTTGGAACAGCAGCTGTTTTTAATACGTTGCACATCATAAGGGTCATAAGGCAACAGGTGCAGCAGCCTGTCTATCCCTTAAATCCATCCAACAATATTGTTGGCAGTGCTTCCATTATTTCCAGTTCTGGTTTTTATTGATTAATGGCTACGGGACAGCTCTGGGGACTCCACAGTCAACGGAATGTAAATCCAGCCCTATGTTTTTTAGATAAATGATCAAAGTGAGATTTTGACCTGATGTAGCGCTTGTCAAATGTCACAAAACAAGAGAGACCAGAACCATAAGACATCTTTACCAGATTCAATGACGCTCTGTACCAAGACCGAGACAAACAACAACCCTGCGAAGCACATTTGTTTGTTAAATAAGGTGACGTAAACCGCACAGAAGTCCCTGATTCATCAGTTTGGTCTGTTTATCATCACTCAACATGCAGTGCACAGCACAGGTGGAAAAGCAAAGCTGTTGACACTGCTTGATTTTCTCTCCCCTGCACTGTATTCCATTCACATCCTTTTTTTTGTTGTTGTTTTGATTGTGTAGGCTCTGAAGAACATCGCTGCCATCAGCCTGGCTATCAATTACCCCAATAAATCTACCAAGCTACTCAACATGTCCCCTCGAGAGATGCCCTGAGAGACGGGAGGAGAACAACTGTAAGGGGCCACATCCTGACTCAGCTGGTTTCACTTTGAACAAGAAAGGGAGAGGTGACCATCCAGTGCTTTCCTTCTTAAAGGACCCACCTCCACTCCGATGACTCTCTGCGGTAACTCTGGACAGGAGCTGTGGAGGGGTCCTCAGAGAGCCCTTTCCACACTTACTCACAATCCTTTTTGCCTTAGGTTAAACCGGTATATCAGCATGTGCATTCACTGGAACAGGAACAATTGCGGGGTCTGGAATTGTTTTTTGTTTTTTTTACTTGACTATGTAAAGGACATGAGGTGTGCCAAATTCGTGACCTTCAAGGGAAAGTATACTCCTTTTTTTCTCGCCCCTTCCTTCCTTCCTTCTAAACAGCAGCCGCCACTGGGTTGCATAGTTGATCATGGTGAAAACAGGTCACCATGGCGACGTACATGTCCCAGTGGACATGTAGAGCATCCTAAAAATACTGTCCAGGACTGTGGAGTCTCATTACTCACCATGGGGAGAAAGTTCAGACCTACTCGCTCATTCCACTCCTTCCTTCCTTTTTATTTGATCTCCACTTCCTTTCTATTTCTCCCCACCTTCTCTCCTTCTTCCTTCCCTATTTACTTCTGTCCTTTTCAGACAACAGAAGTAAATGACGGTGTGTTTTTCAGGGCTCCTGTTGAAGGGAAGGGTCCGTGCATCGTTCACAGATATCCGAAACATACATGTGACCTGCAACTCTCTGTCACGACGACAGGTGTGATGTGCACTAGAACCCACGGGATGAAGATGATACTCAAATAGCCATAGTCTTTGCAGAGGATGAGAATGAACTTTACAGCTGAGGGGAAACTGTGATGACATACTATTGCAATGCATTCCTCTGTGTTATTCTATCTATATGTTGAAGTATTTTCACTCCATTTACTAGTGAATGAATGAAAGACTATTTTGATGTCAAATGATGAATAACAGCCAAAAAAAATAATCATTGAAAAATTCAGAATCTCTTAAAGGCCTTCAGTTTTATCCGCTGATTTATTTATTCATTATTATTATTTTATCTAATGCATCATTTTCTAATGCATAAAGTTCAACGCTTGATGAAAGTCCTGATTTATTTTTCACTGCAGTGAATGACAAGCTGGATTCTAAATCACAGATGGACCGTCTTTCCCTCGCATCACTTATAAAGACTTGATGGGCCGTCAACATACTGATAAAGACACATAAAGCTGACTGTAAGATAGACTCACTATCCCACTTATTCACTCGTACCACATCTCGTTTTGTGAGCTGGGAGAGTTGAATTCTGTAATGATCATCTTTTGTAATTGGTGGGACACTTCCTGAAATGTTGAACGTGTCTCTTCACATTACACCCCCCCCCCCCCCCCCATGTTTTATGGAAGCTGAGATCCACTGGTGTTCACTTCCACAGAGATCAGTCATGTACTTTCAAATCTAAAGTTTTAAAGGGAGCGAGTTGTTGGGGGGGGGGGGGCTGTTCCAATCATTACTGTATTCATTTCAAATGGAGAGATTATTTGAGTTGTTGGAAGTCATGGTGGTTTATACCAAAGAAACCAATCATTGTGAGCCATGAAACATCTCTGAGAGCTCCTGGTAGAGTTCCTTCTCCGTTTGTCACATATCAGAGAGCCACCCCGACGAGAAGCTGGAACAGAGGAAACCTTGACACTTCGTTCTGTTTTTTTATTTTTACTTTTATTTTCCAAATGGTCCCTTTCAAGGACCGTAGAATAGCTCGGTGGTTTAGTTTACACAAACATCTGCTGCGGCGAGGAGAGAGGAGGAGACACATGGCCTCCATTTGGCTTCTACGACGCCTCACCTATCTACAACGTGCCTATGGTTAAAAATGAAGCAATCATAATTTAACTCATGTTAGCCGAATAGTTAATTCTATTTTAAAAGAGAAATATATTGTTTCATTTGAAGTTTTTTGTAACTTTTTACTTTTAATGTTGGTTTCTTTTTCGCGGGGATGCTTGATATTTGAGGCAGACTAATTTGAATGTACATATCTGTGAATATTAATTGCACAGGGGAAAAAAAGACTTTGATATCAATCCCTTACAAATATAAACTCTATGGCACTGACAGATGGACACTTGATTCTGATTTTGTATGCATGGCACATTGAAGGTAAAAACAAAACAAGAAATAACTCGTACTGCTTGGGTTGAAACGTGATCCATTTCTAATAAACAATAGAAATGACTTAAATACAACCTCTGCTGTCATCTTCTCATGTGTAGGCTCAACCGAGAACTGTGCACGGACAGATAATGTATCGATCACTCAGTCGGCGTTGATTAGAGCCCACACACTCACTCCCAGCAGATTATGTTCTCAGTGATCCAACACCAACGTCAATAGTTCTTGTTCACGCTGCTTCGAGCCCTTTATTAAACCTTGAAGAAAACCAGTACATCTCCCCATTTATTCAGACAAATGGCTCCTTTCTGCAATCTAAAAGTACATTTCTGTGTTTTCTGCCGAAGCTGAACATTGGTAGGCCTTCTGTTTATTCAGTCTCACTGGGTTTTGACCTCAAATGCCCCTCAGCTCCGGGTCTGCCTCCTGCATCTCTCCCCTGCCTGTAGTCTGGAGTCTCTGGGAGGGTGCTGATGATGGGACTGACGATCACTGGGGCGGTAATGACATCAAATAGAGCAAATATTCAATAAGGCTTGAGATGATTCACTGCTCCTCTGCACCAGCAAAGCCCCCACACCGGAGTGAGTCAGCTCTCCTGCTCGTCTCCCCTCTGCTTGTTTTTCACCCGGGATCCCAGTGCTCTCATTCACTTGATGTGAAAAGCAGCAGCAGTGAATTTAGAGAGGCAAACATGAAAAGGCTTTCAGTGCCTGTAACCTCGCAATACGGGGATGTCATGGTGAAGCTGGGCGATGCTTTGTTCAGATTAGACATTAGACTTTGGTTAGTGATATACTGTCCCTCACAAAGTCACACATTCTGAATGTGCAGTATTGAGCTGTACTAGCTGAGTGAAATGTAAACAGAAAAGCTAATGTTCTCTATATATAATTATATTTAGTTCTCTATCTATCTGTATGTATATATGTATGTTAAACATTTTGTTTCAAAATGCCCTTATTTCTAAAAGTCTATTTTGGCATTTTTATTTTTATTCTCTTTTCGTTCAAATTTCGAACCATAACAACGACAACGTGTATCCTCGCGACTGCTGACACAAAAGTGGTCTGTAGTTCGTTCATTCCTGAAAGTCCGCTGAACAAGTGTATTGTTGGCTGATGCCTTTGTTTACTTTGAGCTTGACTTAAAAATGATGGAAGTTCAGCAGGATCGTGAGCCGGACCCCGCACCGGAACCCGAGCCGGAATCCGAACCGGACCCCATAGACCTTCCCAGCTTCGCTGAGAAATGTTGTTACTACATCTTGAAGCACGCATTCCTCCTTTCAACTCTGGCAGCTGTTGCCATCGGTTAGTATTTAGATCTTTGGAGGATGGTGCGTACGAAGAATACATTTTATTGCCAAAAACACTAATTGTTAGCTTTTTGTGCAATCCAAGTAACGTCAAGTAACGCTAGCTAACGCTAATGGTTGTGAGCTTTTAACCGTTAACGGTTAACCGTTAGAAAGCGTTAAACAGTGACATATCCCACCTACCAAATAAATAAATTAACTGATTAATTGATACTTTGACTCATGATATTGATTCGGAAAATGATTTTATTGATTTGAACATAATGGTATTGCTTCCGCTAGTCGAACAGTCTCGGCTAGCCTGAACTAGGGCCATAGCAACAGCCTTTGTTATCCATAGCAACGCTGGAGGCTGCAGCAGCTGATCAGAATAGAGTCGACAGCTACAATTTAAACGTCAACAATCATTTAAACAAACGAGCGTTACAAAGTCACAGCCAGTGAAAACATCAACATGTATTAGTTCAACACTATCTGTCATTGTGAATATTAGCCACATCCCAAATAATAATAAAGTGACTGATTTCCCTTTTCTTTTTTTTGAGCTAGCTGTAATGCTAATATAGGGTGTGTTAGGCACAGATAAATGGCATGGCAACCAAGATATCAAATGATGCATTGGGTTTTATTAATGTGCGACTGCTTATCAATGCAAGTTATTTTCTTTCAATTCGTCAATGTGGACGATTTATGGACTTTGAAAGCCCAACTTCTCATCAAAGAACGCCTAAAGTTCAGTGTTGCGTGTTGCTGAAATGTTTGTGCTTCATTGTGCAGCGAGTTTAACAGTCTGGAGTGTTGTTTATGAAAGAGCTTCAAGTTTTCAGAATTGTGTGCAGAGTTACATGTTTTTGTGTGTATACAATGGAGAAGAACGGTACTACCGCCAACATATAAACACTGCAACACTTTCATCAGTGGGCCGTGGGCTCAATCACCAGTGTGTCACCTCCCTTGGCCATAAGAGACTTTTCAATCTTTTCCCATTCTCACGCATTTTAAACCATTTACTTGTTCTAATTATACTATCTTTTTTATTTTCACACAGGGTTTGGATTGGGGATGCTTTTCAAGACCTACGTCCCTCTTACAGACCGTAACAAGTTCTTCTTCGCCATGCCAGGAGAGATTCTGCTGCGGATGCTTCAGTTTCTCTCCGTTCCTCTAATTGTGACAAGTGTGGTCAGAGGTAAACCAGACGTGCACTTCTGCCTCCGTTAACTGTTACATCAGATCATCCATGTTACACACAGGGCATACAGGTGGCTTGTCAGATTTCAGCCCGCTGTCTGTGAATTGTGTTCATTTACATGACAGGCACCCTATATACGTACATATCATTATTTTGTTATCTTTTATTTTTTGAATGTAGGAGCAGCTGCCCTGAGTCTTTACAGCTCCCTTAAGATAGGCGTGCGTATGGAAGTGTACATTGTCTCGACGACTATTGTGTCTGTGGTTATAGGTAAGAGAAGGTTTGGGGATACTTTCTTTATATGTGCACATTTCTGCATACAATCACTTCATTATTGAACCTATGTAACGCGAAGCAACTCTTTATTGCTTGAAGTATTTAAATGTCATCAACTGTCAGTCATTTTCACATCATGTGTTATTTTTCATGTTGTATATCAATTGGCATTAAAAAGTAGTTCACTTTTATTTACAGAAAGCCATGGAGCAACTCTAAACTAAAGACTGAGGCAACTTGCTCATTATGATAGCTGTGGCTGTGTATCTATAAATCACTTCTCCTCAAACTAATGAAGGACTTTGTTGATCAGAACATGTTGGACGTAATGTTTATTTACACACTGTTATTCTTCTTATTCTCTTTCTAACTTTCTCATTTCTAGTAGAACATTTGTAGACATCAAAATAAGGCCTTTGTGACCTCATTTTGTGAATCCCGATTCAAACTATTGCTTCCATTAAGTCACGATCCATATTGAACAGCTACAGCATGCTTACGTCCAACCTTGAATACGTGTTGTAGGAATGATCCTGGTGCTGCAGCTCAAGCCTGGGATTGCTCGCACTATCGACCAAGATGGACTGAAGGGAATGGAGAAGTTCTCCATCATACATACCTTGGTGGATCTACTGAGGTGAGAAGAAAATGACATTACATCTGAGTTTAAGCTGAATTCAGAGTATGATTTGTCAACATTTGCAAGCTGACTAATGTGTTTGACTCTTATTTATTCTTTATAGTAACCTGATGCCACAGAATGCTTTCCAGGCTTCCTTCCAGCAGGTATGTTTTTCATACCTGTACCTATTTCTTTGCTCTCCACGAGAGAGAGAAATGTCGTATTTACTTGAGCACCCTATCTTTTCTTTTCTTAGTACAAGACTACGAGGGTGGTGTTTAGGAGTCACATACCGGTACGGCTCTTCTTCTCGTCACCATTAAGATCCTTTATTGAAGTGCAATGATACTTGATGATATATGAAGTTGCCCTCAGACCACTGTAACTACTGTTTCCCCCATCTTGTGTCAGAATGCCACTGATATGCAACTGATCGGTCACTACGTCCCCGGAGCAAACACGCTGGGCCTGATGCTGTACTCCTTCGTTGCTGGTCTGATCCTGACGAAGGTCGGAGAAAGTGCAGAAATCGTCCTGGAAGTTGTCACCGTCCTCAACAAGGCCACCAAAATTATCATCGACTGGGTTCTGTGGTAAAGTGAAACAGCATAATCAATACCATGTGGCAATATTCCACCTATTTACGGAACTAGAGTAATATCCTGCAGCGCAGTGTCAGTGTTTATGCCCTTCTATAACTTAAAAAACGGGGTATTTTCTACTGACAGGGTTGTCTATTAGAACAGGAAGCATCACACTATATTTCCCTCTTCTACCCTTAGTTCACATGAAAAAAATAATCAAATAAAGATAATTAGTTTGTGGTTCAGATAAGTATTGCTTTTATAATAATATTTACTCCTAATCATATTTAATTGTTTCCCCTTTTCCCAGATGAGAGAAACCAAACAGGTTTCTTTTGGAGTAATATTGTAACAGTAATCAGACTACTGTCCCAAATGTTGCATAAGTTATTGAAGTTCCCCTCTACCTTTTCCGGTCTTTTCTCCAGCTACTTGCCAGTAGGAGTGGTGTTCATGATTGGCAGCCATGTTGCTGAAGGTCGTGACTGGGAGACTATCTACAGTCTGGCGAAGTTCATGGGTGTGATTGTTATTGGGTACGCTCTCCTTTCCTCATCCTTTCCTCAAAACACCAACGTAGCATTCACAACCCTCACGCCTGGTGTACTCTCAAGGCACATGGGGACACTGATGAGTGTGAGAGTGGATGAGGGCAGGAGGTGTGCCAGTGGTTTGCAAAAGTTCTGGCATCATCTGACAACAGCTGTTTATAGACAGAATACCAAAGGGGACACAGGACGGGTCCTTTTATTGCAATAACTGACACTAGCCAACATGTTTGCAATGATTTCTGTCTCTGTTAAAGCAACAAAACAGTTGTCAAACACACACAATCCATTTTCTTCATCCATAAAAGTCAGACAAAATAATTCCAAATGAGCATTTAAGCCTTCTACTAATTTCATGTCATCAGCATCAATATTTATTGTGTATTAAATTGTGTGTTTCAGACTCGCAATCCATGCAGTTATAGTTCTGCCGATGGTTTATATTCTGTGGACCAGACGTAACCCGTTGATCGTCATTCGAGGGGTTTTTCCTGCCTTACTGAGTGCGTTGATCATCTCCTCCAGGTAAGAGGATATTTGAGGGTATGGTTCTAGTTGTCTGAAGCTTGCTCTGTGCGCTTGTTTTTATATTTATCATGAAAGCTGCCTAATTGTAAAGCAATTTCAATTTTTTGTAAACGGTATTTTTACATGTATGATTGCTCTTATATGATTCGTGCAACGAGAAAGCATGCATTGTGTCCCAAAGCTCCGCCACACAGCCGATCACTTTGGAATGCTGTGCGGAGAGAAACCGCATCGACTGCAGGATCACCCGCTTCATGGTGCCCATCATGACCAGTGTCAACATGGACGGGACGGCCCTTTATGAGGCGGTCGCCGTAGTTTTCATCACCCAACTCGGCAAACTCGACCTGGACTTGGGCCAGATAATCAGCATCGCGTAAGTCGCAGTTATTGTCTCTCTTTTGTCCGAGAATGAAAGGAAATCATAGATATTACCGTTGGTTAAAATGCCATAATATGGCATATTTTAAACTTAAAAAGTACTGTTTTGTATTACTGTGTCTTCAGAAATGGACTCTAGTCATTCACTGAACAGTCCGTGTGTTTGCTCTGCAGAGCGCTTTCAGCTATCTCCAGCCTCGGATCAGCAGGGGTCCCGGCGACAGGAGCCGTGACCACCATCTGTATTTTAGCAGCACTGGGCTTACCTGCAAAGGACGCCTCCATCTTGGTGGTCGTAGAATGGCTGCTGTAAGTTTTAATGCTTGCACAAAATTGAGTTAATGTATCAGACAGCGTGATGTAGGTGTATTTCCTGCTTTCATAGCTTACTGTGATTTCCGTCTTCCAGAGACCGCTGCTGCACTGTCGTGAATGTGTTGGGAGACAGCATCGGCGTGGCACTGGTCGCCCAACTGTCCGATGGGGACCTGGGAGAATTGGATGCAAGAATGAACACGTAAGTAAGAGAGGTTTCAAGACGTCTTGCGTCAAAGTAAACCAGGCCCGTTGGACATCAGACAGAAGTTACGGCAGCAGCTGGAGACTGTCCAACATATGCTCCGGAGTTTTTACACTTTATGTCCCACCATTGATGGCTGTGTTGTGTTTTGTCTAACTAGCACAGCTAATGATGACGCTCAGGAACACGTCCAGGAAGAGCAGGTCCATTCCAGCACCTGAGCTCCAATGAGCCCCTTTGCAATCCACCAGAATGTAATGTGATGTAAACAGGGTTGCTTCTGAAAAGGTTTCTCCAGAGCCAAAACAAAAGTATTTTAAAGTAGTGTAGCAGTACAGTTGTTGTTTTTTGAATGTACTAATGTAATGCATTGTGTTCAGTAATGTAGTGGCCTTCAATAGATGTACAATATAGATTTTATTGGAGAGGAATATGCCGAAATCATACTAAGAGGTTTTGCAAACGTGGGATCCAAGTGACTCAGTGAAGGAAGAAAGTCCACAATATTTAGTTTGTCACTGTGTGCGACTGTCTGTATGGTTGGCCGCCATGTTGTATGTAATTCATGGGGAGGACAATATTTGGCTTATAAAATGTGTGTAGGGGGGAGGTTTTTGTAACTTCGGGTTCCGGGGGACGCCCATGGAGCTAGGTTCACAATGTTCATTGGTATCTAGTGGAAGGATGATGATCTATGTTTTTGTTTTTTGTTTTGTTTGTATTTTTTGTGTCCGGGATTGGTTGTTTGTGTGGTTGGCAGGTATGTTGCGTGCTGTTCTGTTTGTGAGTGGCATGTCGCACTCCTGTGTAAACTGAAAATAAAAAGATTGAAAGATGTACAATATAAGAACAGATGCCATTTTTGAATTTCTGTAATTGATCTAAATGTATTTGATTTGTATTGATGTAATGGATGGATAGTATAAGTGGTTGTGGAATTACATTCATTTAAATCATCTCTATTGATTCTAATGGTATTTTAAAAGTAAGTAATCCCAGGGGAACACACACACACACACACACACACACACACACACACACACACGTAAAGGTAAAAAACCAGGAATGCACCGTGTCTCTCTGCAACTACAAAGTCTATTTGATTGATCTTAGTATCAAAATAAAGCTAACACTACAGAGGTGTAAGCATCAGTGTATATGTAACTGGGTCAGGCTAAATGAAGATGACACAGCATAAATTAAAATGAAACAGACAGACAAGAGTAAAATAAAAGTTAAAAAAAAAAGAATGAACCTAAAAATGAGCATAGTATGTCTCCTTTAACAAATAATCTTTTGGCCGTTTGGGTACCGTCTGTGCCATTTAGTTCTCATTTAGTTTCATTGTACATGTCACTATAGGTATTAAATGAATCTAAATGCAACTGATTGGGGCTTTGTTTTGAAAGCGAATCAATCAGAACTCTACTCTTTACTCAAAGAAAAAAAACAAGCTGTCATGACTGTATTGAAGGCCAATACTTTTAGGATAATTGCACTGCCATGATTCATCCACCAGCTCACAGACTGAACCGTGCTTTCACGTGCAAGGCTGCGGATTGTCTGTCTGATGCTGTAGGAAGGCCGCGTGAAAACATATACCGACGGTTGGAATGCACCTAAAAGCGTCTTTTGGTCGTCTCAACTTTTCATATTGACTTTGTTTGTGTAGGTAACATGAAGTAGCAAAATGGCTAGCAGCACTCGGGTCGCATGCACCGTTTTGCAGTCTGCTCATTTAGTCGCTTGGTGTTGAAGTTGAGTCTCGTTGAGTTAAAAATGGTTCTCATGAGCTTCGTTTGTTCCGATACTCAGAAGAAAGGAGCACCACGTGCAGCTAAATATTTTTGAAGCTGGAGATGTTTTTTTGGCGATTTGTGGTGAAAAGATATCTTTATCAACAAAACCAGATATGTTTTTCATTTATCACCATTGTTCTTATGGAGGTTTTGACAGAGAATCGCACTTTATTTATAACCTAGCAGACTCTTCTGAATAGCATGATATGGTTTCTTTATTTTCATTCTTCACACACTAAAAGATTCATGTTTTTTCCATTGGCATTGGATATATTTTCAATTGTGTTAGCCAATTCTTTTTTTAACATTCAGAAATAAATGAATGAATAAAACCTATGTATGAATCATGTGTGCCACCGATATTAGCCTGAAGAGAAGCGTTTTTATTTAACTTTTTCACACTGTTTTTACAGATTGAAATAACTGCCTTAAGGTTTTAGATTTTTGCTGTTACGGTCATGTTTAGACATTTTGAAGGTGTGTGTAGTAGAGTTTGTGCAAGATGGGTGAGGTTAGGCCGTCTGTAAGTAACAGTCTGGATGTGATGGTCTCAGGCAATACATTGAGTTGGGTTGACATCATTGGGCAGAAAGTGTCATGCATAGTAGCCCAGTTAATGTGCTCTGATCACTTTCAAGGTATTGAAATTAGATTTTTAGAGAGAAATCCCTTCATAATGAAAAGAGTGAAACTTTCAAGGACCACACTTTTCCAGCAATACATTTCCATGTATCTCTACTGTAGAAAAAGTCTTCTATGACACAGGATGCATGTTTAAATTTCTTGGAAAAGAAACTCGCCTCAGGTGTAGTTATGTTTTCAGACCTCAACCTGAACATCAAGACAATTACATAATCAGCCTACTATCGCCTGAAGAATGTGTCAAGGATTAGAGGACTTCTGTCTCAACAGGATTTGGAAAAACTTGTCGATGCATTTGTCTTCAGCAGACTGGACTACTGTAACGGTGTGTTTACAGGTCTCTGTAAAAAGTCAGTCAGAAAGCTGCAGCTGATTCAGAACGCTGCAGCTCGAGTCCTCACTAAGACCAAGAAAGAGGATCACATCCCTCCAGTCCTGAGGTCTTTGCACTGGCTTCCTGTCCAACAAAGAATTGACTTTAAAATCCTGCTGTTGGTTTATAAAGCACTGAATGGTTTAGTGCCAAAACACATCTCTGATCTGCTGCTACCTTATGAACCATCCCGACCCCTTAGGTCGTCTGGGACCGGTCTGCTTTCTGTTCCCAGAGTCAGAACTAAACATGGAGAAGCAGCGTTCAGTTGTTCTGCTCCACATATCTGGAACAAAGTCCCAGAAAGCTGCAGGTCTGCTGAGACCCTCAGCTCCTTCAAATCAAGACTGAAGACTTTTCTGTTTGCTGCTGCTTTTAATTGAAACAGATTCAAGGATATTAATCAATTTCTGCATTTTAATACTGTATTTTATTTCTTACGCTGCTTTTTAGTGTTTTAATGACTGTTTTTAATGTTTCAATCAAAGTTCTTAATTGTTTTTAAATCTCATTTTCTGTTGCCTTTTGTTTTGATGCTTTTAATGGTTTTATGTGAAGCACTTTGAATTACCTTGTTGTTGAAATGTGCTATACAAATAAACGTGCCTTGCCTCATGAGTCTGAGCTGAAATGCATTTTGATTTTGACACGTTTATCAATATATAACTGTATAACTGTAAACCAACTGGTTGTTCCATCTTCTCTTAATGATGATGATTCTACCTCCAATATTTAATACTTGACCAGTTGTGGCTTTGGGAATTACTTTCACTGTCCTGTCAAAGACCTGTTTGATGAAAACAAATTGAAATGTGATTAAGGTAAAAAACACAGATGCTCACAGAGTGGAAGAAGCATGATCAGTCCAATGTATGATTGAACATGACAAACGTTTGAATCTTGGTTGGGAATGGTGAAAGTAAGAGACGGTCACAAAGCTTGTCCAGGTCGTGGACATAGATGATGCCTTATTCCCAGCACAGCACTTGAAGGATGAGGGAGGATGTTTGTAATTATGTCTCAAGGTGTGAGAGCACCTAATTAAATACATTTAATAAATGACAACAGGACATTGTCATTGTACCACGGAGACATTTTTCACCTTAGTAGCCTCAGTAATATATATATATATATATATATGGATGGATGTATGGAGTCACTGCTGGGTGAATTTCTACCGTATTCTATCTGTTTGTAGCGAGTAGATTTTTGAATTGTTATGTAATTTAAGAAGCGGTTTGTCAGAACAATTCATATTTAAAATCCCTAAATTTGGAGATATATTATTTTCTTGGTTATTAGGTCTAGTAACAAAAGCTGCCAAAAGTTACACAAGTACACATGCATACAAGTGTGTGTGTGTGTGTGTGTGTGTGTGTGTGTGTGTGTATATATATATATCTGCTGCACTGGTAATATAACTCTCATAACTGAAGTGAACACAGATTAAATTCAAAGCTTGTTTCATGAGCACGACATCATTCCATGTTCACTTCCTTCAGCTGCTTCCACTCATGAGTCACAGATGATCATGAGCATCAGATGAATCAGATTGTTAATGTTTTCCAAAATGTTGCCTTTAGCTGTAACACAGCTCCCTCTTACCCCCCCTCCTGTCTCACATTGTTTATTTCCCATTAGATCATTCAGATAAATTAGGCATCTACAGTATGACTCTAATTGTTAAGGTCGGCTGGGGGACAAGTTGCCCATGTGAATCATGTGCTGCCTCTCCTCTCTCCCCTGCTGTTGATCTCCCCTCCTTCCTCCCGTCGAGGGATCTTTTGATGTCACCAGACATGACAAGTGTGACATCTGCGTCATATCGTGGGGCGCACAATCAGAGGCCTCCTCATGTGTGGTCACTGGTTTTCATTGTAAGTTGGCGTGTGTGTCCTGATGTGGCAGCCCTCTGTTCTCCTCTGGGAGTTCATTATCTCTTTTTAATTCTGATCCTTCCGTGTGTCAAAACAGTGTGTTTGTGCCGACTGTCACTTTAACTTTTCTTTTTTCAATATTCACTGCCCCCTTGGAGGTTTTTATGTTTTATTGTTCTACAACATTGAGATTTAATGTGGCTTATTTATACGAGGTATATAAAGGTGATACAAGAACATCCATAATATATATAACATGATATTAATTCAGTACATCATTGCAATACAAGTCTATTCCAACAGGAAAAACTAAATAATAATGATACAGAATACATACTATTAAAAGTAAATACAATCCTAGTGCAACTAAAGTGCAATTTTTGCATATGAATAAAACATCAATTCTGTAGTTTTGTCACATTATATCTCGAGCTGAGAAAGGTGTGCTGTCAAGAATAAAACATCTTTATTCATTCCATATGCAGCATCCTGAAAAACTATGATTGACAGTTTCTTTTTTATTTAATAAATATTATGTTAACTTCCTCATCCTTGTCAGGATTCCACCAAACTGATCCACGGGGGGATCCTGAAGGCATGAGTCTATTATTAAAGAGACTTACCTCTTTTATATTTCTGTTGATACAAGAGTAAACACACTCACACTCTCTTGCTCCGTAATTTCAGTGTTTGGATTCATTGGTCGTGCTGTCGGTCTGTGCCTCGCGTCCCCTCTGGTCATTTCACCCCCTTTTTTTTGTCGTGCCCCCTTTCGTGTCTCCATCTGAGCCCACAACCCTGTCAATGGAACCTGCAGGCACGCTGGAGGAAACTCCACCTCTGCCTTGTCATAATGAGACCTACTTCTTCTCACCATCCCGGGACAAGGGGGCCAGTGTAGGTCACCTCTCGCGAGGCTCGAGGATAATTGGGTAGTTTAAACAATCCAGTGAGAATAAGACACACCGAAAGGCCTCCACCCATATTTAGCAGCTCCGCACACGCTATTGTGTGATTGCACGGGGAGAGAGAAGCTGGCCCGTCTCCTATCTGGGTTAGAGGCGGGCTGTTATTGGAACGGCCACCTGTGGCACCGGGAGAAGGTGGACCATAATGGATTGCTGGGGGTTCCAACACGACAGCCGCAGTGCCAAGCCTGTCAGTTCATCTGGATGATTACGACCGGGGCCGTGTGTGACTAAAAGGATAAAAGGCTCTAATGTGATGGAGATGAGAGGATATGGACTGCCCTGCCGTGCCCGAGCCTGTGTGAAATGGAAGCCTCTATGTTTACTCGTGACCCGAGCGAGATACTGGTCACTAACGGCCACATTAGCTTGAGATCAGACTGACTCTGGGTCAGGGCCAGTGTGGAAGAGACAGAACGGTTGAGACTTTGGGTGATTGCCTCCCTCACCAAATCCCAACGTGACTTAAATTGCTTCATCTTTACTTGTTTATTCTTGAAAGCCAGCTGGCAGACACCACGCTTCAGTCATGAAAATTGACCATTTACAGCAAATGGTTATACAATCAGATTCAAGCTCTAATCTCTAATCTCTAATCGTTGAGATTAATTCTACAGTGAACAAAAATGAATTAACTTTTGAATCTTTGACTGACTGATTTGAATTGTTTCATTAAGTTCAATTGTAAGATTTCATTTATTGGTTTATTTTTTTTGCTGTGCGATTGCATCAGTGGACAGAGTTATCACTTCACTGTTGTTTGTGTGGCTCTCATGGTCTTTTAATAAGCTTTTATGGAGCGCTGTGGCTCAGAGGAAGAGCGGGTCATCTTCCAAGTGGACGATCTGCGGTCCGATCCCCTGCTCCTCCGGTCCACGTGTCGAAGTGTCCTTGGGCAAGACACCGAACTCCAAATTGCTCACGATTGCTTTGCCATCAGTATGTGAATGTGAATGTCAGTTTACGTCCTGAAGGGCAGGTGGCACCTTGTTAGCCTCTGCTATCAGTTTGTGAATGATGACCTTTAAGGTGGCGGAAAGACTAGAAAGGTGCCAGACGAATGCAAGTCCATTTACCATTTGCTTTTAAACCAGGAAGTGCATGTATCAAGGCTGAGCTCACAATGGGGCTTTCTGTCACCAGGCAGGGCCACTCAGGTTGAAGATTCGGTGTTAAAGATTTGTGTATGCTTCATATGTCCTCCAAACTCAGCAAATGGTGCACAGAATACCAACATGGACAGAATAGGAAAGCAGACCTGGAGGCAAAGTTAGTGCAGTAGTTGAGGGTTTCGGGTATGTTGTTTTCATTAATTGAAACCGTACTATTATGTTGTGTATACAGTTCATGGTTTGTGCTAAGCTAATGTTAGCACTCATTTGGTGCTTGCCGAGCAACCCAAACCTAGCCTGGTTGTGTAACAAAGAGGCAATGCAGGGCCTGACAAAGGAACAGTGTGCCGGCATCACCCGTAACATGTGGACTAGGGGTCCTACTTATTTGATGGGATGTCCCAGGTAAACATGACAAGACCTTTGAAGAGTAGCGTAAATCTCCTTGAATCCTTTCGGCATTTTGTCTCTGGAGGAGGAATTTGAGTGCTTCTGCAGAGCAGCTGGCGTGGGTGTGAGGTTCAAACATGTACACACATACACACACACGCACACAAACACAAGCTGTGAGTTGATTTCCCAAAATGTGTGCTGCCGCTGCTTGTTTGTTTTCTGTTTATGTCCCACGGACATCGTATTCATCCTGCCTCTTAAAAGCAATTGAAGCTAAATTTGGACTTCTCACCAATGGAGACACGAATTAAGCTTAAAGTTTGACATTTTGGGAGATAGGCTTATTTGCTAGCCAACTCTGTCCAAACATAACAATACAATTAAACAAATAAGATATAACGTGTTGATTAGTGAGCTTTAAAGGGGCTGGTAGGTGGATTTTGTTACCATTGCACGGAGCTAGGCTAGCTGTTCCCCGTTTCCAGTCTTAATGCTAAGCTAAACTAGTTAGCTAATTAACCTATTTCTCAATGAATATTCCTTCAAGCTAGCGAGAGACCTAGTGAGCTCCACTCCTCCAGTGTGTTGATGCTTTCTCCAGCTCCAGCATAAACACGGCTCCAGAAGAAATCGGCGTCTCTTAAACCTCAAGTGGGCCGTCACCGGCTTCGCCTTTTTTGTTTTCCAAACCATCGTCAGTCAGAGTTTGTGTAGTAGGCTTGCTCCTCTGCGGTGGAAAACATCTCAAGGCTTGTAACAAGCATAGCGAGAGATCAAGTGAGGAGTGTCCTCGGGATACATGTGCCATCAGCTGTCCGGTCTCCCATTGCTCCTCTCCTCACCGCTCCTTGGTGACAGGGGAGGCCTGCTTGTGTCGATGCCGTTCCTTGTCGGAGGCTGTTAGGTGCTGGGAGACGGCTGGAAGCCGGCAGAGAACCATAAACCCTCCGTTAGTCACTGTTGTGTGTCTCCTGCAGAGCCGGCTGCCCACGCCAGGTGAACCTTCCAACCTGCACGCCCTGGAGGACAGCCCAGTCTCTCACTCAACTCTCTCATCTTTGTCAAGCCGCCCTCTCTCTATTCTCTCTCTCTCTCTTTGTCTTCCTCTCTCTTTCTCTTTTGTCCTCTCCTCTTTTCATCCGTTACCTGTGTTTTGTCCTTCTCACCGGTATCTTTATTGATCCTGCACTGCTTGGGTCTTCTTACCACACTAAAGCCTCCACATGTGTCTCCAGTTATTCACAGACTTAAGGACCTCATTAATTTTGTTTTTTAATTTATTATACTATATTGATCCCTTTAAGGGGGAAATTTGTCTCTGCATTTGACCCATCCCTGAATATAGGGAGCAGTGGGCTGCCAATGACAGGCGCCCGGGGAGCCTGGGGTTCAGTGTATTGCTCAGGTACACTTTGACACGTGACACGTCCCAGTCGAGGATCGAACCGTTGACCTTCCGGTTGCCAGACAACCCTCTTAACCCAGTGAAAAAGGTCACCCCTTTTCTTTTTTCTTTTTTTAATTAAATGTATTATATTAGGTTAAATACATACTTAACTGGTAACAAAAATGCATGTGGAAGAAGGGGGATTGCATCAGTGACATTATACATATACACAGTGGTACTTTTTGTACAGGGGGTACTTTTGAGGAACTTTACTTGAATATTTTATTCTAATATTCTATTTTATGCTACTTTATACATCAACACAATTCAGAGGTAAATATTGTACTTTTTACTGCACTACATTCATCTTAGAATTGACCCTTCGCCAAGTGCCACCCCTCGAACGCAGGCCAGCCGATCATAGCGTATAGCATCAGCCAGCTGCGACCAGGGTCCGACAACCTTCCGACTCTGCTCCATAGACTCTCATTAATCATTTCAGAGTTCCTTCATTTTCAGGCAGGTTTTGTGGATTTGGAGCTAGTCACGGTTAAACGTTGTGTAACAGTGATACTCGTAACCCGGAGAGGTTGGAAGGAGATATATGCGTTTCTAAAACGTCATGTTTCTACGTAAAAAACCTTTGGGGCTAACATTAGCAGAGTACATTACCAAATCATCGACTGGCGTTAGCACTTCTATGCTATGCAAACTACCAAAGGTATACTTAACCTGTTTTCACTGCTGAATCAGTTTGACACCTTGGACATATCCTTCCAACACATTTTATAGACCTTTCTGTCTGCTTCTGCTTTCTTTCTGTCCCTTCTTTTTTACCCCCAAAATGTGATATTTCTTCAGTAAGTGACCTACAGTTTGATGGAGTAGCAGCGGGGGGTGGGGCTTAGCGAAGGGTCATTGGGAGAAACTTGTTACTTTGCACATTTTGCAAATCATTTTTCATACCAAACATATATGATGTATTGTTCTGTGTTTTTTTGGTTTAGTCCTTAAAGTTCTATTTTCTTATTTTTATAGTGTTACAAAGCCAGTGTTTTAGGCAAATCAACTTGTTTCAAGAAAAATCTACTTTTTCCTCATTCTAGTGGCAGGTCTGTTAGAGACCTGCCTCCTGCAGGGATAAAGCTTGTTCCTCTAAGCCCGGGGGTTTGGCAGGATACTCCTTACCCCCACAAATCTGCACACTGGGGTTTATTACGATGATAGATACGACTGAGAGACTGGGAGCGGTGGGGGCTAACAAGGAACAGAGAGGACGTTATGCAGCAGAGAATCCCGGCCTCTGCTCTGCAAGGTCGTATCTGTTACGCCGCTGGGATTTAAAGCCCCACTCATGCACGTGTACATGAAACACTTTAGCTATAGCGCACTCCATGGATCTCTCAATATTATTATAATTAAGAATCTGTGCACTTCATCGTCGACCTATCCGTGGCGTGTTTCAAAGAAAATATCCAACACGTGCTCAAAATCGGAGCCCATGCCAGCATGAGTAAGTGTGTCACTCACTGCCTGCGTCGACCTATTTTAGCTCAGGTGTTCTCGGTTTAAATGGGAAGGTCAGACACGTGTGCAGGTGTATGCACATGCAAGCTAGACTATGTATATGCCCATCTATCTATCTATATAGATATCTATCTATCTATATACACACAGTTTGATATGGAATTCAAACCTGTGAAAGCTGACAAAATGTTACAACGTGCTGCAACTCACTTGTTCCACATCCACTCGCCCTGGATTCAGGTCACACTTTGATGCACAGCAATGTGCCGCAGCGGTCTACTTGTAACTCTATCATTAACTCGTAGCCCTGCTGCTCGACGTGGTCTTCTGAAGTGTTCACTGTGCTAGAACTCATTGGGGCTGAATATGGACGGTCCAGTGGAGTCACGGCCGGGAAAGATGATATTTTAATTCCCTTGTTTTTATAGAGCCCTCCTGGAAACGACCTTGACAGACAAAGAAGCCTCAGCATATAATGAATAGGAGCTGGTTAATAGTTAATTACTTATTATTACCTGATCTCGGAGCAGCAGAGCCAGTATGCATGCATTTTTTTGTGCCAGGTTGTGTGTGTGTGTGTGTGTGTGTGTGTGTGTGTGTGTGTGTTTGGCCAAAAATAACACAATTTGGCTTTTGCAGGAAAGGAGTCCTTTTTGTTTACAGATGACCAAAGGAAAAGGTCTTAAATTATCGTTCCTTTAATAGCTGAAAATTGTTGGAAATTTCAATGTCAGCAGGAATGACTCTGGAAAACAAATCATTAACAAACGTGAGAGGAAAACTAATGCTGGATGATGGTTTCTTTGGGATTTCCCTTTTCCAAATTGTCACCTTTTGCTGCTGAGCGTGCAGGGAAGAGAGAGAGAGAGAGAGAGAGAGAGAGAGAGATAGATAGAGAGAGAGATAGAGAGAGAGAGAGAGAGTGAGAGAGATAGAGAGCGAGAGCGAGAGAGATAGAGAGCGAGAGAGAG
>NW_022280048.1:5973200-5991880 GCF_004355925.1 Anarrhichthys ocellatus | reverse complement strand
GAGAGAACTCACACTGCAGCAAACAGCTTTGTGGCTATCTGTCAGAGGCAGCTGGTTCGTCACTGCGTTTAAGAGTCGGGTGTCTCAGCCACCTGCGTGCGAGGCCGCACTTAAACCGGAAAAATGTTTCCATTACACATGCTGTAATGGGGTCCGGGGATAAGTAGTGCAGATGGGGAACTTCCTTTCAACGCATCTTTTACGGTGAACTTCCTTTTAACACGTCTTTCAAGTGATCTATTCCCGCTTGACTTACTTCATCATTATCACACGTTGGTTAAAGATAAATGGAAGCACCACTGCCGAACACACATTTCAGGAAAAGTTTCGTAATTTGTCTTATAGGCTAAATCTAATATTCGTCACCACAGGTGTTATTAATATCCCCTTAAAATAAATTAGCAATTGTTTTATTAAGATCTTGTATTTATTCTAATTGATTGCCTTTTTTTAAAACTTCTTAGGTAACAGCCAGAATGCACGGATACTAAAAGTGTGTGACACAGAAAAAAGCCCCGGCGTCTATCATCCCAGCTTAGTTTGCATGCAGTGGCCATTCCTGCTTGCCATCATTTGTTAGGCAAATATTGTACATGCTTCAGGTTGACCAACCTTCAGCCAATGTCACAGGGCCCATTGATGTCCTAAACAATTTTTGTGTGTTAGTTTCAAAAATACCTGTTTGCGGCCTTCTCGTAGATTGTGACGGGTGTTCTTTTGGGTAATTGTCCCGCCCCTCCATTGTGACTGGCAGCACCTAACGCAGAATAGAAGTCGAGAATAGAGTATGCGGCGCTCCCATTGCAAAGAATTCAAAACACAAAAAAAGTAAACATAGCAGTTGTGTGCCATCTCCTGCTGTTGGCTCACAATGTATGGCGCACAATATTGCAACATTGTGGTAATTGACACAGATCTGGACACAGATTCCTAAAAGAATGAGCAAAATTGATGCAGCAGGGTTTGACCCGAAAAGACTTCACAAAATGGGCCAAACCTCAAAAACACCGGAATGCACATTTCATTGATGCAACTCAACAGTGCTTGCGCTTGATGTTTTTGCCCCAATCTCAACGCAGCTCTGCCTTGTTTAACCTAAAACAAATAAAGTGGATTATTCACTTCAACATTTAAAACTCATTTGATGTGCATTGGAAACGGGTGGCATCATCTCACTGCACTGATAGATGTTTGCAGCGTAGGTGGTGTCTTTGACAGCTCAAGGCTCACTCTACTGTAACCTGGCCACTCTCGCTCCCGTTGTGAGTTTTTGCCGTCCTCGTCCCCATCCCGCCTTGTGTGCTGCACTTTTACTGTACTGAGCTGGGCTTTGCATCTAGGCCATGTAGGCAAGCTGCCTTCTGCCGCGTGTGTCTGAAACCGAGCTCTGTGCCTGGAAGAGAGCAGTATAATCAGGGCAGCGTTTTATTTAAAGACTGTAACGTGGGCAGCAGCGATTCTCTGGGGCATCGCCGCTTCACAGCACAGCTCTCATAGAGGTGATCAGACCTCCTACTAACTTTTAACACCTCAGCCCTTTTCTCCCCCAACTTCGTATCTGGTGCAATCTGGAGCCGGACAGACACTGTAAACATGTGGTTGCACAAGTGTATGTCACGTGCACAGTGGCCGTGTGTGTTTGCTGATTCGATGTGCCTGTGAAAACATAACAGGGAGATTCATTAATCATACTGCGTGAGTGTGACCATTCTATGGAGCAAGCTGCTCTGTCAGCCTCTTTGTGAGCTGCCTCAGTAGGTGACTAGCTACTGCCAGATCAACAACTACTATAATATCGGTGTTAGCACAACGGCTGCAACCCTACCGGTGTTTCCCAATAATTAACTAGACTGTGGCGGCCCGCCAAATCACCTGACCCACTTCGAACCATTGAGAAGAAAAACAAAGAAACACAGAAATCTGTCATGTGAATAAACCAAAACTGTTCAAACCTTTTCACGTAGAATCATATCGCTGAGAGTAAGAAGACGATTGAAAGTGTTTTCAGGGCCTTTGAAGTTCATGTAAGGCAAGGCAAGGCCGGCTTTATTTATAGAGCACATTTTATTACAGAGAAACTCAATGTGCTTTACATTTAAAAGGAGTGCGTGTAGCTCCACGAGACACTTAGGCCAATAGCTCCTCTGCCTTCGGGTCGGATTTGTAAAGGTGTTGGAAGAGTTTGCGCAGCCTGTAGTTTGCAGCATCGCACATCCCCAGAGCTGCTGACCGCACAGGTATCAAACAGACCGGCAGGAAGAGTGAAATATGACAGGTTTTCAGAATAATATGCGAGAAAAGGGAAAGTCTGCTTTCACAGAAGTGCTTGTAAGATTTAACTTGAGAGCTTATGTGAAAGAATTTGAGGACGTTTAAAAAAACAAAACAACGAAATATGATTACACAACATTTCACTGGGAATATTTGAATGTCTCATTATTGTGGTGTTACATAAGTTGTCAACTAGGGCCTACGCCTCGTTGACACACCACTGTAAACAAGCAACGGCAGTGTTAAGCTTAACTACAGTAAACGTATTAACTCAATGGAACTGGAAATGTAAGGTGGAGGGCTTTTTAATGCTTCAGAGGTTCATCGCTTCAACAATTTTCGAGGCAAGTGGAGGGTGAACCTGCCTCAGACACCAGATAACTGTCAGGTCTGCAGAGGAGTCATTTCTCCCCTAATGAGATGAACCGCTGCTTCCTGAGCTACTTCCCATCTGGAGGTATAAACCTGCTGGCGTTCTGCTTGTTAAGAATGTCATTAGCGACGTGCTGGCCTCGCGTTTGCCAGGCCGCTCTCCCAGCACTACCTCTTTATAGAACTGTTTGCGTGTCGTGACAGTGAACGAGATAGATGGAGAGGCATGAGGTGAGCTGTAAAACCAAAATGTAGCCCCCCTCCTCGGAGCTCAGAAGCTCCAGCTCAGCGCACAGCTTGTGAAGCTGGACTGTCTGCTCATCTTGTCCCACCCACAGACAAGATGCAGCCTCTCACTGTTCTCCTAGCTTGTGTGGCGCTAGGCCTGCGTGTGTGTCTGTGTGTGTGTGTGTGTGTGTGTGTGCTCATTTTTGTCACATCCCATTTGTGAATTTCTTTATATAACTGGCTGCATAAATCTCCAACGATGCGTCACGATTGCCATTTATATCCGATAATGGTAAAATAAACAGCGAGTCTCACGAGCTGCCTCCTCCAGGGAGTCGAACAGCGAGCGAGGGCCGGTACGTCTGTGGTGTTTATTTGGGCGACCTTAATGGCCACCACGAGGGAAAAGTCATGGTGAGAGCTCGGCACTTGAAATCCAAACACAAGCAAGATGTTGGCTTTCTTTTAAGAGGGGATGGATAGACAGAGAAATGAAATGAAACAAGAAATGGGGCGTGAGGAGGCCCGTTTGGGATCCGACCACTGAGACTATAAAAAGAATGAGACTTCCCAGAGGACCAGCGCTCCACGAGGAATCAACATCCGCGAGCCTAATCTCTGACCTCCATCACGATCACTCCTCCTCCCTCCTTCCTCTCCTCCATCTCCTCGTACCTGAAGCCAGAAAACGCGCAGATATGTCAGCTAGAGGGTCCACCGCGAGGCACGCAGGAGAGCACTCTGATAATATTATGACACGAGAAATTATCAAGGTTAATTATCCGCTTGGGTCGGTTTGGTGTGACAGCTCATGAAAACGTCCCGAGGCTGCATGATCTGCTCCGTCACGCTCTTTCTCTGTTGAAATTACACTCTGTGTTGCGAGGCCTTCTGATGGGGGGAAACATCCCAGAGATGAGCTGAGCGTGACCAGACAGGCACGATCAAGAGGCGAAGCGTGTACAAACTCACATTCATGACTGAGCGTGCACCTGGTGTTTCTACAGTCAAACCAAGACAAGAGAGAAAGGGCTTTTTTTCCTTTTTCCACCGCGGAGCTATTTCACTTTGCTGTGCAGCTCCATAAAAAAAACCATGAAAAAAATAGCAGCACTATAAGATCATCACTTTTTGATTTACAGCTGAATTATTCTGGCAAAGTGTTTATGAAGTTACTGTATTTGCCATTTTGAACGCAGCTGCTCCAGAGTGTACTACATCAGTGTGCGCCGAGAGAAATGTGTAATATACGGCAGTAACAGAGAGACAAAGTTGTGAGAAGTCTCTTTCCACGGAAGAACTTGGATAGTAGAAGCCAAGATGGAGATGAAGTAAACTAGAGTTTCAGAGGATAAATGATGAGGGAAGCAGCTTAATAGGAAAGAAAATCATCTGCAGACAAAGCATTTATTTATACTGGATACATGGACAAAAGTACAAATGCTGAATGAAAGGAGTACTTTAAGTGCATTTAGGATGCTGCTGATGAAATGACAATGCCTGGACAATGCAGAAGCATTTATTTCCATAAATCAGCAGACTCTCAAAGTGATTCACTTTGGATATTTACTCAAATATAAACTGCTTTCTGCTAAAGCATTTCACCTCTACCACTAGGTCCAAATGTTCTACATTTAGAATCATCAGCTGTATAAAAAAAAAAGAGCCAACTACTAACTAACAGCAGAATATACACAATTTAACCAAACTGCTGAAACTCTGAATGCCATTCAAGATAACTTATATATAAAAATGTATTAATCTCCCCGCATGGTGTCGGCCTATGGTTTAATTTAGCCATCTCTGTATTTGCTGTGCACTTAGTGGGGGCTGAACGCTTCCGTTTAGATAAATCTAAAGTGGCAGAAGCGAGAAAACGTCTCATATTTTTGGTTCGTCCCCCCTACAGTAAGCATCTGTAGCAACTCCAGCCAACGCAAGTCACAGCGAACTGATGGAGCGACCGGGTCTAATCTCCAACGGCTCTAACGGCAGCAACAGAAAGTTTGGGGAGTCGGGGCAGTCCGGGATCAGACCCCCGATGCTAGGGTTTGCGCTGGCTGAATACTAGTCGCAACAGCTAAACGCTAACTGAAGGTCCTCCCGGCGAAGTAGCCTCCTAGCGGCGGAGTTGTTTTCTCGCTTTAGCCACTTTGGGTGTAATCCAATAAACAAACTATTAAAAACGTACACGACCTTGTACCTTCAACGTGACTGATAAGCCCTCGGCGCATCTCTACTTCTTCGTCCACTCATGTTGGACTGAGGACAGACTGTGGTATTACAAGACAGGGCGGGGCGGGGCTAGCTGGTTAGCATGCTACTTTCACTAGATATGTCTACAACACAACACACTTGATGTCTGTGAAATGTCACAGCTGTAACTTCTTCACATTCTCTTATGTGTGTATGTCAGTTCAATTTTTGAATGTTTTAAACTAAAATTCTGGCCAGATATTACACATTGCCACTTTATTTTCCAGAAATCCACTTGATTTCACTTCGTAGCCTTTTAGTCTCTTAGTTTGTATTGACTCATGTGCAGCCTCAAGGTTGCATCTTCTGTGTTCAGCCGTATTACATTTCATGCTAATGGTTCTCTGGTAAACACATTCAGATTAAACTTTTATTTCCTCCACATTGTGGCAGAAATCAATTATCTTTGCTATAGTCATTATTTGTCAAATAGAAAAACACTTCATATCACTTGTTCCCTGTTTGTCACAGTGTGATAGTGGAGCTGCTTGTCGCCTCATTGATTTGCATGTTTGTCTTGAATCCATGACGGAAGGTGATGATGTTGTTTATGCGGTTGTCCTGTGTGCATTAAAGGCACACTACATTTACATCTGGCCCCATTTTACCACCTGGTATTGCAGCCTTAGAGCCAGATGACGGGCATTACCATCAACCCTACAAATATTGATGTGTGCAGATGACTGTGCCATTTCCCTCTTGACATTAAACATGTTGCATTTTAAGAAGTTGGCAGCTGACAGATTATCCTCACAGTACATTTTCACTGACCAGTTGATGGACTAAACTGGTCTCTTCCAGTTGGTATACGGAGATCACATCCTGGCTATTTCCGTCTGTATTGTGCGAGTGGAACACCAACAGTTTCTGACAGCATCTTTGACCCACCTGCCTTCGAGCCTCGCTCCTCCCCTTCCTGTCATTCTCCCCTTTACTGTGCAACTCTCTATCCATGACAGGCAGCACAAAAAAACTGTGTGGTTAAAAGTTGCGACAACTGTTGTGATGGCTGAAAAGACATCTGTTGCACAGCGTCTTTGCATGTGGGTATTAATGACAGTCACTTGCCTGGAGTGTTGATGGTTTGGCTCAGGGACTATTTGAGACGCTTGAGCGTAAAGTGGCCGTAATCAATATTTGCATAGAGTGATGACCCCCTCATTTTGGTTTGTTCTCATCGCGTTGTTTTCAGGTGCATTAAGCATCTGCACATTAACTCGTCCAGACGGTTTAAACGCAAGATGGAAGTTAATGTCCTAAATCAAATTTCGAAGGTTTCAAAGAAATTATGAAATGTTACCTTTCCCTCTTCTTCAGGTGCACAGCACATCCTCTGTGTCTGGGGGTAAGCTGACAGGAGAAACTCATTCTCGCAGTGCAACCAGACCCAGGGCAACTCATTCATAACATCTGATGTTGCTGATGTTTGTCTGGAACTAAAGAAACTCTCCTTGTTCAGCCGCACTGGGCTGACTCAAAGAGAGGAAGTGTGTCTCTCTCGGCTCCTTTGAATAAGGTCACACGTTTATTCTAAAAGGGCAAGTGTTGATATTCAAATTGAAAAGTTACTCTCCTCGCCCATCTGTTCGATGTGAAAGTGTTGCATGAGTCCCAAAAGCCTGACTCATCTGTGAGTACACACTAACCCCCCCCCCCCCTCTTTACTTTCACTGGGGAGGGAAGTCCCTATATGAAGGGCTATGCATTTTGCCGCCAGAGCTTTTGTCATTAAGCCGTCGCCATTGCTCTGCTTTGGGTTATTGCGCTGCAGTCTGATGAAAGCATGATGAACAGAAGATGTGCTGACAGAGAGGAGCCATCTGTCCCTCATTAAAAATGATCAGAGGTAGGGGAGAGCCGGTCCACTACTCCCCTGAGATGCCGGATCAAGGATGACTCCCTATCTGCCATGGCAACTTTGAGTGCAGAAATACTAATAAGAGTTGCTTAGTTAGAAACAAGGCTATTGGATAAAGGCTGGGACGCGGTCTTGAGCTATGAAGTGTAACATGCGAGCAGTGTAACTGGAGCTGCGTTGTCAAATAGAAAGCACTGTTTATGGTCTATTATTAAATACCTTTTCAACGATTGCAGGTTTGTAATTATCACCCGTAAACCAGGCTAGTATGACACCCTCCCTGCGGAGGCCTTGTGAAACCAATCAATCATCCTCATGTTCTGTGATCGTACGCCAGCTATTGAGCCTTTCGCTAAGTGCTTACCAGGTTTTACTCCAAATGTGTTGTACCTAGGTATGCCCCCAGAAACTTAGTTCTAAACGGGGATCGGTTCCAAATGAGTTAATGGTTAACAAAGTTTTCTTCAAGAGTTCAAGGCAACACATGGTGAGTAATTGATATAAAAATAGTTGTTTGGTGGGTAAAGTATTCCTTTAACCAGGCCAATGGATCTGATGTGAAAGTATTGTCAGCAGCTCCCTGTGCTCTCATTCTTTTGGATCTGACATGATTGCAACGTGCGTCACCTGATCCTCATCGAAGCGTCGTCTATTTCCCAGGTCACTGATTGGTAATTGGAGCCGTCCGACAGGAAGCGACGGCCTCCGTTGTTGTTGTGCTTTGTCTGTTGTGATGTGGAGAAGCGTGTTCATTGTTAATTTACATAAAAGCCCTTGGGGGGGGCGGCACTACCCGCAGCTTGATCCTCTTTAATGGCCCAGTCTGTCCTTGGTGACGATCAGTATGGGGAAATGATCAGAAGAGGCAGGGGACCAACACTGCTGCAGAAGTGACATCACAGAAAGGATTATTATTGCAATTAATTATTATAACTAAAACAAGAAGTGGGGATCTTCTCCATTTTTGACTTTGAATATTCCTGATACAGAAACAATGACACCTTCCGAAGCCCCACCTGGTGAATGCGATAATCACGGGTCCGTCTGGATATTTACAGCGGCAGCTGTAGTGTGGTGTCAAAGCCCAAAGTTGTGAACCCTCTGCACTTTGTTGACAGCGTTTCTCGCTGCAGTTAATTGGTGTAGATGACCTCTCAAAGCAGCGGTCTCACACAAACGCCGAGGAGGTAGACGGAGCCTTCGGAGGGCGATCATCACTGCTATTAATAGCATTAGGAGGCCTGAGACGAGCTAGAAGAACAAACCCTGAATGCTAAATTTCAATCCATCACACCTGAACAGAAGAATAGCACCGAGATTTATTATTCAGCATTGTGCCTTTCCCCGAGGACAGTTCAACATTTTGTCTTTGTGATCCTCTTTGTCCTGCTTCTCGATCTATTGTTACGCTCTACGATGTTGTATTCAAACTGATCGAAAAGGTTTGTTCAGTGATGGTTTAGTGCTCTAAAAAATCAAGTGTATTTCAATGTTAATGTACTTAGTATGCACACAGACACTCTCCCATTTGTCCTCACCTGGATGAATTCAAAGCTCTGCTTCTTTGTGGCATAAAAGCTGCTCAGCCATTTCTGTAACGTCATGTACTCAGTGAAGGCTTCGACTAGGATGAGAAGAGTTCAATCAGCAACATGTGGAAGTTCTTTCATGTGTAAGGCAACATCCGGCTTGACCTAAACCTTGCTTTCTTTTAACTATGTAAAATGAAATGTAACGAATAAATGAATGTAAATGTGTTGTATTTATATATTAGTAGAATATCAAGAAAAAAATCTTCAAAACTAACAGGAATTACAATTCAAGTGTAAACCTTTTCATTGCAGCAACAAATAGTTCAAAACTTAAAAAGGAACTATGATTCCGGTATATAATGTATATGGCAGTGGTGGGCTGTCAAGCCTTCTCTGCTGGCCTAGACAGAATCACAAAGTTATAACTATTATATAATTTAATAATTTTTTTAATGTTTTTTCCCATTATCTTATTATCTCATTGCATAGCTACTGTCTTCCTCAGTTGCTCTGCTTCCAGCAGAGCTTGTTTTAAGTAGATATCAGAATTTCGCCCTTATGCTGACTCTATAAAAACAAATCTGCCCGAGGCCTGCAGAATTACACTTAATTACATTAAGTGAAGTGAAGTGCAGTTTATTAAGTGAATGGGGACGATATTGTTGATTGTCATAGTCTTCAACCAATCAGATTTTTAGTTTGACATGTTGGGCGTGTTCTTTGACATGTCAGAGCTTCCCGCTGGCCTAGCCGAATACGTCAGCGTTAACGTGCGGCTTGATTGGTCAGTGGGCTAGGCTGACATGTTGTGAAGTTAGATAGCAGAACTTTGTAGTAGTAAGAGTTTTTTTTACCTAGCTTTGTTTTTTTTAACACTCAATGGCTGAAGGAGGAGGAGAAACAGATTTGGTGCCTATCAAACACACTTCATCAGTGACTCGGGTAATTGCTTCATATGCAGCTTTCCATTACAGACGGACTGATTGACAGCGTGACCCCCGTCATCACACTGTGACTCATCCTGCCCAGAAATGATTGAGTAGCAAACTGTGGGCCAGGATGTGTGTGTGTGTGTGTGTGTGTGTGTGTGTGTGGCAGCCTGGCTAGCCTATTCAGAAATGAAGTGTTGGCTTCAGGGAGAATGCAAAATGAACAGTGACAAGTGTAGAAAGTGGGCTGTCAAAGGTTGTGCAGCTGAATCACATCACACATGAATATCATTAATCAATAGAACATCTCTGATTAATTCAAAGGGTTTATTTGAGCAGTTTTGTAGGGAGAGAGAATGATAGACAGAAACCCACTAGTGCCACCAAACGATACAAACATAAAGGCAAACTCAACAAAAGCAGATGTATTTGTTTCAAACAGCTATTAGAGGGGTTGTATCCTTGCAGTGGCAGTTTATGTGGACTTGTGATAGAAGAAATTAAACATTCGTAGTCTTAAACATAAATAGTTTATAGGCATATAAAACACACCCTTGTTTTATTCAGAATACTCAGGGCTGCTGTGGCCTTACTTGGTCTGGTATGACCATTAGCTTATGGTGGCTAACGTTAGCTAATGTAATGACTACAGACAAATATTGTGTGATACTGTGTAATTGAAATTACTGAGTCACTTAATGAGTCTTCTTGGCTTACTCTACTGTTCCACTATATTTTAGCATTTACCATTTTATTCCCTTGTAGCCACAGTGTTCATCAGAAATTTAATAGGTATAGCTCTTTAAAGTATAATAACAATTACGCAGTTTATTTATATTGCACTTTTAAAAACAAGTGTTAAGTGCTTCAGAAGGCAATAAAAGCAAGATAAACGAACTAAAGGTACAATAAAATAACTATTAAAAGAGAACAGTGCAAAAAAGATCAAAGATGCAACCGAGAACAACTTTGGCGTCCTACGTCTGGATTTATTTGCATCCTTTTAAGAGGTTTGATTTGCCCGTTTGGATAAGCACATCACATGCTGCACTGTCACACTTTGTACAAAATATTCTCAAACACTCATTTTCAGAATTATGGTCAGCCCGTTGTATTGTCATATTATGAACAGCAGTTGTGTTTAAAGACAAAATGATCAATCATTCATATCTAGAGGATTTAGCCTCTCACACAAAGGATCAAAACTCATGTAGCAGCATGATGTTCATTTGTAAATGATGGTCCCATTCAGAGTAAAATAGACCATAAAGCAGGGTATGCTTTAGGGTAGGGTTACCTTGTGATTGACAGGTCGCTACTGCTAACAGAGCCGTATACGGCGCCCATCACTCCTACACAGTCCAAATATGGTAACTTCAGTCACTGGTTGCAAAAAAACAAGATGGCGACGGCCAAAATGCCAATTCGAGGCTTCAAAACAGTAGTCCTCAAACCAGTGGTGTCACGAAGACAGTCTATGGTCAAACCCTATACGTTTAGGGCATTATGCTAGTTGCAGAGGTCTGATGAGCTCACTAACTTTCATATGCTGCTGTCACACTTGTCGCTGTGTAAGTTGAGCTGGTCTCCAATGACGAGACGAAGCGCCAACCAGCGTTGTTTCACCCTGTTCCGTTCCATCTAAAGAAGATGTCATTAGCTAGTTCCCAGTAATATTTAACGTCATAACTAAGTCAAAGAGCGCTTGATCAACACTTCAACGTCTACTCGCCGACAAGCAACTCTTGTCTGTTTTGTTGCTCTTGTCACTCTTTGTGTGAACACAGCATAACTCCACACCTCCGGATTTTTTCATTTTTAAACTTGTAGCCTAGTTGTCACATCTTTTCACATAATAATAGTAGTTAGTAGTAGACAGTAATAGTCCTCCACCTGTAAACAGCCTTTGACTTGTAAAATCGGTGGAGTTCCCTTCTAAACAAACTTTAGTTCCGACCAGAAACAAAAATCATTAGCTACCACTGACCAATGAGCTGGGTGCAAACGAGGAGCACCCACTCGGAAAACATCCTCAAAATGGAGCCTTAAGCTTCCTGACTGGCACTCGTTACGATGGAAAGCAGACATCCACGAAAAGAAAATGGAAAGGTTAGAAGTACTGTAGCTCTGTATTGTCAGCGCAACACACTCCGACTGCTCCTGGCGTCTCTTTTCACACCGCTGCAAGTAATGAGGCAACTTGCCTTGTCAATTGTGTCTAATTAAAGGTGTTTGATCACATTCTTTGTGTGACATTGAGGTAATTAAAGTACCTCCTTAACTGCATAAAACTCTCTCTACTGTCTTCTGCAGCACACGGATGATCACAAGGTCAGATTTTTCTCCGGCTTCCTGCAAGGGCAGTACTAAGAATGAAGGCTAAACTTCTCCAGCTTTCACTGCATCTCAAATGGGGGAAATTACACAGATGTACTGTTCTAATTATCTCTGATGCTTAAAAAGGTATACCTCTTTAATACCGGACAGCGAACGCGTTTTACTGCTATTTCTAGCACTATCTGAGAACTGCATTTAAAATATTGAGTTGGTATTGAGACAGCAGACAGTTGTCCCCTGACATAAAACATTTGCCTTCCCTTCCCGGGGCTGACAGGCTGCGTGGCATCCTGCTGCGCCAGACTGTGAAATGATGTGCAGAGCCCCCGAACAAGGGAAGAGGGGACGGAGAAAAGGTGGAAAAGGGGTTTATTAATGGCCAGGCGACTGGGTGGGGTTTACTTGCCACTTGGGCTGCTTGTCAGGTACAGTTGCTCCAGACTGTGTTTTGTTTTTTTCGACTCGCGTCTCCTTGATTCAAAGTCAATGGCAGCAGCAGCTGTTTGTCCCCAAAACTCCAGCCTCCTGTACAGGCAGCGGAGAGATTTTAAATGCACCGAGCTCCGAAGAAAGAACATTGAATAATCTTGCTTTCATATCAAATGTAAAAAAAAACAGGTGTGCAGAGAATATCACGTCTTGTCTTCGATGGAGGTGCAGTAGGTTTGTGACGCATCACGTGCAATGTGGAGGGAAATGTCTTTTTTTTGTTTTGTTATCATGCTTGGAAGCCCACGGCTCATTTCCCTCATGCAAATGAGAGCTGCGAGCAAAAAAGGGGGGAAGGCAAATGCTATTGGTAGGCTGACAGCTCGGTGTGGAAAATGTTGTGCGACTGGCGCTGAGACCAGCACAGTCCCCCAGTGTGTGCCACTGAGGGGAAAGAAGGAGTGAGCCATAGAGGGGTGGGGGGTCGGGGTGGGGATTTCCTTTTTTCATGTGAGCTTTGGCATTGAAGGGGTTCTCTCAAAAATGTATGTCACCGCGACTGAGGGGCTGGCGAGAGGGCTTCCAAACCATGAACAGACACTGAAGACGACAATGTCACTGACCGTGGGCAGCGAGGAGAATCGGTGGAACCTGTGGTTGTAGCCTAGTGAGTGTGAGTGTCTGCTGCTGGGACACGAATAGCTGCTGTGAGGTCACATTTTTACAAACTAGAGAAATCTTTTGGATCTGAATATTGACGCATAGGCGAAGACAGAACCTCCAGAGCAAGTGACTTGTGGGCATTTAGCATCCAAGTACTTCATGTAGCCAGCTACCATCCTCCAGACTGCAGTTCTGGAAGTTATGTAAGCTCCAGATATAAATATACTTTTTTTCTTCTTCACTGTGAGAGAAGAGGCCAGCTGTGAGCGAGGACAGAATTGGAGCACCTTGTTCCTTTTATATTTTGTGCACCAACGAGGTCCCAGTCCAGCGCCCGTGATCTCCAACAGTAGACCCATTTCAGCGCGTGCACACTGTGGGGAGATTGTGCCGCAGTAACCTCACACTCAGGATAAAGCGACGGAAGAGAAATCTGGAAAACTGGTTCCCTACTTGCTTTCAGTTTGTTCCAAGTCAAGGATGACTGAGTAAATGCATTAGACTACTATCACTTGAACTGCTGATTTCCCCCCTGAGAGCCAACTCCACATGGGGCTCCACACGCATAGAGCATTCTAAATAGTTTAATAAATGAACAATACAGCTCTATAATACTTTGAGGCAGGCTTTGGGAACCATCATGTTATGAGGGTGCAGCTACACAAGCAGCCAATACACAAAGTAAAGTATCGTTCAAAAGTTTAAACCAATAGGATATTAGACAGAGGGAGAGAAGGAGTTTAATTGGATCGTAGGCGCAGAGGGCGGGATCACAAATGTGTGACGGATTTATTGGTTGGAAGTTTAGGTGCACACCTACCGTTCATGTCGCATGAGGTCACCTTTACCGTTTTCCGTGCAGTGACAGTTTTCCAGGAAGTTGAAGGGATTCAAATGTGAAACAGCCTTGGGCAGTTGAATGCGACTGGTGTCACTCTGAAAGCTGTTGAGTTTGTATCGATGACCAGGAGGTGCAGAGAGAGTATTGTGCATCTATGTGATGACTGAGCTATTTTACTGTCCCATGGAGCTCCTGGGGGGGGGGGGGGGGGGACAGAAGCCATTTTAAAAAGGAACACACTCCAAACACAAATTTGGTATTAGAATACACCAATGTTGCTGAAATGTGTTGTCTGTAGCCATTTTCTATTTTTTATGCCAGTACTTGGCCACGGATGAATGTTTATGTTTTCCATTTAAAATAACATATTTCCAGTGGAAATCAATTAATTTACTCAAGTACTACACTGATGTACATTTTTTTGCTAATTCTACCTTAGTTGAGTATTTCAATTTCATGCTACTCCAGTACATTGATCTGACTGCTGTATTTAGGTTCTTTTCAGGTTAAGAATTTACAGTAAAGATATGGTAAATTTATAAAATACAATTTTAAATCCCCTTTAAAAAAAGCAAGTTCAAGTTACTACTACTACTGCTACTACTTCTACCACTTATGCATTGGCAATATTTTTAATAATCACCACAGCTTCCATTTTCGAGTATATATTTTTACTTTTGATACGTTAAGTACTTCTTATACTGTCTGTAGTTATACTCACTATGAGGACACTTTTTAATTCAGGACATTTAATTGTAATGGAAGTATTTTTTGGATGTAAACCATGAAGTAATGACAATATTTTAGCTTGTTTTAATATGTTACACACATAACCGTACACATGTGAACGTACCTGTAATTCCTACAGTTAACAATCACTTCCTGGGTCTTGATGTAAGCTGTAGTGTAAAGTCACTGGACTTCCTGGGTTCAGGCTCGACATCCTCTAAAGCAGTGGTATCCAACCTTGGTTCTTTGGACTCGGAGGCTGTCTCTCAATACCAGGATGGCCCACGATGGACCCGAGAAGGGTGTTCACGTCTCCTTGAGAGAAAAGTCTGGGCAAGACTGCAAGGACGGAGAACCCAGCTGTCAGAGTTTGATACATTCTGTTTGGCTGCTATCGTGCAGCTCATTCCACCAGCGACAGAACAACATCACCGTCTGAGCGTGTTTGCCTTACATTTATTTTGTTTTTACACGTATGCTCATTGTATTCATTCTATTTTCCTGTTCGTAAAAGCGTTGCATCCATGTAAATGAGTCAAATAAAAGCATAAGTAATAAAACTATCTCAGGTACATTTCAGGAACTTATTTTTATTTTCAAACATCCCAAGTAAGCTATTACTCTTATCTCTTGAGCGCACGGCTAAACGATGCATGGACAAATTTGGTGATGTGCGAATCACATAAATTCAAAAATACATACATTGCAGTGATCACAGGCCATCTTAAGGAAAACATTTTCTTTGCAAATTCTACAACAAAGCGCCAATAAAACCCAGTGCTTTCACTCAGTTTTTGTCAGCTCTAAGGACGACTGATTACTGTCTCTGTAAGCTTAAAATAAGTCAGTCTTATTCGGTCTGTAGTCTGAGAGCACAACTGAAACTGGCCTAATTGATTTAAGCCAATCCTCTGGCAGCTGGCCGCAGGGCTGCTTCCCAAACTCACACTCAAACTATCCTGTCGCTGCACCGCTCTCACATCAACAGCAGTAGTCTGGGTGCTTGACACCCATTGTGTTAACAGTGTCCTTGAGCAGGGCACTTTGTCTTCGTCGTCGTCCCCCCGACCCCTTTCAGCTCCAGGGGCGCGGATGAGTTGACGTCTACAACCGAGGAGATATTTTTTCTCCACAGGGAGCAAATAAAACGACGTCACGTGACAGCACAAACACGACGGAGCCGCGTAAACCAGTGGTTTAAAAAGGCAGTTGTTTGAAGTGGCCGCACGAGGCACAGGTACGGCGCAGCCAATGGGAGCGCGGGGGGTTCTCAACAGCGAAGAGGCGGTCCGCCCCGGCGCAGTCAGCGCACACCTTCAGATGGAGATGAAGTAGCAGCAGCAGCAGCAGCAGCAGCAGCCGAGCCACAGAGCGACAACAGCGTCTGCGCCGCGGATCCGGAGTGTTTTTTCTTCAGGTGGGGGAACAGGTGACGGAGCGGACCGACAGACACTCTCAGCCGCCTCGACGTGCATCGGTGGAAATTACTGCCGTTTCACCCCAACCCACCCTCCACAGTAGATGTCGATCATCTAAGCCCAGTCCGCCAAGATGGAAAACGCGCACACTAAATCGGCGACCGAAGTTTTAGACAACTTCGGCGTGAACGAAAACACCGGGCTGACTCTGGAGCAAGCCAAAGTCAACGTGGAGAGATACGGACCGAACGGTGAGTAGTAGCCCTCTGTTGGCTGATTCATCCTCATTTTGGGTCAAAGCTGCTGCGTATATCACGCGGCGCGTATCGATTTCGTTTGGCCAGGAAATCCAACTGCTGCCGTTATATTTCAGGCTGCTGCGAATCTTGCGCGTAAAAGAACCCTGTTCCCTCTTATACACAGTCGGACATGTTGGTGGCACATTGATTGATGCACACGCCTGTGTTTAAATCATTCCTTGCATATCACAACGGTTAAAGTTAGAGACACATCTGGAGCTTATTAAGATCAATTAATTCATCCGACTTATTTAAATTCAGCTCGTCCCCTGAGGTCGCCTCCTGTCAGGTCTCGTTTGAAACTGCAATTGGCATCATGAAAGGCCCCCCCCTTCACCTCCACCTCCACCTCCAAGGTGTTGACACGGTGATGTGACATCCCTGGCTGTCATGCATGGGGATCAGGAAGTGCAGAGCAGGCAGGCCACTGGAGTGGAAGAGGAAGTGGCTGTGAGAATGAAACGGATCCTCTTGAATAACCTGTTTTCACTTTCAACAGTTGTTCCCTACACATGGCGTATAGTTTCCGTTTCAAATTACGAGATAACAGAGAGAAGGCGAGTCAATTAACATGTTTCCAGTGATAAAGATCGCAAAAGAAGTAAACCTCTACTGTCCTAATGGTATCAGTGCAAGTTAAGTTACTTTTGAAGCAGGTGGCTTTCAGGTGAGGATAAAGCCTCTCTTGAGCAGCAGCTCACACAGCAGTTCTCTCTCCCCCCCCCCCCTTACACTGAGCTGGTGATCAATAAGTGTTTTCGTGTTGGGGCCCGGACCACCTGGCATCGCCACACCTTTCCCTCCCGGCCTGTCATTTGCATGTGTGGCCAAGCTGCCGAGCAGAGCGGCACATTGTGCCAGTCAAACAGTAGCCCTTTTGTTGCAGCAAGCCACTCTACTCGGGGGGCCTGTGATGACTTCATGGAAACAGAGCAACGTCTTGCCACAAGATAACATCTCTTTCACTCTTAGCTGTGAACTTCCTGCCCGCCTTGTGCACAGCGTATTACAGATGCATGCCGGAGGGAGGGAGGGAATACCCCCCCCCCTTTATTTTTTTGCCTACTGAGGGTTATTCACTATAGCTGCTCATCCACGAGCCAAAGAAAAAGGGGAAGAAACTGCATGGAATTTGCTTTGGTTTGTTTAGTACATGCCGTCGCAGGCTGCTAAACGTCTCTTTCCCCTCTGATTGCAACCCGCACACCTTGTGTTTTGTTCCAGGGTGGCGTCCGTTTCAGAGCTGTTTGTACGCTTACCTCGCCCCCACCGGCGTGCAATGTTTTGTGTCTCATTACCAGCAGGATCATTAACCTAAATCAACATGTCCACAAATGCAGATCTCCGCTGTGCGTCACAAACACAGTTTGGACACGACAAGGCGGAATCACCGTCATCGCGCTGCTCCGAGGAGTCCGTAGGAGGAGGACGATGTGACATGTTTTGGCTCACACGTGACAATCCTGGAACGGTTTCAACGCGCTCAATCGGCCTCCAGATATCTTGGATGGATGAGTGGTTTCTAAAAACATCCGAGATGTGTCTGTTAGCTGTTTAGCGGCCCGTCTTGCCTCATTGCTTCTGTAGAGAGGAGTGGAAAAGAGGTCAAATGTTTTGGCCTTGGTTCTCGGCTTTTGTATACATAGCTAAGCGCTCTCATTTGTTTCTCTTTAGGATGGCTCAGGTTCGTGCACTCTTGCCTCATTGGGGGGGGGGGTTCAATTTGACCTTCTTGATGGTATAGATTCTTGGGTTTTATGATTCGTATAGTTACAGATAATCGCATAAAATGTTGCCTAGCTGTAAGTAAAGACAGGTGAACACCCGGCTTTGTGTCGGTGCCTTTACGTGCTTTTGACGGTAAAACCCCGCTGAGCAGCGTCAGGGTTTCTGATCCCTCTCTGAGATGTTGGGAAATTAGCTTAGCCCGCCACATCTGGACCGTCTTTTACCACAAAGCAGTGTGTGTGCTGCAGACAGGAGACGGCTGACCTCTTATTCACCCCTTTCATTTGGAGCTTTATTTGTTACCTCAGCACAGGAATTGCAAATTTACTGTTGGGAACTACAAGCACCTCAATTTACAAGGCAGTTTATCACTGATTGTGAAATAGATGGTTCTGATGTAGTGGAGGAAGTCACAGGCCTCTCTCTCTTTGTGTGTGTGTGTGCCAAGAATGTTTGTGCTGTTACAGCTTGTGGTGTTTGATGATTGTGTCCTGTGCACTCGCACACCCCAATTTATAAAGCACAGTCCATTCACTTTCAGGAAGGACACATTGTCCTCACGAGCAATCGAAGTGTTTTTAAAGAGGGGGTTGACCTCGCTAGTGATTCTCAAAGGTGCTGACGAACAGGCGAGGCAGTGTCTGGGGAGGAAGGGCCTCGTCACAGGAGCGCGTTTCATTTATTGATCCCGCTCCTTTTTAAAAACGTTTCAGAGACTTTCCTGCTTCGTCAGACTTTGAAATATTAAAGTGTAGTTCAATTAGGAAGCATTATTGATCAAAGCATATAT
>NW_022280048.1:5971935-5972800 GCF_004355925.1 Anarrhichthys ocellatus | reverse complement strand
ATATATATATAATTATTTTTTTCCTCCAAGAGCATTCTTGGTTGGTAAATTGTCCATTTGACACTCCTTTCAGGAGAGGGAGGGCTATTGTGCAACGTATTCTGGTTAAACAACCCAGCGGTGCGTGTCGTTGCACCATCAAGATACAGTATCCAATGTTGGATAGCTTTCAGTGGTATCAAAGACCATCTGCCCCACATCCACAAACCAATCCGCCTCTTCATCTGTGGTGCACTCTGCACATGAGCGCCACTGAGGCTCTGCCCATCCCGTAGACATTAAGTCATTTGTATTATTTGATTGATTCGATTGTTAGACGACGTGTGGGATGAAGTGTTTTTGTTTCTCAGTCGCCAAAGCGATCCTGCGGAGGAGGGCGTGTGACGTTGCTGCTTGTGATTATTGGGTGATGCCATCCTCTCTAAGTTATGCAATGTGTACCTGCACTTCTCTCACACTGATTTCTGCCTCGAATAATGATTACAACCTCCTCTTGTGGGATCTCGCTCTGTGTCGTTTCTCTTCCTGTTCTGCAACTCGACTCATTCGCTCCTGCGTTTGAAATACGAGAGTCGTTCTGCCGTTTCCTCCCCCTCCTCCTCCTCCCCCTCCTCCTCCACACGATGCACATTGCAGCACACTCCTCAAGCCGGGGTTTGTCGGACTCCACATCACTGTCACACGTTTTGGTCCAGTTGAGAGTTAAACTGTGGTAGCAGCATAAGAGTTTTTGTATGGGCTGAAAAAAGAAAAAAAAGGAGTTAAGTTGTAGAAAAGTAATTTGAAGTCCTCTGGGTGTTGAGTCACTTCCCTCCTGTTCTAGTGGTGTGTGTGTGTGTGTGTGTGTGTGTGTGTGTGTGTGTGT
>NW_022280048.1:5946953-5971835 GCF_004355925.1 Anarrhichthys ocellatus | reverse complement strand
GTGTGTGTGTGTGTGTGTGTGTGTGTGTGTGTGTGTGTGTGCCCAGCCGCCTTCAAAGGAGCTGTGATCCTGTTCTAGCTTGTCACTTGTCTTGCCCGCCTCCCTCCCACCTCTGCATCAGTCAGTCACCATCATCATGCCCTTATGGTAAGATGAAGTTGAGTCACCGGGCTCTAACGCGTGGCCGCCTGCCGTCCGCCGAGGAAAGTGTTTCAACCCAAAGGTGTATGTGTACGCTGCACTACGTGTCTGAGCTGGTGGCGTACTGTGAAGTGAGCATGTAGTCGCCTCAATGCATTCAGAGAAGATATGTGAGGTAATAATAGTGAGCCGTCACGTGTTTGCGTCTGATATGTAAACCTGTTCCGCTTCACTGGAACAGGTTTGGCCAAAAGGACAGTAACAATGAGTCACGGTGTCAAAACAGCAAATGACATGAAGAGACAAGAACATTACTTTCTTATGATGCCGTTTCTTTCATGATTTCATAGTGAATAATTCAACATGTAATAATGCCAAACTTTGTACTTTTTATATCCACATTCTTCTACTTTTCAAATATTTTTCTTTTTCTAATAGTATATTCATGATTCGTGATGTTTCCAAAACAGTCATAAAATCTTCATAATCATTAAATATCTTTTGTTTGTTCAACCCTTAGGACCAGTGTTTGTTTCAAGAGTCCTGCCAGACTAAGACATTATTAACACGTTAAATACGAAGAATTGTGAAAATTGTGATATTAACTTTATTGAAACTAATTTGTCTGATAACACTACCTGGCAAAGAATATATAATCACATTCCACGAAAGAGTTTTTCCACTTTTTAAGCAAACAAAATAATGTGTTCGTCTCTCAATACTTTCCAACTTCCACACACCGTCTGTGATACTTATAGTCCCGCTGCTCATTTGTACCTGCAGACGATGTAAAGCTCTCCAACAGGTCTTAAATGTATAGTAAAACTTAGCTTAAAGCTTAACAAAACAGCTTAACGTTTGCTGCTTAACAAATCTGCAAACGTTACTCAAACAGGAGTAAACGGTGCATTTTATTGGAGAGTTGGGGCCTATTTCCAGTTGTGGCTGTGGCGCTCTAGTGAGTATTTACAGTTGCGGGACGGTGTGTGGGGAGTAAAGTTAATAGAAGCCGCAGTGCCCAGGTTTGTCGTAATGATGGAGCGTGTAACAGTGCATCAGTGTGGCTCACTGATGTGTTTTTTATCGATTGCACAGAGGGATAAGATGGATCAAGCTTTAGCTACACAATGCTAGTTAGTAGAATCGTATTTGTTGTTGGTGTCACCAGACTTATCCTTTAATATAAATTTGAGGAATTTACTTTTGTATATGCATGCTCAAAGTGTAGGTTATGAAAGTCACACCAGCCTTCACAGCGACATGCGTCTAGTGTTAGTGGGTGTATGTGTTTTTTATTAATTTTTTTTGCCATTTGGAAAATAGTTCCGCAGTTTGAAATCGACACTAGTTTGACTGGCCTCCACTGCTGCAGGGCTCAGATTGGTAACGTTGTACTGTACCAGGCCTTTGATTGGATACCAGTGTCGCTCTGGTTTCTAAACCTAGAATGAACCCTATAAATAGCATAATGTTAACACAGATATTTCAGCCTGCCGTTTGGGGGATCGCGGACTATTTTTCACTGCGTTCAGCTTCTCCCATTGGCTTAGCGGGTGGCCAGGTGCCATCCTCCCCGCTAGCCTGTTGGAATGTTAAAAGAAAATGGTTCTTCACACAGCTGTGACCTTAAAGAGGAAGCTCCGCGCCCCGACGAGATACGAGCTCTGTGCTAATCACCTCATGCATGTCCTGCTCAGTTGACAGGCCCTGTTCCTTTTCCTCTGTAACTCGCCAGCAGACCTCATCGTACTGTTGACTGCTAAAATGTGGAGCAAGGCCCTTATTTTGGGCAGCTTCAGAGTGTTTATTCAAACCTGAATCTAATGTGCAACAAGCAGTAGACTGTGTGTGAAGTTAGAGACCAGTTGTGTGCAGAGAAATGCAATGTTTGTGGCAAATGAAATTTCTTATCAGATTGACAAATGTGTTGATTTCAAGATGTGTCGTTTCAATAAGATCCGATTTGTGAAAATATGCAGCTGAAATATACATGGCACGCGCAACCTCACCAGGAAAAATCCAGACTTTTTAAAAACGTTTCCCCCTGACCACAGCCTGATGACGTCGGAGACGGTCCAGCCAATGGGCAGCCGCAGCAGCCATTGAGCTGAATCTGTTTTTAATTGGCTAGAAAAGATGAAAAATATCCACATTGAGACTATTCTGTCTTTCTGACAGTCTTTCAGAGAAAAGCCTCACAACAGAACTTATCTCTATGCAGCTTTGACAGTTGATGTAGTTTCCTCTCTGTGCCCCCCCCCCCAGCATGGAGAGAAGGACAGGTTGATCAGTTATTTAAACGCACATCGCTGCTGAAATAACCGTAATGAGCAGGATAGCTCACCATTCTCCTTCACTTCGTTTCCCCTGTGCATAGTTATATAATTATTTGCCTCTTTCTGAAATGGAACCATTATTTCCTTTTGTTTGTCAAGAGTATGCAACACGATGCTAAAGTCATCTCTGCTTGGGAGTCTGGATGTGTCGGCAGGTTTTAAATATTTACCTAATGTTAGTTGGGAAAATGTAACTGCAGCTCGAGGCTCATCCTGTTGCAGCGAACTGAGAAAATCGACTGTGGTTTGAAACGGCTTCTTAACTCGTGCATTGCAATCGCCCGTTCACTTGGTATTACAAAATCGGTAACAAAGAACCTCAAACCTTTTGCGACATTGTAGGCAATAAAAGGCAGCTTTATTTATACAGCATATTTCAAACACAAATTCAATTTCTGTAAGTGGCAATCAAAAGCATTAGAATGACATTTACAAACAATAAGCAATTAAATGCATTTTAAATAAAAAAACGAGACTAAATGAAATGAAGTTAAATACAAATGGAATAGACCAGTAATACACAGTGCAGTAAAAGGTTGTAAGTGGCCCCAAATGCATCAAAGGAATTAAAAGTGCAGTAGAGAATATAGAGAACAGTGTGGAAATATTTTACAAATAATTCAATGAGCACTATAATTATTCCTCCTAATAACTGATAGCTAGATATATACTGATCTGTTTTTTGATAAAACATGAATTACTTGCAAATATGTAGCAAAACGTTACTACTAATACATTCAAACGACAAAAACTGGCTGTAAACACATTTGAACAAATTACTATTGGCCAATTAAAAATCTATTAACCTCAGAAGTGCTGTCAAAACAGTTGAGGTAGTTTAGCTCGAGCGATGGGGATGTTGATCCGTTGTTTGGTCCACCAGTCGAATACAGACTGAAATGTGCATATTGGAAGAATCTCCATAAAACTTTGCACAGACATTCATGGTCGCCAGAGGATGAATCCACCAGATGGTCATTTTCACGTCTCCTCTGAAATATCTCAACATATTTTGGATGATGGTCACACTCTTTTTGCAAAGACACTCATGGTCACCAGAGGATGTGTTCTACTGATGTATTCCGTCAGGATGGAGTGTAACCACTTTGGTGACCCCTTAATGTTTACAATTAGTTGTGCAACAGATCATAAAACTCACGGATCGGATCAGCACAAAATAAAAAAATGGATCAAATACCGATACTAATTGTTGATCATTGATGATCCATATTGGCAGATACAGATCCCTTTGTTGTTTGATTGTAGCAGCTGGTCTACAAGGCCCCATCCATCCCAAAAATCATTTCAACCGCTCAGAAGTCAGTGTAAAGCATCAAAAATTTACTTTGTTATAGTCATCCATAGTGTTTAATTTAAATGATTAGGACATAAAAGATTGGTTTTAATCCATAAAAATAAAATCTTGTCATTAGTAGTTTTAATGATGCATTATAAGCTGCTTGGAGCTAGTGTAAACAGGTCATAGTTCATCTATAATATCTATTTATGTTGCTCCTATTTATTGATTTATCTATTAATGCCAGCTAACAGGCTAAACTGAGATGTTTGAACATGGGAAACATTATACCTGCTAAACATCAGCATGTTACCATTGTCCTTGTGAGCGTGTTATCATGTCTATGTTGGCATTTATTTCAAACCACCACTGTCAGCCTCACAGAGCTACTAGCGTGGTTACAAAATCTTGGTTTGCGTCTGAAATTCTATGCTAACCTGCTATTTAATACGCTAAAACAATATGCGAGTTGTGTTTTTAGTCTGTCTTTCATTAGTATGAAACTATATCTGGGGAAACATTACAGTATGCAAAGAGTGGACACTATGCCGGCATAAATATCCCACAATGCAATGCGGTATCGAGGTCAACTTTTACAATAGGTAATGGCGGACAGCTCTGTAACATAAATAATGCTTCATTGTAAGTGTAAGTGAAATATTCCACTTTGCGAGGCGTGATATAAATTAGTTCAGCTCCTTGTTTGGTCACATGAGATTAGCACCGGTTTCAATGGTTGCGTCTCTCCAACAGGCAAGCAGGCTCTCAGGAAGTGACGTGGTAATTGCGGTTCAGTGCGTCCGAAAAGATGCATAGTATTGTTTCTTCACACAAAAGTATGATCGACGGTACACATTTTGGACGCTGCATTGTTCTTGGTTTGTTGGGTTTTGAATACAGCAGCTTTAATCCAGTATGAGGGGTTTCCGGGCCTGTAATGGCCGGAGAGTAGCTGTCGTTATGCTGCAGAGGAGTGATTAGCGACTAGTTGGTACCACTTCCTCCTCTGCTCCAGATATTCAGGGTTAGTGTTCAGAGGTCGGCGGGGCTACCAAAGATAGCCGCTGACACTCACCCACTTGACATGGCTGCGTAGGACTTCCTCAGAGAAGGGAAGCCTTCCGGGCATCATACAGACATTTATGTAAATTGAGGAAACATTGACTTTGCCTGCAGACTGCAGACGTCTCTTCTGCAGTTACCTGCAATGCCTTCTGCGTAGCCGAGATAATACGGTTAGGGAGGACGAATGGGGTGCATTTATAATTCACATTTGATACGGTTAATGCATTCAGACCTTCCGGTGGGAGAATACATTAGGAGAGTGAGTGGATATAGGAGGCTGTAGTAGACCATGACATTAAGGGTTTCCATCATGGTATTTATAGGCCTGTTTTACGTTCTCATGGTCAGCGGATGGAGCTGGGGCCACTGGCTGAAGCAGTCTTTACCTCCATGCACCTACTCTACCTACGCCTCCCTGCTCGCACTTAACCAGTCAGAGCTGCATCAAGGCCTCGTTGATTGCATTCGTTATTCCTGGTAAATTTTGACAGACACTGGCACGTTACCTCGCTCTCTTTCAAGGAGCCTTCATGAGCCAAGTCGCCATGGTAACTGCTGAAAACTCATGTTTGTAGTTCACGCAAGAACTCTGGCTTGTTCACACCGCTGAAGCAATGCACTCGGATGTGATGTGTAGTATTGGGGGTCCTGATGGTGCCGGCTGTAATTTGGTAATGGACTCAGTCAGACTAGAGGGAGAAGTGTAAGAGGAGCTTGCGGTGAAACGTTTTTTTTTTTTTTATTAGCAGATAGTTCGCAGTGCAGAGAGATAGATTAGCCAGTTTCCGGCTTTTCTTCCTGAACCTCTGGACACAGACACCAGCTCCCTGCTGTTGTTGGCAACCGTCTCCAGGAAGTGTGAGTGTGAGTGATGCATGCCCGGGCAATCCTCGGGTTGACACAGCCCAGATGACTGTGAGGGAATCCTTGGCAGAGGGAAGCCGGGGAACCCCATTCAACACCTCCAGCCCTTTCCCCTTCTGCCCGTCTTGTCCTCTCAGTCATTCCATCTTTGTATCCAGCATTCGAGTCGCAGCCAGCCTGTCTGCCATAAAAAACATTATACAACCAGGGAGGCTCAGTAATGGGGAAACAGGCTCATGTCAGACTGGTGGAGCATGGAAAACAGCAGAGCCCACTTCTCCACATTTCTGCTGCTGCTGGCAGAGTGCAGCCAGGAGTCCCCCCCCCCCCCCCCCCCCTCCCCTCGAGTTCAACCGTGTCCAACCTGAACTCTGAAAAGTCTCCAGACAGCAAGTTTGAAAAGCTCTTCACAACGACTCCTCAGCTATGATTGTGCAGGCCGGGGATGGTGATTCATGGAGACGCTCTCTGCACAAGGATCAGTCTCCCCAAGAAGGTTGTTATACGAGACGAAGAATATTACCATCATGTGCAGGTTTGACTTTGAGGGAAAGTTCTGGGCTGAAATCCTTGTACAAGAACCTCCTCTGTTCTTTTAATAGCTTGTTTGTACTGCAACAATCCGTTTCACTGCTCCGGGTTTTGTTACAAGCCAAATTAGGAAAAGTTATTTCACCTAAAATAACTTTATTTTTAATTTTTTATCTCCTTCGGGCGAAATTCCCTGATGGCCTTTGCAGTCTTTTGACCACCCAAAAGCCGTGGAACGATTCCAGAAGTCATTCAAGTTACACATGCCAGTGGCATGTGTAACGTGAGTTGCTGCGAGCTTTTTTTCGTTTTTTTGGAAGGACGCAGCGGGTTCACGTCATGGCCCTGCCTCTTTCCCGGCAGCCCGTCTCTCCACAGTGTCACGTTTGATGCTTGTGCAGCGCGGTCTGAACAGAACATGCAGAGAAACACAAGGTTTCCGCTGCTTAAAGGAGAGCACCGACTTTTCCACAAGGGAATGATGAAACGAAACGCAGACTTTGGCGGCAGACGAATGCACAAAACTGGGCATTTCGGATGTATGTTGTCGTCGCTCGTCGAGCTCTTCAGATGTGATGGATGCCGTTTGCTACATCGGGCCTGTTCGGTCGCTGCTTGCCGTTGGACTTGATGAGGACCTGACAAACGCAGTGACTAAGCACGCCCCTGTCCCGCTGCGGTGACGCTGATCAACAGCACTTGTCAATTGGAATGTTTTTTTTAGAACATGACTGATGTGTTTTCTACTCTCATCAGTGACTCATGTGTGTGGTGGGTGTTGTGTTCTGCTAATCCAACCAGATAAGATGCTCAGCTTGCCCCCCTTCACAAAAAACAATAAAAATACAGCTTTCCCTTTCAAATGACAGATGATGTGAAAGAAACAAGCAGCGTGTTTTGATTCTTGGGTCTGTTTTTGTGGGAGCTTGCCCACATACTGATGTAAAGCAAAGAAGAAGGGAGTGTTTACCACTGATTGCTGAGAAATAAACTCCAACGGTTTTAGAGACTGAGGCTGCAGCATGAATGTCAATGACATCACCACAGTTGTGATTAGGGAAAAGCGTTGCCTGGACAATCTAAGAAAGGTTTGCTTTATTCTAAAAGCAATTTCAGATAGGGCTCCAACTATTGATTATTTCCAATGTTTTATCTTTCAATTAATTGACAATTTAAAAAAAAATAGCCATCACAAGTTCCCAGGGCGGGTCTAAGAGACGTCTTCAAGGTACTGATACACAGTCAATTTTAACTGAACTAATCTGCACATTCTGACATTTGAGAGACTGGAACCAATCAATGTTGATCTTTTTCTGCTTGGTATTATAACTAAACGATTGATTATCAAAATTGTTGCTCATTCTGATTGAGCTGATGCATATAAATACAAAGAGAAAAAGAAAATATTCTTGGTACAGTATACCATTTAATAGAAAACCTTTGGCAACATAACCATTTGATTATGAACAGGTTTTCTTTTTCAGTTAACTGAGTAATATGAGACTCCGGAAGATTTAATTAAGATTCCAATTAGTTGATTAGTCACATTAATCTGTCAGAAATCGCTTACTTTAATAATTGATTAATTTTCAGTAATTTCTTTATGCAAAAAGCCACAGCTTCCAGTCTCTCAAATGTGAATATTTTCTGTTTTTCTTTGTCTTCTATGATATTAAACTTAATGCATTTGTGTTTTTGACAGTCTGATAGTTACGCAACATGAATATGCCAACATGGCTCCATTGAGTACAGAACTGAAACTGCCTTTTTGACCAGACAATTAACTGAAAAAATAATGGGTGGATTAATTAATATGAAATGGACATGCATAGAAAATGGAACTTGTGTTACAAAGAAATATGATCTGACGTAACAGAGCTGAGGCTAGTTTACGACAACGGAGATTTTCATTTCATGAGTCTATCTATCTATCTATCTATCTATCTATCTATCTATCACTGAGTTCATCAAATGTATTAACTGCTGTTTGTCTTTCTCCTCCACCCTCCTCCCCTCCACCCTCTCCATTTGATTCCTTCACAACTGACGTGGTGTGACACCCACAGAGCTCCCAGCTGAAGAAGGTAAATATTGATTTTTAATTTTTTTTTCCCAACGCTCTTAAGATCCTCCTCCTCTATACGACCCGATTAGGTGTTGTGCCAGGATCTTTTCTTCTTTGTTGACCCAGGGCTAGACTTTGGGAGTGTTCTGTATCGTCTTTACAACTTAAACCACAGTCAACACATCTTACAGATCCTCTTTCACCCTAAAGTATAAGGGCACACTTTGAGTCCTTGCAGTAGAAGCCTTAAACTTTTCATTGTTAAGTCATACAACGCAATATTATTGTTTCGTTACAACTGTTTAGTATTAAATATTATATATCCATAAACCTAAATGTTACTTATGCTGAGTAACATTTAGGTTTATGGATATATAAGACAAATGGACGGCATGTTGCCCTGAAGAGTTTTGGAGGAGGTGTAATTGTTGATTTTGTGATATTTAGTGACTAAATGGTGAATAGGCGAGAGGATGAGAATCTCTGAACAGGATAGAAGCAGAAAACGCTGTGGAGCGACTGTATACCTAAATGCATATCTTTGTATTTTGCAGAACCATTTTTATTAAATGTGTAGCACCAGATTGAGCCTGTGTGACATCATTCTGTGCACCGCTACATGTGCTTGATGCATAAAGTTGTGTGTGACGCCTATTTGTTTATGCGTATTTCAGGCAAGTCCCTGTGGGAGCTGGTGGCGGAGCAGTTTGAAGACCTCCTGGTCAGGATCCTGCTGCTAGCTGCCTGCGTCTCCTTTGTAAGTACGACCCAGCGAATTCAAAAATGTCATTGGCCTTCGTCTTTATTTGTAATCTTGATGTTCTAATGTCCCACTGTGGGGATATGAGACCCAAAATTGGACACTGTCCAGGAAATTGCCACCTAATAGGCTTGCTCCATTAGCTTTAGGCGGCTTTATTCCCCTATTACAACACTGCTCAACCTCGTTTGTGGTCCGTTTTCATGTGGAAACCTGCGTATTACAGGCTTGTCAACCCAGTCTTGGTATGGTTTCAGTGAGGGGAAACGGGCGGCGCACTTCTGCCGAGCTGGAAACAAAACTATCAATCAAAACTCCCTGCGCTGCAGCGACCCCGGTTGCAGTCGGAGGGTGGTGGAGGTCTGAAAGGGGTTTGAGTGGTGGAGACTACAGCACCGGTGTCTCGGGATGGAATTGCTGTTGCTATTTCTGAAAGTAGGAAAATTGCTCTAAAACTGTATATGGCACAACACATCTCCTCCAGCCGCTGTCGTGTTAGCAGGCGTGGGCTGTAAGTGCAGGACTTTGGAGTGCGGGCTCCACTTCTCTTCATGTAAAGCGGGCTTAAATAGGTTGTTTATAGTGGAACACGGTGCCTGTTCCACTGTCGCTCAGACCCCAACGCTGTACGATGTCATCGCTGCCTGGAGTGGTTTCAGCTCGGTAACTAAAGCGAGCTTCCTGGTGACCTGATATGACCCAAAATCGCATACATGCCACACTCCAAAGCAGCTTGTTCTTAATCACAAATTCTCAGGGTTTGTCTGGTGATACTCCTACAGTCTTCTTTAACCTTTTTAACTTTGCTATTTGCTCTCTGTTTTGAACGTCACCAGGGAGTGGCACAAGTAGAGAGAACTGCAGTGAAAGTTCAAATAGAACCTGCACTCATTTGGCTATTGTTTTGAATATATTCAAAGTGAGCTGATGAAACTCTCCCGCCTCCTTTGCATGACACAAGAGCAGAGTTCATCATCAGACAAAACAGGTCAGGTTAGGCTACTTTGTAATGTACAACATGATATCATTTACAGCAATGGGGGGGGATTCGCAAACAATTCGGTGAGCTGCATATCATCAATGGTGCCTCAATTTATCACACCAATTATATTATGTCCTTCTATAAATGATCTATTTTCATGTTGCTGAAGCCACAAGCAGCCCCCCTCTCTGGCAGGGCTGAAACAATCCGTGCACTTCCTCCCTTTGAGTTGAAGCAAAAAAGAGGGCCGATCTTTTATTTGGTTTTCCACGTTACTACGTGGAGTCCAGTTGGGAGTACAGGAAGGAGCTTAAAAAGTCAATTGACAATTGAATTGGACTTTTAGCCTCCTTTTGTTTACTGTTTCATTCTTCATCAGGTGACCTTAAGAGTGTTTCTTTCCATTTTGCTGGGCACCGTGCGCTTTTCCAAAACATTCAGCTATAATGGACCATCTGTCTGCAAGTTTCTCAGCGTTCAGTTATGTGTGCGGGGTGTGAAGAGTGCAATGTTCAAAGCTGTACAGAGAGATTTATTTTGGTAATGAAGCTTTGATTTGGAAGAACATTAAATGAGCTTACATTTGTCTTGGATGGCCAAACGCAAAGGCAGTTCAATTTCCACCAGATTCCCTCGATGAGTTCTAAAACCCAAATGAGATCCTGCTCGTCTCTCCATTTGAATTCCTATTCAGCGTGAAAGTAGCAGTTAGGTATTCCGACTCCTCTCTAAATGTGCGCTGATTGTGTGAAATGTCTTTTGAGCCGTCCTCACTGAGAGGACTGCCATTGTTGCCCTCCAATCTCAGCTCGGTCACAGGAGAGATTTACCGTCCCGAATGATGAGCTATCGACCGGGCTCTGGCCGAGCTTGACGCACACCCTGCCTCTCAATACACCTGGGAGACCATACCCTTTTTTATCATTTGATAAGCCCCATCGATCGTGGAAAAGTAGATCCACGTTATGATCTCCCCCTCTCGCTCTGCTGCTTTTGCTGTGCAGTATTTTTAGTTTCAGCGACGAAATGAAAAGAAACAGGCGTCTACGTCCTGTCGGTGTTGCAGCGGGCAGCTTTTTGTGTTATGATCTTCTAAAGATGCACTTTAATGCGTATTACAGCAGCTAACATAGTGGCTGCCATCTCCGACACCTTTGACACCTCAGAATCCATTAGTATTCAGCTGCCATCATACTTTATCTGGCTGTAGAGAAATGGCAAAAGTATAGAGTGATTGTCTGGTGTATTCTCAGTGGAGATATTATTGGAGCCAGTGCAATATACGAGATTGGGAGCTTTGCTTTTGCCTCTCAATGGCTCTCAACCTGGCTACGGCTGAGCCAGCGGCTCGCGGCTAACAGTGCTAACAGCCGCAAAAGTGCTGACGGAGCTAGCGGTGTTTAATTGAAGGGGAACTGGAGGGTGGGTGCCATGCGTCCATGACAACGCTGTCGATGTGGACACACACACACGCACACACACACACAAAGGTTGGACAATTAGTACAATAGTTGTTTGCTATATTGATTCTCTTATTGCTTATATTATTATGTATGCCAGGTTGACTTGACACCTGCCTCTAAAGTAGTTTGGGAATTTGTAGCTTTTTTGTTACATAACTTTAAAAGCAGCTATAATCAATTTTGTTACGTTAACAATGGATGATATGACTTATTTTAACTGAAAGGGGCACTCGTAGCAACAAAGTTATCACCCGTCTCAGCAGTTCTGTAGAGCTTTACGCCGTCTTTTCAGCTCCTTGATTTCAGTTTTCCGGACCGCAACTTTTCTGTTTTGATTCTCTGTTCTTGTGGGCCGCAGAAAGCAGCTGTTTACAGTAAAACGTCTCTAAAAGCCAACTGTACGATACCTGACCAGCACCTAGCAACTGACGGATAACAGTTACAGTCTAGCTAGTGGACATAGTGGAGTATTTAGTGGATATTTCTCTCAGAAATTTGTAGAGACAAAAATAGAGCTAATGTTGGTGTATGCCTGCTGGGTGTAAATAGGCGATTCTCTCCTCTTTGTGGAGTGGAATTGACCCTTGAGACATGGCTGCCGCCTCTCTAGCTTTGTTTGAGGGTGTGCCTCAATATGATTATTTTAAAGCGCGGGTATTTGACTCGAAATTAATTTCATATTTGTTGAACTGTCCAAATTCTTGTGGCTGCCTCAATATTTCAGCTGTCGACTGTCTTTTTCAAGCCTCACATCCTGGTACGCAGTCCTCCGAAAAGACACTGCACCACAGAGAGAAGTAGATCTCACACCATCCTTATGTAAATAGGAAATTTGTGTGTGATTTTCCTACCGTCCAGGAGCTTTGGTGCACTGGATCTAAACCGTGCTACATGATAGGCTCATGCAGAACTGCGCTCCACAAGAGCTGAGTTAATTTAGAGTAATCCCTCTGATTTTCATATCCCCAAATGATCTAGTTTCCTGCAGGATTTGATTTGTTTTTCTTGCCCCTCTCATTTTAGGCATCGTCTTGCTGCTCTACCCTTTTATTTTATTTTTTTTGAAAATCTATCCTGAATAATTTATTTGTTTTCATTTTCTTTTTGTCATTTTATAAGTAGAATGACTTTTTCAACAATAAATGAATAATACAGTCTACTGAGTGAAATGCATATTGGATTAATTTGAACTGCATCATTTAATTGTACTTTTTTTTTAATGTTAGTTTTTGGTTTCCTGCTGGATGTGAGACATGTTGGCTTTTCTTGTGTTGTTTGCAGCCTCTAAACTGTTGCTGGAGGGTAAAAATGTACACTGTATTATAACTGTCCATTTTAACACCGTGGGATACCATGACACTGGTGTACCGGTAGACTGTCCCAACCCGATGCGAACTGTAACACACACTCACTGAAACTGTGCTGCAGCATCTCTTTCCAGATACCTACCATCGAGTTAGTTTTTGTCTTTCCAGATTTTCAACGTTCAAGCACTTTTTTTTTTTTTTTTTTTTTTTTTTTTTTTTTTTTCCTCCCAAATTGTGTTTCATATCAAGCCATCCCTGAAAATGTATATAATGCAGCCAGCATGGGACTTGAGTTGCAGTACAAAATGTCAGTGTTAATGTTTCGTGTACTGTATGTTCATCTAGGTGTTGGCTCTGTTTGAGGAGGGAGAGGAGTCGACCACCGCCTTCGTTGAGCCGATTGTTATTCTTCTGATCCTCATCGCCAATGCTGTTATCGGGGTCTGGCAGGTGAGATGCACTCTTCATCCCGTGTCTCTGTGCAAAGTGCTTACGCGCATGAGTAACGTTGTTTCCTTCCACGAGGCATTCACATGGTTACAAGGGCTAACGAGACCGTAAAGTCGAAACATTTTATCCTGGCCACCAGCTGTTGGCGGATGCATGGGATTCACCTTTGGAGTCTTGTTACCCGTGTGCTCCGTTTAGAACTTGCACCACATGCTGACATCCATACGTCCAAACGACACATTTTCAGTCTCGAGTCCAAACATAAACAAACCAGGGAGCTCATGCAAAGGGCCCATGAGGGAGCATGAATTTTTGATGAAAGTGTCAAAAATAGAGAGAACTCTGCAAAGTGTTACCTGGTGGTGTTTTTAAGAACGTTTCCTTTCTAAAAGCTTTGTCTATTATTGTGTTTGCCTTGCATGCTTTTATTATGATTACTCGAAATTAACCTGCTTGAACAATATTAGTTGTCAATTTACCTAGAGGTTTCAAAATTGTCCTCTGCTTGACTCTCGCTTCGTCACATCTCCCTGCGCAGGAGCGGAATGCCGAGAATGCCATCGAGGCCCTGAAAGAGTATGAGCCAGAGATGGGGAAGGTGTACCGCATGAACCGCAAGGCTGTCCAGAGGATCAAAGCCAGAGAGATCGTCCCAGGAGACATAGTGGAGGTGGCAGGTAAGCTGCGGCCGCCACTCGCAGCAGCCCCGATCTTACTGTCACTCACCCAGACTAATTTACACTTTGCCTACCTCCGGTGGACTCTCGCTGCTGTCACAGAGCTGCCTGCGCGGTGCCGCCACCGACATGCACACACTCACGCAGCCTTTACCACCCATTCATGAGTCTGGAAACACTATTGGAATAACTCAAACTGGATTACATAAGAGTATTTTCTCAGGATTTGCAGGTGCCAGCACTGAAATCCAGTTGTGTGTGTGAGGTTCTGTGTAAGTGGCTGTGGTCACCACTTGTATTTAAGGCCCAGTTTAATTTTCCACAGCTTTCCCCCCTTTTCTTCCTTTTGCTTTCCATGCTCTCAGTCTCACCACCTGGATGCTGCTGAATGTTTGTCAGCTCCCTCCACGTTACATGCACACACGCACACACACACAATCCCCCTGCTGTAAACTCGCCCGTGTGTGGGCAAACTCATCTAAAAATAGTCCTGTTGTCACTCTGGTTCCAGAACATCTGTCTGTGTGTGTGCGTGTGTGTGTGTGTGTGTGTGTGTGCGCTGGAGTTAACGTGGGAGCGCAACAACGTTCGCCATCAACATGCCTGTTTTTTTTGAGGGGAGAGAGAGAGAGAGAGAGAGAGAGAGAGAGAGAGAGAGATCTCCTAGGCCTTGCATGGTTGGCGAATTGTCTCAGACGGCTCGGAGGGAGGTCTGAGAAAGGAGGGAGAGCCCTAGATGTGTGAGAGATCACAGAGCTCATTCATAATCACGGCACGGAGAGGCAAGGAGAGAGATTATACATGCTGCGTTGGTTACAGTGAGGCCTTGGCGCTGTTGGATTTTTAAAAATGAAATCATCCGTCCAAGTAACTACCACGGAGGCCTCCTCACACCGACTCCCTGTTACGTTTACCAAATTGTTTCCCCTCCAGAGAGTCTAACTGACATTACTTTCTTGGGAAGAAACTACACTGTGTGTGTGTGTGTGTGTGTGTGTGTGTGTGTGTTTATGTGACAGGTAGCACTTCCCTGGAATTTTGGGCTTGTTATGGCCGGTGTCGTCAGCCAGACGCTAGACAAGCCCGCACAGGTAGCAAGCTCCAAAATGTATGCTCAATCTCCCGTCAAGAATCCCTTAATAGTCTGACCTAAACTCATACAGTGAACATTAAAGTTTTAGGATGATCGAGAGACAGCACTTGTCTCTGTTGTTGGCATTGTGCACTCTATTTTCAATGTACAGCATCATCGGTCTGATATTTCCTTTTGCAGACAGTAGAGGTGGCTGGACACGTACGTGCGACACCTTCTGCTGAAGACAAGGCAATAGTTGAAGCTATTTCAGCTCGTTCCAAGCCCAGAATGCGTTGCCAGTCAAAGTTTACTATGAGAGGAGGTATGATGGGGGTGCCGTGTCGATGGGGGTTGTATCAATCTCTTCGTTCGTTCTGTCTGACATAACGTTGTTTCTTAGCAGTTTTAAACGAGAGTAAACGGCTTAGAAAAATGTGTGTCAGATCGTCAAGCACACCCTCCTGTTTGAAGCATGTAGGGATACGGCAACTAAGAGAACGTATTCATATTTTCCTGATTTCTCAGGCGTTCCAGTCCCTCAGATTAGCCTGAGGTTATTCCATGAGAACTGTACGCTAGGGGGGTAAAATAAACTGTATAAAGAGCTGTCGGAAAAGGACTCTGTTGACCACAAGTGCCTTTGAGGGGAGAAAAGATCATAAATGTATTTACTCAAGTTTCCACTGCTGCTGCCTTCTTGGAGGTACGCTGACGGCGATGCCAGCAACGCTTACAACGCAGTTGTGATTTGCACCTCCGCTGGAACTTTGCTGGTTAGGGTTAGGGAGTGACTACAGCGGTCAGGAACTCTTGGAGGGTTTACACAGGACCTGAAGAGATGGAAACCTGCACTGAGCCATTCCCACTAACGAGTCACGGTTAGCCTGCACGTGAACGAAGACCTCTCTGCCAAGATATTATGCAAGAGAATTAGTTAGAAGTCCAGTTTTACCAAATGGAAGGAGAACTCCGGCTGGCCACACCGGCTGACCTCATTTGTTTTGATCAAATTTGCATGTGCCGCGTTTCCATTTCATTCATTCTGAGGTAGATGCTAATTATAAGAAAATTCTTCTTCTTGCATTTTGATACTTCAAAGCACGACAAATAATAATCAGACAAATGTCTGTTTTAAAGACTGTTCATCTGAAGCTGTCGTAGGATGCGTTTCTCTTCCAGCAGATGGAGAGTGTCAGTGGGAGGCCCGTGGCAGAAAGTGGACGGGGGAGCAGGAGACTGTGGGTAGGCGTTTGAACAGCCTCTCTCTTCCTGCCTTTGGCGAGTCCTGCTACTGTGAACCTGTAGCCCCCGGCCATCTCCCACACAAACACGGCACACACTCATCTCCCCCTCCGCCTCTCACACTCTTGTTCTCTCACAACCCATGGGTGTCAAGACGGAGAGATGTGGAGGAACACGGAAGTTAGAAGCACTGGCTAATTCAGGGACACGCGGTGCGGCCTCGTCTTCATCACTCCGTCTCTTTTACCATCGCCGTCCCGTCAGGATAGACCCCCCAAGGTCACAGAACATCGAGCGGCTGTCAAGAGGAGATGATGGAGCTCTGAGAGACGTGGAGAAAGATCAAGGAAGAAACACTCTGAAGCTTAGCAGTGTGAGATCACTTTGAAAAATTTTCACTGTGAAGTGGGCTGGTACAGAAGAAATACGTGAGAGGGGTGAGGTGGGGGCAGGAATTCGACAAGATATCTAGCCATATTCATGCTGAAAAGCCACAGTAGATTATTTTTCATGGTCTACTTTGCTGGAAAGAAACAAGTGAAGAATATCACACCTGTCTGATGTGTTTGGAGCAATTTCCCACTCCTCTGCTCTGAGATCATTTTCAATGACTACATCAAACCATCCATTCTTTACAAGCTCGCTCAGTCCTCCCATTATTATATAATTTCCATGAAATGTTCATTGTCGGGCTCTAATAAAGAGGAAGCAATAACCTTTTTTTGTTTTGGAGCATTGGAGACTTATAATGGTCCGGCTATGAAATACGGGTTTAATATACGGATTTAGTAAGCAGACAGTGAGACCGTGGCAGGGAAGATGAAATGCAGGCTTCAACTGCAGTTTATGTGTGACGTATGTAAGGAAGTGGTGTATCACAGGAACAAAGAGTTGAGCAAGAACAAAGTGGAGGGTTTTTTTTTAAACAGCAACGTGACTCCATCAAGGTTCTATTGAGCCATTGTTTACCTGCGGCTGCAGCTCGAGCTCCAACCAGCTGACGTGTCTTTGCCCAAGGATTTATTGTTTGAACACGGACATTCGATATGGTGTAACTAAGGGTTCACCTGCTGCTCACAAGCACAGTTGGACTTCCCTGAGGGACAAACCTTAGTAGAAGTGCATCTTCTCCTACGAGCTAGGATGGTCTTCTGGTCATTGTAAGCCATGCTAGCTGTATGGCTCTATGGATGGTAACGTCGGCCTGTTGGTACGTCCACCACTTTGTTCCTGACTGAAATATCTCAACACCCATTGAAAATTTGGTCCAGATATTTAAGGTCCCTAGTGGATAAAGTGTATAATAACTTGATCACCTGACTTTACCACATCCTAAATTGTACTGTGAGGTAAGTGCTAATGTTAGTATGCTAACATGTTATTTAACATGGTAAAACTTATACCTGCTAAACATCAGCATTTTAGCATTGTTTTTGTGAATATGTAAGCATGCTGGTGTTAGCATTTAGCTCAAAGCAGCGCTGCCCCAGAAAGCTGCTAGCATTGCTGAAACCTCGTTACTTGTTGAACTTAAAGGGCCAGTGTGTAGTATTTTGCAGCATCTAGCGGTGAGGTTGCAAATTGCAACCTACTGAAACTTCTCCTTTGTGCTAAGCATGTAGAACGAAGTGTTATGACTCTGTATGGAGGAAAAAAACAACTCATTCTAAGCTACGAAAACACAACTCATTTTCAGGTGATTATACACTGAAGAAAACATACTTATCAATATTATATTCCATTTCTGCTAATAGAAGCCCCAGTCTCATTGACTTGAAATTAATCACACATGTCTAGCTCAATGTGTTTACATTTTTTTGAAAAACACATTTTTAGAAATCTGCTCCCTATCAGTAGGTCACATTGCTTCCAAATTGGTGTCTTACTAAGTTTCTTCTGAGAAATTGATTAATTAATGAACTTCAAAAGGTCGTGGCTCAGCCCAAAACCCGCTACCTGCGGCTATGATTTTTAGCATTTGAGCTGCTTCTTTCTGTTGAGCGAAAAAGGGCTTGAACCCAGAATGACTGCTTGCGGCTGTATCTAATGTAATATTTTTTTGTAATCCCAGACTTTTTTTTTTTTTTTTTTTTTTTTTTTTCATCAGTTGGTGACAAGGTGCCTGCTGACATCAGAGTGACCTCTATTAAGTCCACCACCCTGCGAGTGGACCAGTCCATCCTCACAGGTATTTCCCATCTCTCTCGTCGGACATCAAACAATCCATCTTTAAACCGTTCACATAATTCAGATAGTCTGCTCCCTGGCACCTTTATTGCATTAACTTAGAAGAACAAAGGTTATACACTTTGTTTAAGTTAGTGTCTGTGTTGGTTCTTCCTACCCCCTTAGACTTTAAACTTTGTTTGGCTCTGTCCTTGTCGAACCATCACATTGTTGGTTGTATAATCACCTGTGGCACTTCCAGATCTAATCCCGTACAATCTTTCCTTTAGGGGAGTCTGTGTCCATCATCAAACACACGGACCCGGTTCCTGATCCCAGGGCTGTCAACCAAGACAAAAAGAACATGCTGTTTTCTGTAAGCGCATCCCCCTGCAGCTCGCTGAGTCATCTTTATCTTCCGCCTTCATATCGGAGATTGATGTCTTCATTGGCACAGCTATACAACCCTGACCTTTAGTAACGTCGTTGAACTTAATGTTTTCTCAGAAAGGTTACATCCCTTCTCTGGTGATGTAAAGGCAGCTTAATGTAGGCGTGTTTGATTCACTGCCGTTTGAAGGAAACTCTTCTCTTTAAACGTTGAAGAACGTTTGAAGAGAAGGTCAAACGTTCTGCGAATGACTAGAAATATTTTTCACAGATTCTTTCTGCGTCACTATCCAGCACTTATTTCTCCCGCTCTTCTTTTTTTCCCCTCAGGGCACAAACATTGCAGCGGGCCGCGCCATAGGTGTGGTCATTGCCACCGGCGTCTCCACAGAGATCGGTAAGATCCGTAATCAGATGGCAGCTACGGAGCAGGAGAAGACGCCGCTGCAGCAGAAGCTGGACGAGTTCGGGCAGCAGCTCTCCAAGGTCATCTCGCTGATCTGCGTGGCCGTGTGGGTCATCAACATCGGCCACTTCGGGGACCCCGTCCACGGCGGCTCCTGGGTCAGAGGGGCCATCTATTACTTCAAGATCGCTGTGGCCCTGGCTGTGGCCGCCATCCCCGAGGGCCTGCCCGCTGTCATCACCACCTGCTTGGCCCTCGGCACGCGTCGCATGGCCAAGAAGAACGCCATCGTTCGCAGCCTGCCATCGGTGGAGACGCTGGGCTGCACCTCTGTCATCTGCTCCGACAAGACGGGCACCCTCACCACCAACCAGATGTCTGTCTGCAGAGTAAGTGGCGACGCTTTTTTGTTTTTTTTTGGACTGCTGGTTATGCAGTTTTGCATTCACTCAGCTGAATTAGTATTTCATATCCACATCCTGTCGTTTCATTGCCTCTTCATAAAAAGCTTCTGGGAATTTGTACTTGAGTAAGCGCGAAGCAGGGGAATTCTGGAAAGTCCTTGTGGTGTTGTAAAGTTCTCCTCTGTTTAGCAGGTTTGAGATAACGGCTTGTGGAGCAGCACAGGCTGGCATGAGCCGGCAGCTCCAGTATATTACCTGATCCGCTCACACAAGCACAGTGAAGGCTTTCCAAAATGTCACATGGCCTGAATAAACACAATACAAGGATCCATGTCCTGTAGGTTTCAGTGTATGAATAGTGGCTATATAATTACATTAGACGACAAGCACTGAAAGGTCTTATCCACAAGTACTCACTGGTGGTTTTGTAGCACACGGCCTCACCCTTTCCTTTGTCTGTTGTTGTGTGTGTTGCCTGCAAGCCGTCTTTGATCCAAACGCATGAGTAAATGCCAGCGCTGCTGTTTGCCTTGGCTCCTGTTCAGGGCTTTAGCGCTACACACACACACACACACACACACACACACACCTAATCTCCGTTAACACCTCTTGTCCTTACATCCTCGATCTCACCCCAGCTAATGACCTCAGAGGTTCTGGTGGCCAGAATTAAGGCCATGTCCCATAAAAGATAGAAAATCTGGAATGTAGTTTATATATTACTACAAGGAGAGTTATTAATATTGTTAAAATTTGGACAGTTGTTATTAGGTTTTTATTAATCGCAAAGTCTTGATCTAGAAGGTGCTAGAATTAACCACATGTAAACCCAACCTGAACACGACGTGCATAAATAAATCTTGAAAAAACAGAGAGCCGATCCAAATAGACCCGAGGATAACTGGACCCAATCCAAAGTTGACACGAACAGCCTCTAAGGAGTGTAATATTGTCCTAAGAATGAATGTCAAGTCATAGAAACGTTATTACAAATATATTAATTTGCTTTAAAGACAAATTTCCTGTTTTCCACCTCCAACAATAAAACATTCCGCAGCCAATTTTGGAAGTGACATAAAAATTTTGTTAAAGGCAAAATGTGTTTCAAAACACCATTTCAAATCAAATGTTTAGGTGCTGCAGAGATGTCCTGGCCAACATATCATATTCTATTTAATTGAGAAAACATCTTTGTTTGGTACAGATCCCTGCAAAAGTCACACCAAAATCATTTCAATATGTTTTTAGAATAATTATGTGATTGTGATGATGAAAATCATTTTTATTTAATTTATCGCAATACTTTTTTTCACATTCGTTTAGCCCTAATCAGAGCTGATACTCGGGTATTAATAGACATATTACTAAACCAACCCAATTAGTCTGAAGATTGACTTGGACCAGGTCCACCTCTGGTTCAAAGTCTGATCCTGGTTCCACAGATAACAGTTATTGCTAAAACGTGTTTTTTAAAGTAATATAGTCCTGATATTCAAAGAGTTTATGCAGAGGCTGATTTTTCCGCAGCTTGCATGTCGGTTAGACATAACTTCCTCTAAAAACCAGTAGAAACAATATTTTGACTTCTGTAGATCTTTGTCTGTGTGTATCCATTTTATTTTCTCACCGTCTCAAAATGGAGTTGGCATCAGAGGATTGTGCACTTCCTGTACGGCAGACACTCTTGCGGTATAAACGCCCCTCCCTCCCTTTTGCTCCCCGAGATGACGCGGCGTGTCTGCTCGACTCGTGCGTAGCGGCAGGGAGTTCCCTCCAGCAGGAGGGACACGGAGCAGTGATCTCACCACAACCCCGAAACCCTCCCAGACAGAAAAAGAGCAACGGCAGGCTGACGCTGGCAAATATTGACCTTCTGCTTCCGCCTGTACTCCCCGGTCTGCTGCTCTCAGCTCTCTGGTGGAAGATATGCGGGGGGGGGGGGGGGCACTCATACTCTCACACAGACAAATCAAACTTCCACTTTGCAGTTGTTGTTTTTTGTCATTGTGTTTCCCGGAGATAAGTCATTTTTGTGGTTGCATAACTTGTCCCTCTTCGTGTTCGTTCTATGCTTGGACGGCTGTGTTTGCTCTGTTTTTTTATGGTGTTTTTTTTGTGCGTCAAGGTTTAAATGCCCACATGAATGTTTGCCCAGGCTTATCCATCTGTGCTTATTCTTGGACTGGTCTCCAGCCAGAGGCCCTGATGGCACCATGTGTCTCCCCTGCCTCGGGGCTATCCCCATATCTGCAGGATTTCCAGGGATTCCCCCTCCGTATCCTGACTTCCCTTTTCCCTACACACACACACACACACACACACACACACACACACACACACACACACACACACACACACACACACACGATGGGACACCACACATAAAAAGGGCTACTCGCCACTCCCCCCCTACCCCGACACAAGCTCAGAGGAAGTGAGTAGAAGAATACAAACTTGTGCCACTAGCACTGAGTCACATGGCTCACACTGTGCCGTGTTTCCTTGGAGACCACAGCAGATCAGTTAGGGAGGGCAAAGTGACCACGGATGAAAGAACAACCCTATTTTATTTCGTAGGCCCTGCTTTGTGTGTGTGTGTGTGTGCTGTACGTGCTTTAGTAGAAGTTGTTGGGTCCTTGAGTCGTCATTGTCGAACTGTTATAGAGCGAGAGCGTGTCGAGCCTGATGACCTTTGTGAAATTAGGAATTGAGCAGAAGGGCGAGAGGTTGTTTAAAAGTTCCTTAAAGGGACAGTACATCGCAAAATGCAATGAAAAATCAGTGAGCGGAAATCTGGTGATTGACTCTCCTCCAACCAAATACCAATACAACAGAAGAACAGCTGGTGCAGGCAAACAAACACGTTGTTTTCAAAAGACAAAAGTCAGGCGCTGTAATTGGCCTTTTTCCATTATGCCATGAGTGTGTGCAGTTTTCCACACAACAGCAGGTCACAGTAAATGTGGTTACCTCACCTGCAGTTCTTCATCTAACAGCTCATTGTGGCTGCTGCTGGCTGTTCCACTGCTCCCTGGGATATTTAACTGTCACAAATGACCATGTCCTTTCTTGTCGACATGTTTTTGATGAACAATGGTGGTCATTACAAACCTCCATGACAAATGCGTTATGTTTTCTGTGACTGCTTCACACAAAAGATTTTTTTTTTTTTTTAAAACCATGTTTCACTGGTTTTATGTTTTTAATGTGTTTTAGCAGGGAAAATACAGCAGTGCTGAGCCTGCTGTATTTCCAAAGTTAGTTTGATTAGAAGTTGATTAAACACAAGCAAGAATATGTATCATGTAATATCAGTGGAAATATTTAAACAATCCAACCTCTGTTTTGACACAGGGTCGCTCAATAAATGCCTCTATAAATGCAGGAATTTAGCGAACGGTCAATTGCCTTAAGGCTCTTACCGGCTACAGTTTGGTAGCTTCCAGCTCTGGTACTGTGTTCGGCAGAGAGGCTGATTTAAATGGCATCAATAATGCTGGGTTACATGCATGCTTTGTTTTCTGTGCATACTTCACCACTACAAAAACTACTGCAGTATATGAAGTTATATTTTTATTTATTTATTTATTTTTTTTAAACAGAAGGTGAATCAAATTGTTGGCTATATAATTGAATAAGCTACCACTTCAAATCTCCCTCTCTAGAGTGCCATTGTTTACTGTAGTTAAAGAAGGAAAATATGAATGTTGATGTCAAAAATTACAAATGCAAAATTGCATGTTTTCACAAAAGCTATAATCTCACAGAGGCTGTATCATGATTTAGCATGACTGCGATTTATACCTGACTTCCATCTTGTCCAGACTAGACTACATCAGGAGACTAAATGCAGTAACCCTGTTGCCGCAGTGAGTTGTTCAGGAATAATTACTCCATTAAAAGGCTAAAACCTACCTTTTAGGCTGATGTGTTAGAGGGACGACGGCTAGCTCTCATCTCAAGTCTGCCATCGATTTTGTGTTCCTTTTTAAATTGGTGGAGGCTGGAGAGTCAGTCACACACACACACATGCGCTCTGAAGGAAGAAACCAAGTTTTACCAAATAACTGCTTCATTAATTCTTCAATCAGTCAGATTTAATAGTCTCCAACAGAGTTAAGCTGGGTCATAGAGATGTTTCCCCGTGTGTGTGTGTGTTTTTACTCTTTGCAGGACTTAAGTGTCAAGTTATTAAAAAAATGAATACTATTAAAAGAATGGAGGTCAAGGGCAGTCTTTAAGTTGGTTGTGAATTTATCTATGCCATTCAGATAAGGTGTGTAGAGGCACAGAGAGGCCTTGGACTGTGAATTGTGATGTCTCTCATTCTTATAAACCACCAACCACACTCCCTCCCTTTTATTTATATTTATAATTATATTAGTATTACCAGTGCATCATCCTTCCTTGGGGAATTTCAGGAAAAAGAGTAGCCAACAAAGCAAAACTCCAGCTTTTTACCTCCTCCTCTGACTACTTTGTTTTGATGATGAAGCTCTGCATGAAGACGTGTGAGCAGTGCTACTCCCATGTCACCTGCATGTTTGTAAGAAATCACGGGGAAAGTAGTGACAATACAGCGACTGCTAGAAAAGCAGATTTCCTTTGAGTCACCGGCTGTAGCTTGACCTCGACCTCCCCAGTGACCCTTTTTACAGCCTGCAGAGTACTTCCCGTTTGATTTTCATAATGCCTCACTCACAACCTTTAATTTATCCGGAGCACGTAGTAGTAGTAAGGCAAGAATAATTGCTCTTTTGTTGCATGCATCCAGCTTCTTAGTAACTACACAGGATGCAGAAGTGTTTTCTGACATCGTGGGGCGATGTGTGACGATGCTGCCATGGCAGTAAATCAATTTTGATGGCTCGAGTTGTACTAACAATCTCCACTGCAAATCCACATTGGCATACTGTGAAAACTAAGGTGTTAAATTACCTCTTTGAGCAGCTCAAGGACATTCCCACACCTTAAGAGCTGCCCACCACCACAACAACCGCTTTCAAATGAATAGTTCAATGATTAACCCCTCGCCCAGGGATTATGTAACTCTTTAAAAGCACAAATGACTCATTATTTCTTCTACAAATGAAAATTCATGAGCAATGATATGCTCCCTTGTTGTTATTTCTACCACAGCCTTACTGGTCCGGTGCAGCTTATTTTAGCTAGCATCACCAAACTTTGTTGTAGTGTTTACCATTGTTCCATAATTGTTACTTGTGGCCACAGTGAAAAAGTCACATAGTCTCCCCCCCCCC
>NW_022280048.1:5855404-5946553 GCF_004355925.1 Anarrhichthys ocellatus | reverse complement strand
GTGTGTGTGTGTGTGTGTGTGTGTGTGTGTGTGTGTGTGTGTGTCTCCTTCCAGACTGAAAGGAGACAGGCCCATCCAGTGTGGAGACTATGATGGACTTTTGGAGTTGGCCACTGTGTGTGCTATGTGCAATGACTCTTCACTGGACTACAATGAGGTCATTAACACACACACACACACAGATGTACTTCTATCTTTGTGAGGACCCTAAATGACATGCCTGACCCCGGTCCTTAATCCAACACTAACCTCAACCTTAGTTTAACCTCGACCTTAAAACCAAGTCTTATTCCTCAGACCTTTGAAGAAGTGAAAATGTCCTCTTTCCAAAAATCGGTCTCACTATGTAGTAAGCACAAGACACACACACATAATTGTATCGGTATAATTTGTTTCCTCTATTCCTGACGTAATTTTAAGTTTCTATGCAAATCCAACCCATCTGTGACACACACAGTATTGTGTTTCTGTGCAAATGCCCTCATGCATTGACAGTATATAGACACACACACACACGCTGCAACAACTCCATAAACGGTAGAAATGGAATACACACGCATTACTAAAAGTAATTCTCTTCTCTCCTTCAGCCGAGCTAATTTTACTCAGACGTATGATCTTTCTCTCTGGTTTGGATTGCTTTTCTCACCTCTTTGTCATTACCATGATATCATGGTAACCACGCTGAGAAGCAAGGCCAGCGATGAGGCACTTTTCAACTCGCATGCATCCTCCCAGACTAACTATATCTGTTCTCGTAACCAGTCATTTTGCCATTTGTTTTGTATGGTTTGTTTTTTGAATAAAGGCCCCGTGGAGCGATAGATCAAAGTGTGCTCAACCAGGAGAGAGAGGGGAGCTAGGTGTTTTATTGCAGAGTCACACCAACAAATGATGTATGGTACGCCATTACTGGTCCACTTTGCATGTATGAAGTTTGCAGAGGTGAATGACCTGAAGATTCACTCTCAGCATGTTTGTTTAGACTTGCTTCTTCAAGAGGGTTGTTCACATTTACCAATGGAGGCTGTTTCTCCTCATGATTGATCTAAAATGTGTCATAAAGGGGTCTGACATCTATAAACAGCATGTGTTGATGCATTTCTGTTCTCTCGTAGGCCAAAGGGGTTTATGAAAAGGTGGGGGAAGCCACAGAGACGGCTCTCACAACCTTGGTGGAGAAGATGAACGTCTTCAAGACTGACCTGTCCGGGCTCAGCAAGGTGGAACGCGCCGGTGCCTGTAACTCGGTAAGCTTCGTGTGGAGATGTGCGTGTGACCTCGCAGTGTGATGCTTGTCTGTGTTAAAAAGGAACTCTAGGGGCGCCCCCATTAACGCACCTGGTAGACGCCACACCATGTACTAAGGCTGAGTCCTTAACGCAGGCCCGGATTAGAATCCGACCCACTACAACTCAAGTTGTATTATGGGTAATGTAGGCGCCAAGTTTTGACAAGAAAAAAAAATGTGTAGAATAAACGAGACAATATCTCTGGTTCTGCATCAATTTTGCTCAAACTTTCTTGCCGGTGTTTTAGGAGTGCGACGCTAACTCTGGAGTCGTCGTTTAATGTCCGATCAATGCTTCATGAGGTGTTACAACTATCTGATCAGTACAGTACTCATCTTCATCCATTCATCTACAGTGAGCATGTTGTTTGCTTCAATGTAGTCTCGCATAGCTAGCTCGCTAGCTCCGACTAACTCGCTATCTCAGATAGCGGAAGGGGGAGGAGAATACCGTGTGAGATCCGCAGCCAATGGCAGGCCCACACCCACAGGCAGCATCCGATGAGTCAGACCAGCTTCAACTTGTGAGAGAGACTGTAATTGCTCTGCTCATTATGCCATACAGTACACTGCCTGGTTGTGGGGATGACATAATGACCTAGCGTGCCCCCTGGTTATAATAATTTGTTCCAGATTATTTAAGCATTGTTTTATTTATAATGACTTGCAATGAGTCAACTAGCTCAGGGTTCCAGTGTCTTTAGTCGAGGGCTGTTTAATCAAGGTTGTTGATCGGCACATGTTTGACATCAGGGAGTGAACCTGTGAGTGTTTGCTTAGGAGTTAAAATAGTCAAAATGTAGTTTACAACAGATCCAAAGACAGAAGGCCTTCCCGTGCATTGCTTTGAGGTACATTTTGCACAAAGCTAGAGAGGAGAGGTTTGTCACATTGACAGATTTCCGTGCGTCCGTCAGTCACATGTTTGAAGTCTGACAGAGCGTGTGTGCATCTCAGTCATGGTGTTAACCTTTCAGCCTTTTAATGTGTAGTGGGATCAGCACAGACTGTGAACTAGAGAGACATCTACTGGTGGAACAGAACGTGACATTAAACGCAGATGATGCAGTATGTCATGAATATGTTTCTAGGCTGAGTTTTGAGTTCCTTCCAGTTAGCTTCTTGCTATTATTTTCTACATACTTCCAGCTGTTGTCGCTAGCCGTCCTCGGCCAGGTCTACATTATCACCATGTGCTGTTGTACAGAGACATCTGAGGCGGCAGCCAGACATCCAGACAAGGTGGTTGAGTGCTTGGTCTAAAGTGTTATCCTTCAGCTGTCAGTAGTTCAGCCAAACCTCTCAGTCAGCCACTGGCTGCCGGCCTGACAGCTGCCCACGAATACAGCTACTTAGCTCAAGCTCTGCCTTTTAGTCACTTTTTTTCTTCTCATTTCTACTCTTTTCTGAATCTTTTTTTTTTTTTTTCATCCATCAGGTGATCAAGCAGTTGATGAAGAAAGAGTTCACCCTGGAGTTCTCCCGTGACCGCAAGTCCATGTCTGTCTACTGCACCCCCGTCAAGCCGGGCTCCCAGAGCAAGATGTTCATCAAGGCAAGAATGAATGACATGATCACACACACGCACACACAGAGACGTGCTTCTCATCGCTTCCACTCGTCGGCGTCGCTGCTTGACGTTCTTCTCTTGTGTCAATGTGGTTCCTCCTCACAGGGCGCTCCAGAGAGTGTGATCGAGCGATGTCGGTACCTGCGGGTGGGAACAGGGAAGGTGATGCTGACGCCAGCCATGCGCGACCAGCTGCTGTCCAAGATCAGGGACTATGGGACGGGCAGAGACACCCTGCGCTGCCTGGCCCTGGCCACTCACGACATCCCGCTGCGCAAAGAGGATATGGACTTGGAGAATTCAAACAAGTTTGTAGAGTATGAGGTAAAGCAGATGTTTGTCTCAGGGATCCAATTTGTTCTAATAAGCTCTTATTAAAGTCATATGGAGTAAAACACACAACACACTGGATTTAAAAAACATTGTTAAATGTAATTTTGCATGAGGTTTCCTTACTTCTGCAACAGAACTGATAGGTTTCACTTGGGCTCCGTGTTAATTAGCGAGCTTTAGAGGTGCTGGTAGGCCGTTTCCCCGTGTTTCCAGTCTTTATGCTAAACTAAGCTAACCGTCGTCTGGCTGGAGCTTCACATTTAACAGACAGACGTGAGAGTCGTATTGATCTAACTCTCAGCTAGATGTCAAACTGTTCCTTTAAAGTCATCTTTGCTACTGTCTGTCTTTCGTTTAAATCACAGCAGTGATTTAAATCTCTATCCACTGAAAGCATAAAGCTTTTACACTTGGTTCTTCTTCCCTGATACGATAGAAACTAATCCGTTTGATGTTTTCTGCAGCAATACAAATAAAAAGAGGTGAATTCCATTTCCGTGGGACTGAGGGGAGATTCTGTTTTCAGATATCGTCACGTGCGACCTAATCCCCCTCTCCCTTTACTTTTCTCTCTCTGTTTACGATCAGTTGGGTCTCACGTTTGTCGGCTGCGTGGGCATGCTGGACCCGCCCAGGAAGGAGGTGAACGGCGCGATAAAGCTCTGCAACGAGGCGGGCATACGCGTCATCATGATCACGGGGGACAACAAGGGCACGGCCGTGGCCATCTGCAGACGAATTGGCATCTTCGGCGAGGACGAGGAGGTTACGGGGAAGGCCTACACGGGCCGCGAGTTCGACGACCTCCCGCTGGAGGCCCAGAGAGAGGCCGTCAAACTGGCGCGATGCTTCGCCCGCGTCGAGCCGGCCCACAAGACTAAGATCGTCGGATACCTGCAGGCGTTCGATGAGATTACTGCCATGGTGAGGAGAAGGCGCCACTTCCTGCACTGCCACACACCACCTTTCAACTTTTCTCTGCTTCCTACAAATCCACACATTGTATATTTCCTTTGTGACATGTTTCTCATTCTTTCATCTGTGTGTTATGTGAATGACTTGTGGAGAAATGCATTAGAGGAGGCCGGTGAGGCGTGACGTGTTTCAGGTGTCTGCGAGGCTGCTCTCTGACACTGCTATCAAAAGCTGTCATCTCGGGCACGCTCTGCTGCTTCCTATCTGACACACGTCTCAGAAGAGGGGTTGATCCGAGGGAAAGATGGGAGGGAGGGAGGCTGCAATATCACCATTTGCCTGTCAGAGTAACCGGAGCAGTCGAGAGCCCCTCCAGGCCCTGCTGTGACAGATTGATACACTTGCTCCGCTTTTGCTTTACCCTGTCTGGATCTGAAATGATAATGAGACTTTGCACAGTGAGATAGTAGTTTGCTTTCAGTCATCGTTAGTTTGTTCAACTAATCTCTGTTTTAAAGAATAATCTCGCTAAATTTATAATGTGGACTCAATATCAAGCTGAAGCAGTTTAGTTTACTTGAACTTTTATCCTTCGAAGAGGTGTCTTCAGCTTTTTGCTCCCCGAGAATATTCTCTTATTGTTAAAGTAACTAGGAATTTTACAACAATGCTGTGAGTCGGGTTTTCCGATGAATCTATGACAGAGGCATTTCTTTCTCGCCGCAGACGGGAGATGGTGTGAACGACGCCCCGGCCCTGAAGAAAGCGGAGATCGGCATCGCCATGGGCTCCGGCACAGCGGTGGCCAAGTCTGCATCTGAGATGGTGCTGTCGGACGATAACTTCTCCACCATAGTGGCCGCCGTGGAGGAGGGCAGAGCCATCTACAACAACATGAAGCAGTTCATCAGATACCTCATCTCCTCTAACGTGGGAGAAGTAGTCTGGTGAGGAACACACACGCACGCACACACACACACACTGAGATGCTTGTCTTCACCTTCAGTCGGCTGATGCGTGTGTTTCTCCTTGCTGTCCGTCTCCAGCATCTTCCTGACAGCCATCCTGGGTCTCCCTGAGGCTTTGATTCCAGTCCAGCTGCTGTGGGTGAACCTGGTGACCGACGGCCTGCCGGCCACTGCCCTGGGCTTTAACCCCCCAGACCTGGACATCATGGACAAACCCCCCCGCAACTCCAAGGAGCCTCTCATCTCTGGCTGGCTTTTCTTCAGATATATGGCCATTGGAGGTAGCGTTAGCTCAATGTGTGATCAAGTCAGGTGTATAGACGGGTTTGCAGTCTACAATTGAGGATGGGTCGAACAAAAGTTGCAATATTTTCAGTTTTCAATATTTAGAATAAAAGGAGACCTGCTGAGACTAGTGAAATTACTTTTTAGAAGTGCCTTTTTGTACTTGGATTTTTTACACGGCACTTCCAAAACTGCTGAGATGTGGAAAACGGATGAGAGCGGCCGATTTGAATTAAGTTTCACTTTTGTTTATCAATACATCTGTTCAACAGGCACGGACATTTAAAGTATTGGACACTCCGATCATTAATAATTCAGCACTGGGCACGTTTAATACAGGGGTTTGGAACCCATCCCTACCTCTAGGTAATGGTAACGGTTCATTGGTGTTTGTCCATTCAACTCAACTGACTGGGTTGGTGGTCAAAGGTCACTTAGCTGTCTAGCTGGTGGAGGTATACAACCGTGAGGCGCTGATTCTAGTTTTTGTTTCTCCTGTAGGATATGTGGGTCTTGGAACCGTGGGTGCTGCCACGTGGTGGTACCTGTTTGATGTAGAAGGTCCACAAGTGTCTTTCTATCAGCTGGTGAGTCACAAACCGTCGCTCTGTCTGTCTTCCTTAGTTTGTCTCAGAATGCAGTTTTTAGTTTTTCTGTTATATTTTGATATGCACCCCATTCCAGCTTTCTAGAGACAGCAATGTTTGGCGATCCCAGTGGTGTACAAAAATAGAAAGGGAAGTAAGACCCATGTGATGTGATTGCACTCGGGGTGGGGGACGAAGGCCATGGTTCTGCAGCTGTTCCCCCATCAGATCTGTGCAACATCAAACCAGGTCGTAGGGGTCCCGGAGACTTCCTGCCGTCACACGCGCAGACGCTCGCGCGCACACACTCTTAATCCTGCTCCGTCTGTCTCTCTACAGAGACACTTCATGCAGTGTACCGAGGACAACCCCATGTTCCAGGGCGTGGACTGCGAGGTGTTTGAATCCCGCTACCCCACAACCATGGCCCTATCCGTGCTGGTCACCATCGAAATGTTCAACTCTCTCAACAGGTCAGTCGTCCTCTGCTGCGATGACGGGGCAAAAACTCTTTTTTTTTTTTTTTCTTTTTTTCTTTTTTTTTTAACTGCTGAATCAGTGTGGCTGTTTGTAATGCCCGTGCGTTTTATAGTCTGCTGTTGGTGAATGTGGCAGAGGAATCAGCCACACATCTTAAGAAATGGAATAATGGCTATTTAGGGAGGCAGCAAATAAAGGAAACAGTGGTATGAAGCGAAAGCTCCCAGTGTTTTTGCCAGGATTGCTCATGGAGCAAGTCGGTCACTGGCTCCCTATAGAAACGCATGGTAATGTCTCATTTAGGAAAGAATCTGAGAGAGGGAAGGTTCAAATGAAGAGCTGCCTGACCGGTGAAAATGTTATGTTAATGTCCTTCTCATTTGATCTTTGCAACGTGATGAAACAACTTCCATGTAAGTCCCTGACGTCGGGTTGAATAGTCAACATGTTTTGATCTAATCTATCTTACCGCCTGCCAGTTTGTCTGAGAACCAGTCCCTGCTCAGGATGCCTCCCTGGGTCAATATTTGGCTGCTGGGAGCAATTATCCTGTCCCTCTCCCTCCACTTCTTAATCCTCTACGTCGAGCCTCTGCCGGTAAGTGTTCATCCAGCGAGCCTGCTGTTGATCTATTTGGTGTTGCCGCTAATCACACATATCATGGTCCAGATGATAGATTCTTCGTGACAGCGTTGTGTTTCTAATGGCAAACTATACTATGAGAGAAGAGTACAGTGGCCCCTGAAAGCTCAACGCACTGCAACCTGAGAGACACACCGTATACTGAGAACACAACCAAATGCAAGTTGCACGACAACAGAAGTTTCCGGGGGTACATCCCAAGTCTCTTAGTTGCATCCCCGTTTCCCCTCACTTGCGTCCTTTCCAAGAAACCAGAAATAGTTTTTTTTAAGAGATGAGACGTTCTTCCCTCAGTTGTGCTGTTTCTGATGACTGCGGCCGCTGATCAGCTGTCAGTCGGCTTTAACAGCTGGGGAGACTTTTGAGAAGTTTGTCTGTTCACATGATCGTTGTACTTAATAATAGAAACTAATAATACTAATACCTAATAAAGACACACAGTAATCATCACTGTAGAGGTGCTTTCTCTCTGTTATGTGTCCCGTTTATAAGCGCAGAATCGATTTCTACCGGGGGAATGCGTTTGACTTATTTATGAATTATTTGCGTCTGTACGTTTTGAAATTGAGATTGTGACGTCATTCTTAATTAACCCAGAATATGATTATGGTTTCTCTTGAACACTGGAATTAATTTATTAGGCTCCATGTTTCAGGTTAAACTTAAATGTTATAACTCATCAAACCCGACACTCAGGAATGATCAGCCTCACGTGACTGAATGAAATGATGATGAATGATGTAAAAAGCTCTCTCTGACTTTAATAGTATTCATAATACAAGTTATTGAAAGAAATATCAGATCATGAAAAGACAAATCTTTCTAATAAATGAAGAAAGTTGTTTGTGGTCCTTTTGTTGTTCAGTCTACAATGAACATTTATTTAAACCAGACGGTGAATCAGAAAACTAATCAAATATAAAGCTTGAGTTTAATCTGTGATCTGTGTTCACTCTGGTATGAAACTCCAGTCGGTCAGTCCGATCAGCTGCAGCGTCCAATCACATAACTGATGAACAAGGAAGGGCCGTGTCGGCCGTTCAAACACTTCCCGGAAGGCTGTTCTCGTGCGTCCTCGCTCATGGCTCCTCGGAGATCCCTCCTCGATCATCGCTCGTCCCAGAAATAAGAGCTTTGGGACGGCCGTCAATATGGCGGCGCAGAACAACTTCCGGTTCAATTGAGGAGCGAGGAAATGACAAATAATAGACTTGGGATGTACCCCAGGTGTCACCAAGTATGGCGGGCATGTCCGTCCCTTTTTAGTGTCCCCTGAAATCTGTTGTTTCTAAATGCTGCACGTGTTTTCTTCACTTGCTTGTTTGTTTTCATTATGGAATACTTGACTAAATGAATGACCATGTGGATATCAATTACTCACCCCATGTTGCCTTGAATTGTTTTTCTCTCATACGTATCTCACCATACAGTGAATGAGATTACACGATCACAGAATAGGATTGTGAACCTATGTTTTAATATAGTTTTGCTTTTGTTAGATGTCATTAACTCTAATTGATTGAGTTTTTTTTTTTAAACCGTTTTTGGATTCTTTGTTCACTGTGAAGGCATGAGAGAAAAACATTTTCTTCAAGGTAGCACAGACTGAGCATCTGTTGTACAAAAGGTTCTTTTGTGGGTGAAGTACTCCTTCTAGTTGCATTGCGTTTGAACCATCAGGGCCATGAGAGAGCAAAGGCTTCATTGCATTTCATTGTCCAGCATCTGATGCATTGATGACAGAGTTTCTGACAGTTATTTCCTCTGCCCTTCAGTTGATCTTCCAGGTGACCCCACTGCACTGGTACCAGTGGATCGTGGTCCTGAAGATTTCCTTCCCAGTCATCCTCCTGGATGAGGCACTGAAATACATCTCCAGGAACCATCTAGAAGGTATGTGGAGCCTCTTTGGTCCACTTCAACCCACAGAAATGTGTGTGTGGAATGAGTCTGAAATGTAAAGTCAGTGAATGTTGTGATGATCTGATTTTGAATGACGAGTCTCTCTCTGATCTTTTTTTCTCTCCTGCATTTCTAATTCAGCCTAAGCTCTTTTTATCTCACCTTCTGTGAAAAGGTACTCTATTTCCAACCTCTTCATGCCTCCTTCCCTCTCCTTTTAGAAAGAGCTACAGACTGATCTCTCTTTTTACTACGTCTTCTAAATGATGTTTGTTTTTAAATCCCCGGCAGGTGATGAGGAGAAGAAATACCGGAGGAGGTGGCAGCAGCTGAACTAAGACCTCTCCCTCAACACACTCGCACACTTAGACACACGCCTACCCTCTTCCCTTTTAGGAGCTAGAAACCTGTCCTCATTCCCAACTCCTGCATGTCCCCAAAAAAAAAATAATTACACCACTAGCAATGAGCAGGGCTCGCATGAGAGCAGGTGCGCAAGAAAGAGTCTCGTGTGTGTGTGTGTGTGTGTGTGTGTGTGTGTGTGTGTGTGTGTGTGTGTGTGTGTGTGTGTGTGTGTGTGTGTGTGTGTGTGTGTGTGTGTGTGTGTGTGTGTGTGTGTGTGTGTGTGTGTGTGTGTGTGTGTGTGTGTGTGTGTGTGTGTGTGTGTGTGTACAGATGCAGGCCTGTCTTTATAGTTGTGAGAAAAATCTGCAGAGAAGAAGGAAGAAAAAAAAAAGAAGATAAAACTGCCCAGGGCTCTTGCATTTTCTTCTTTTTTTTCTTTTTAAAGATTTCTGCTCATTGTTTTTTTGGCTGTACAGTACAAAGGAGAGGGGGGAGGGGAGAGGGAGGGAAATTAGGAATTAACACAGAGACCAAAAGAGAGATTGAGAGGCCTGTCGTGGAGAAGAGATCGGTGTCCACACCTGCAGAGGAAGAGCGTCAGCAGGAATGTGGAAGGTGAAAACTAGTTGTTGTTTTGTTTTTTTCCCCACCCGAGTGTGCGTCCACACAAACATTACGTCTGAGGTACCGCCCAGGCTTCTGCCACCCACACCACTACCGGCAGTGACTTCCAGTCTAGCTCCGCCTTATCGGCACAACAAAATTGTAACTATGGCCAGTTTGTCACAGCGCTGCTCCTTCGTGGCCCCTCGTCTTCACTCTCCCCTTGATCGCGTTTTTATTCCTGTCTTGCTCTCTTCCTCTCCGTCTCTCTTTTCGAAAACGTAATCAGGCTCCCGAGTTGGAGATGTCGCTCCGCCTAAAGGTGTGAATAGCTTTACGCTGCTTGGCCGCTTCCTTCGCCTCTTGCATTCGAGGAGCTGAGGTCAGCTCACTGACTTGGCAAACATATAAATAAATATGTCAAACAGCAACCGAACCAGCATATCAGTAGTCGTCAGCCAGTCCACCCAGCTGGTCCTGTTTAGCCTCACTTTAACAGCCATCTGCTGTCAAACTTTAGCTGTCAAACATCTAAACTAAAGGCAGATCGGGGCAGGAAGATGACGCTCTATGACATTTTGTACATAATAATTGTCTTGGAGCCTCGCGTTGTTGATCTACCCTTTTTAATTGAATCAGTTATTCCATTGTGTGTGTGTGTGTGTGTGTGTGTGTGTGTGTGTGTGTGTGTGTGTGTGTGTGTGTGTGTGTGTGTGTGTGTGTGTGCGCATATAGCCTTACTGGAATTCGGACTTGATAGTCGACAAATCGCACAGATGATGTAGGTAAAGTAAGTGATGGCAAGTAAACGGCTCGACTCTGTCGGTCTCACTTGGTCATGAATCATTGCTACGTTGAGCACATTCCGCGTCCATGCCTGATACAGCCCACTGCACCTCCACATTGAATATGTGGTCGACATGAATGTGTTTCTGCGAGCCCCCAACCGCCGCTACTCCCTCATATGTGGCCCAACAGTGAGATCCTTGGTTCAAGGCCTAAAAGTTTCTGAATGACCCCCTGGTCTGAGGCATGTTTAATTGGAAAGCTTTTTTTTTTTTTTTTTTTTTTTTTTTTTTTTTTTTTTTTTTTTATTTTTTGTTGTGCTTCGCGTGCCGCTCCCTCAGCTCCTCCTGCTCTCTCAGTGCTTCAGCGACTCACTTTGGTATTGTTTTATAACGACTAAATAGTAATGTATTTGACTGAATGAATGCGCGCAGTTTGGATTGTGTCTTTAAGTCTTAATCATGGGTTTATGTGTTGGGTCCCTGGGGCTCTGCGGACTGGGTTCAGTGGTGCCTTTGGTCTCTCGTTGCGTCCATATGGGACAGAGGAGAGTGTGCACATTCAAACAAAAATAATCCTGCTGGGTCAAAAACAGTTGAAAGGAATTTGATAACGCCACGACATCTTGACACAATGTGCAGATCTTTCTTCCTTTTCTTGCCTTCGCACCAGTGTGACATAGAAGAGCATGGTTTAGAATCTTAAAGGAAAATCCATCATTCAACACTTCCAAAATTAACGACCAATCTGCTACTGCTCACAAGACTGTATGTAGTTGTATTCATCTATTTTGTTGCCTGGTGATATTTAATTTCTTACTCCAGAGGATAACTAGCCAAACCTTAGATGGCGTGACATCATCGAGTGCAGATATTTCCAGTTCGACATGCTCTCTGGAGCCATTCTTGGAAATGTACGGTAGGAAATCACTCGCTTAAAAGGGACATATCATGAACAACTCTCTCGGTGCTTGTGCACACACATTTGGGTATCCGGAGTGTCTGCCAACACACAAGCTGTGAAATAAAATAGTTTTTTGTGGACTGTGTAGATCAGAAGACATGTGATTCAACAAGCCATTCCCATGTCACATGCAGGCACGTTACAATGTATCCGAGTATCTCCATCCACGGCTTGACAACTATACCTTTGCAAAGATGTGCCATATTTTTTTCGCAAGCCAATCAGAGCAGACTGGGCTTTGTTTGGGAGGGCGTTCTTAAAGAGACAGTCGCTGAAACGGAGCGTTTAAGTCTAAGGGTGAATGCAGCTATATTCAGGTGGACAGTATGACAAAAATGTGTTGTTTTTTTTTAACATTAAAGCACATAAACATGTTCTGGCAGAAGACTGAAATACAAATATGAACTTGGAAATGAACATGATATGTCCCCTTTAAGTAGAAGTTGACCAAGCCAATTGAGAGAAAGTACCCTATAAAGACATCACCAGATTGAAAAACACTCCTGATGAAAATGTGAGCAGATTTAAGGGTGGAATATTCCTTCTAATTGTATTCCAGAAGCTGGATTTTGTCTGTAATTCATGGCTTTTTGTTTCACCACCATGTGAATGTGGCACCTCTGTCCAGACCACTTGTCCCTGTCCGAGGTCTCCATGGCTCTGTAACATGTTGGCACTCTGGCCACCGGGCACTATAGGTCTGTATAGCCTTGTTATTTACTACTGAATCCTCAACTCTGTACAGAAGATGAGAATATGATCGCATGGCACCTTGTTACTGTAATAATAACCTATACAGAATATAATGTTTTTTTTTGATAACTTACATCAATGGAACTTACTTACCAACAACACACAGACCTGCGAGAAACCATTTTTTTATTTTTCTTTGAGCACATGGTATCTAAGGATCTCCTTTTACTTGTTATTGTTTTATAGAATAGAGGTTGTTTCTTCATTTTTCCCCCATTTGGTTTTTACAGTTGCTGGGGTTTTGTGTCTTTTACTGTAGGGGAAAAAAGAATATGACGTTATCGTGTTTAAGATAGACAAGAATCATGCTTACGCTAATTAATGACTATGACGCTGATCATGTCAGTGATGGTTATCCGGTGCGAGAATGTTCACGAATTTGTGAATGAACTGTGTCTGGTTTACACTGAGCGATAAGCAGTGATGGATTATGAAGTTTTATGACTGTACATTGAAGGGCTTGGTGTGGATGCAGGCTCTGGAGATCCCCGACAATCCGTTTGGGTCTCACGGCTCCTCTAGAATGGCACTTGAAGTCCTCCACCATCTGTTAAAGAACAACCACCTTTACTGACCGTGAACAAGTGATCAGCCTCATATGAATAACATCTTTTTCTGTCTGTATAGGCAAGTAAACGGTCTCTAGAGCATGAGTTCACCTCTGAGGAATAAAGGATTCTCTGTATTGCCTTGTTAATATTGATTGTGGACACATAATTTTATAAATGACAAAGATGTGGAAATAAAGATAATTTATCTTGTTATTTATTCAGAGGTTGTGTTCTTTTTTTATTTACTGTATTAAATCTGAGAATATGAAACTTCTTTATACCAAAGGAATGGTACCGAAAAGTGTTTTTCTCACGAGAGCACAAAGATTTAGTAAGTTCCATTTATTTTGATGCCGTGTTCTTAACAAAGAGCCCAGTTTTAAGAATAGGTCGTACGGACACGAGAGCGGTTTGCTTTTGCAAAACGGCAAGCACATGCTGCAACTCCAAAAGGTGTTGCAACTATGCATGATGAGTGTATAGATCCCAACACTGTGTACAGGTGCTGGATCAGAAAACAAACTGAAGACTTAAGATCTGTGCACTGCACTGATAGATCCCAGACAATTACACTCAACAGGGCAATGTTTCTATGCAACTGGGCTCTCCATCAGGCTTTAGCAATAATCATTGCAAAGAAGAGCAAGACAGACGCATCACTCAGGAGGTTGTTCTGCACATCTGTGGCAAAGAATATAGAAAACAAATTTACATTATTATCTACAAGAACATATGAAATCCTTTGAATTGATCCAGTAGAATGGGCTAGAAACTAGCACGGAGAAGAAAAAGAATGGATCAATGGAACGTAATATACTACCTCTCCAAAAGAGTTTAAAGTGCAAACTAGCAATGCGCTGACATTTATTTTAATTCAAAACTGGTCATACAATAAGCAAAATAACATACAGGTATTTAATGGGAAAATACAACAAAAACTCTATAATTAAGATCCCAGACATCTCAATCACATCGTCACCTCAGACCTGCAAACATTAGGTGGTGATGAACAGAACTGTATATAATGAGAACAAATGTGTAATGCTTTCTGCTCCATGTGCTTCTCTTTCATTAGCATCACACCACACCAGCTGTGATACTCCGACATCTCCAATAAGTGGAGCTGGGTTTGTCTCGACTTAACTTTATGACAACAAACGTTAAGAATTTGCATTGGTGAGCTCATACTGACAGCAGTCCCCACATCATACTACAGTAATAATAAAACCACTGTGTACATAAGAACACATTAAATATGACCTAAAAACGATATACTGTACCTTTAAATCCCAAGAGGTTTGCAAATCAGAAGTCAAATAACCTAAACAAGGTCAAATGTGCAAAACATCAGAGATAATTACTGAGAAACTGAAGACAAACTAGTGCCAGTCAAGAATGAAAACGCCTCAGGGAATGTACTTGTTTTAAACGGATTTAATATGACTCATCTGATCGCGTTACTAACTCACCAGAAAAATAACAGTGTGGGCACTGATGCTTTTGAACCAGCAGGGGGGGATGTTACGCCACCTGTCCTGTGTGTATGAAGCTGTAAGGTCATGTAAGGATGTAACCCATCCTCCTCAAGATGAAGGGGTGGGAACTGGTTTTGTTGTGTAACGAGCCTGGAGGTGCTTCGTCACGGTTTCCCTCAGATCTCTCACATGCGAGAGTGACACACACACACCCTCTCCGGGGGAAGTTCCTGGAGAGAAGCTGGGAATCCCGAGAGCTGCAGGAGAAGTGGAAGAGGATCTCATTAGTACGAGCCCGATAGTTTCCACCCTGAGAGGGATGCAGGATGGAGGGAAGTCAGCAGGGGTCGAGTCCCAGTGAAACACACACACACACGTGGCTGCTGAGAAAACACAATGATGAAGAGATGAAGGTGTTGGGATAGAGTAGGGTTGTTGTCTTTTTTGCCTACTCTTGCCTGAAATATTAGGATGCAGAGCGTCCTGTGATTGCATTGGGTGCTCTGCTAAAGTCACAGCAACACATCAGGACAGTGGAAGCATGGAAAGTCCCTCCTGTGTTGAGGGTTATTCGTGGATGAGTACTTCTTTCTATATTTATACTAAGGTGAAAGACAGAGATGAATTGATGAAACACAACAAAACACCTTAACGCTCCCGGTCTTTGTGCAGGTTAAAAATGACACACACACGCACACAACTTTGCTTTTCTGATTATTGATGATGAATTGTTTACCTTTGTAAAAGACACGTTGAAAATAAGCTATCACTAAAATCGTCACTGCTGTCAAACCAGAATAAAGCTCTGACACAAAGCAGGAGTCCCAGGTCTTAGCCAATGATCTTGCTCATGCACTATAGACGTGCATTAGACTAGGCCTTGTACGCACACAGTGTGTCGGCTGGATTACACTTAGGCTCACGCTGTGCAGCGGGCTCTGTGAGGACACACGTGGAAAAGTGCCTTGAGACAGAAAAGTTTGGAAAAATACTTGAAATTTTGGGGGTGTTTGTGCTGCGAGGGAGGACACCCTGCCCCCTTATCCCGCAGTGTCAGCCAGCATTGTTCCGTGACGCTGAAGCTGTTGCCAAGACACTGAGTAAACTTGAAATGGATTTCTCCCACGGCTGCTTGAGGGAAGGGAAACTTACAGAGGCCGCAACCTACTAGAACCACTGTCTCGTGTGCTATGCAGTATTTACAGCGACTGCAGGTTAAAGCCATTTGTGAATGTACATTTACTCAAGTACTGTATGATGTACTTGTATACTAATTTATACTTCCATATACATGCAGTGCAGTTAGTTACTTTACAAGTAAAAATACTTTACATACAAAACATACAGTATGAAGATCTTATGAAATAAGATGATTTGTTATAGATTATACTACTCAACAGTATATCTAGTTAGTTGTTTGTCAATTAATCAATTAGAAGATGTATTGGCAACTATTTTGATATGATCTTTTATGCAAAAATACCAGACGTTTGAAGGTTCCTTCTCAAGCGCAAGGATTTGCTGCGTTTCTTTGTAATTATTATCATTATCATTATTATTATTATTACTATGTTTTTACTTTTCTGAAGTTTTACAATGCAAAAGTATCACACAATTAATTTAACGATTTATATATATAAAATAGCTCAAAAATTCCATTATACTTTAAGATACAAACCAATAAAAAAAATGCACAAAAAAAAGATAACATTGATAAAAAAGTTAGCTCCACTTAATCCAGATACAACACAAACTTACTTACTTTTGGTTCAGTAACATTTTCACTGTAGGCATCTTACTTGTAACAGAGTGTTTTTACGGCGTGGTATTGGTACTTTTACTTCAGTAAAAGGTCTGAATACTTCCTCCTCCACTGGTTAAAGTCTACAGCCTGCTCATGAACAAATACATTGTGTTAGTTAGATTATTCAAAATCATGCTGTTATCGTGAGAAGATATCAACGTTTCTCTGTTACAAACTCAATGAACACACAGTGAGAGTATTCAGAAGGGGGATGGCAGTTTTGGGGGATTAGAGGAAGAGATAAGGATTATGAAAAGCATTTTATTTAAAGAGACCGAATCATGTGGACACTGGCCTAGAAACGTTAGCCTGAGTTAGTCTACTATGGACATTCAGTCCACCCTCCAGTATAGTGTTCCTGTTTTCACCGCATGTCACAATCATCAGTTATACATGCTGTAGAGAATGTGTCTCATGTGAAAACTTGAGAACACTCAGTAAAGGATGTTGTATGTTCAGAAATAGTGTCATTGAAGTGGTCAACTATGCAGATCCATATCCGTAGCAGACAATATTAACCGGTCTGAACCACTTGCTTGTGTGGAGTACTATTGAATATGAATAGTGGGGAGAACTGTGTCTGTCTGGACTTTAGCTTCAAAATGCCAAAACCTGTCAGGGAGACTCTATGCAACAGGAGACTGCAGTAAATATTTACATTGTAAATTCCCACAAGGCCGACATGTTTCATATTCATATCTGGATATCTGGACTCAAGATGTTCCTGGGTGATCAATAAAGCTTTAGCCCCCCTTCTCTCAATAGTGTAAGTTAACGGTCACTTCACCTGGACGTGTCACTGTCCAAAATGATGTATGTGCAGTGGTGTTAAGTGACCAGTGTAGGTCCCAGTGCACGCTATAGTTACTAGTTATGAAGCACATGATCAAATAGAGATTTGCCATTGCATATCTGTAAATGACAAAAGTACAAAAAAATAAATGATTCATTTAATTTAATATTTTTAAATTGTTTATTTATAGTTTTTTTTGTAGTTTATGTGAAAATACATATTTATATTTTTTTTATCGCTACTGACTATTTTACCCTACACCCCCCAAAAACAACAAAAAAACAATATGATGGAGATGTGTTTGCCTTTTTATAAGGAAATATTACAAATGGCACTGCTTTTTATTTCATGAGAATTCTTGTTTGAACACAAGCTATAAAGTAACCATGAAACGCATCTGTCTACACTTCTGATTATGTGCTGACTTTAAGTTCAACGCTGTTATCACATTCATCTGTTTCTCTTTACTCACCTTGTGAGTGTGAACGTCCAAAATTAAACTTACATACAATGGTTACATACTGTATATTATTACATTATTATATTGTGGAAAAATGAAACTCCCAGAGGGAAAATAGACTGTGATTTTAAGAATTTTGAACTACTTAAATGAATTGTAAGACACAAATCATTATTCTCTATGTACAAAATAAACCCTTCATACAAAATGACATCTATTTGTAACGAGGACTTACGACCTAAAAGCATGAAGGACGATTGAAAAATAGAATAGTCCTCTCTGAGACATCTGTAATTCAACTTTAAATAGGCAGTGTATGTATACTCTCTATTTGTATATCATGCTTAACGAGTCTCGTACATAGAAGAATACCATCAACGTGATTATTTCTCTTATATCTCAATCTCCATTATCTGTCGCTCCGCTCAGCCGCTCAGTAGCTCTGAGGTGTAAATGTATGAGAAGGTGAGGTGCAGGAAAATATCCCTTTGAGGGAAATAACAGGTTCATCTTCTGCTAAGGTAATTGCGATGGCCACAGTTGATGAATTTATTGCCTAACATGTTCAGCCGGCTACAGTGCAGCCAGTAATTACACCGTTACCCTCTGCAGTCACAGATGACCGTTCTGCTTATCTTCACTAATTACTGAGACGTTCACTTGAATTGTCTCAATCGGGAGATGAGAGAAACACGGCCAGCAGGGGCGCTATTTGCACTTTTGCTTTCATTAAATCCACTGTTGTTGAATCCGATGTCTGATAGAGGAGCGGTGTTGGTACCACGTGTGGTGCCCGTAGTAATGAAGAGTGGTCGTATTTTGTCTATGTGTGATGCTGTATTTTATCATTTAAATTAAAAATGTTTAAATAGAGCAGTGAATAATGGCACGGTGTGCCGCGGGAACAGGGCGGGTCTTAGGACCCGTGGATTCATTTCTTGTCGAATAATAAAAGTTGGGGTTATCCGTGTGCTCTCGACGTGCTTCAATGCAGTCTCAAAGTGTGCGCGTGCGTATGTGCGCGCGCGCGTTTGTGTGTGTGACCAGCCCCCTTCTTCTCCTGCAGGGTGCACATTGCAGTGGTGCAACTACAGCCAGCTGTGCGGGCGGTGTGCAAACATTCAGCCGCTGGGTTCACTCTGCGGCTTCACAGCAGACCAGAGGCGGGTAGTATCGGCTGGTCCGTCCGTGTTTTTCCCGGAAGAGAGGGGTGTGCCACATGGGACACATCTCAGGTCAGCAGCTGATTCCTGCCGCACTTCTCACGCAGAAGCCCTGCACGGACGCCTCACCCCGCGAGCCCGTGCTGATAATCGGCTGTGAGTGAAGTGGATCAAAGAGGCGCCGCGCGTCCGAACCGGGACGTCCCTTCTGGATCCCTCTTGACTGGAACCGCCGCTTCCGAGGGGCTCAACCACGGGTGAGTGAAACTTTAAAGATCGTCTCATCTCAAGTGCATCGCTGTTGTTAGTCATGGTTCGCAATGGGGGGGGGTATAGCTCTGCTCGTGCAATGCAGATGGAGCTCACCGCACGTGTTTCATCGCCGTGGTTTATTGTTGTTCAGTGAATCGCTCATCGGAGGACACATAAGGACATATGGACTCTTCTGCAGTTGCACTGGAATTTTTTTTTTTTAATCACTTTACACACGCGCGCGGGCACGCACTTTGGACCGTGAAATTGTACGCTGCACTGAAATGCACGCCGATAATGTGACATTACTCTGTCATTTACCTGTGCTGAGCTGCTGTATCCTCACACCCCGTTGTGCTTTACAAACTGGGGACCCGGGGTCCCTCCAGGGACCTCTTGAGGCGAACAAAGTGGTCACCTATGATGTCTTCTAGTTTCTAGGAATTAGTCCAGTGACAGACAGGGAGTTGCTTTGATCACAGTTTTCCCTTTCTGGCCCATTGGCCTATTCATGGGAGCCTGTGTATATATTTTTTATTTATAATCTTATTGCAATAAACTCATGAATTAGTACATCCACAGAATGTTCAAACTGTATTTGCAATTATTACTATTGTTGTTGTACTTTATACACTCAGTAATGCAAACAAAACAATAAAAAAAGATTAAAATAACAAAATATATATATTTCATAGTCATGTTTGTACACATACATAAACACGTATGAGAACAAATATCTATATGTGCATACATTTATTGCTTGCGTCCTGATATACCTACATTCACATTTATATATGAACTAAAAGGGTTGTTAATAAAGATAACCGGACAATACTGTTACAATACCAATAATTCAGTTTCTGATATTGTAAATTGGACATCTTTTGGGTTAGAAGAACAAAATAAGCTATTGAAATATGTCCTCTTTGAAGAAATGAGCATTATTCAATATGTTCAACATTTTGGTGACACAATGATTAAACATTTGAAATAAAAGCTGACATCTGTAATAATTAGAATAGGGGTTTGTTGCAGCATGTTTAGGGAGCCCTGGTGTAAGGTTACCTGTCGGTATGATTGTGCTAATAACTGTATAGTTGGTGTTTTGATACGGTCTATTTTGTGAAATCCTGTGATAGCAGAAAATCACTCAGGGTTTCTCTGTTCTAAGGCCCCCGAAAGAATGGAAGATGGTTTCACCGCTCTGAAGTGACTTTGTGTCTAATTTAAACGAGCGATGGCTTCATTGTGTCGGCCTCAAGTGGTGCTCATTTTAGCCTGTTCACAAGTCGTTTATTCCCTCATTCATGAGGCACGGGGCTGAATTGTTTCCTTTGAATTTACTTGAAGGATGACTTCAAAATGAATCGACTCTCCAGCGCTGCACCTTTTTTTTGTTAAATTTTCTTTTGAAAAAACATCAAGTACATGAACGGCATGCGGCGAATAACTGCCTGCTTTTGTTCTCAAGCATCGAGTCTGTGTAGTGTCCGCTCTGCGTGGAGAAAAGCATTTTCACTGTCTTCTTCACCGGCGGTATTTACAATTTGGGTTTTGCTGAATGTGCTGGAGACTGTGTGTGTGTGTGTGTTATTGCTGAGCAGTTCAACTTCCCCTCTTGTGCATTCACATCATGTTTTGTATGCAACTTTATTAGCCCTAAATGCCAGGAAAGCAGAAAAGGGACTGCGGCACACTGTATGACGGGCTTGTGTCGGGACTTCGAGTGAGATTAAATGCTTTTCCAATCCTTGCAACCCAGCATCATGTTGCTGCTTGGCATTTGGTCCTGTTGTACCAGGGCAATTGTTGAATCTTGCAGCAAAATTGTGGTTTGTCCGGTTATGTGTATGGAACATACCATAAAAAACAAACAACAAAATGTTCCTAGAAATTTTAGTCTTTTGATGGAGAAGGGGCAATCTGACTGAACGTGTGCTGTCTCGAGTCATTTTGACTCGTGTTTGCATCTCTACTGGTTTGCATGGTGTTAATTAGCCACTCCAGCATCACTTCTGCCTCTCTTGTCCACTTTTTTTTCTCTTGTTGCTGAGTGTACTGACAGCTGGTAACTCTTCTTCACGTGGGCCTTTGGTAATCATCCCGGAGCTGGGACCCAGCTCCTGGAAAAAGAGGACACGTGAGCAGCTCGCGGCTCCTTCAGCCCCTCTGGGAAATCACTTGAATGAGGCAAGGGATGCAAATCAGCATTGTGTGTGTGTGTGTGTGTGTGTGTGTGTGTGTGTGTATCCTTGTGTGAATGTGTGCAGGTTTATGTGTTCTTACTAGAGTCTTCAATAAATGTCATGAAACGTTTAACACCGAGGCCTGGACGTCATCCACCCATGTTATGTCAGGTAGCTCGTCTGCTCCTCGACTGGTCTGTGGTTGGTGAACACTGCTGTGCCGTGCTGCTTCTCTTATTGCAACAGTTTGTCTATCTCCGCTCCTTATACCAATTGGTCGTGATCACTAAATCACTGTAGAGCTACGTATAATCTGCAGGAAGTGCTTTTCTTTTATATAGCCAAACCAAAACACCCTTATATTTGTTCAGTGTGTAATTTCTGGATGTATCCCCCAAGTGATCGTCATCAGTGGGCTGTGTGTGTGTTGTGTGTTGTGTGCTTAGCCATGAATACAAATGGCCAAGCACTCAGAATGGATGGAAATTGAAATCAGAGCATGGCCTTGACCAAGAGAGGTGACGCATTAGAAGGGTTTGATGCTTTGACATACATCCATTAAAAGTATGACTGTACTAAAAGGCAGCCTAGGATTATTTCAAAGTAAACATAAAGTCAGTTTCATTTTTCTTTTGTTTTTGGAGACACCAAGCTTAAAGGTTCTCTATACTATATTCAGAGCATTAAATTCAGCAGCAAATACCTTTTGTTTACGTAAAGATATAGTGGAGTAATATCTACCTGAGCAGAATGAAGTCACTATCCCTCTGTGGTGTTATAAGAGCTTCTCTGTTCCTTATTGACATAGCTTGGCCGGCTGCGCTTGCCTTTTGGTGCTTGTGAGCGTGCCCCATTGGCTAGCTCACTGCCGCTCATGCGGAGGGTATACAGTTGATAACGCCGTTCCGATCAACGGCATCCTCGCAGAAGCGTAGCACCTAACCTCCTGTTCCCCCCTCAGGCAAAACACTGTTAGCGTTATTTGCTCTGTTAGCGTTATTTGCTCTGTTAGCGTTATTTGCACTGTTAGCGTTATTTGCACTGTTAGCGATATTTGCACTGTTAGCGTTATTTGCTCCGATAGCGATATTTGCACTGTTGGCGTTATTTGCACTGTTGGCGTTATTTGCACTGTTGGCGTTATTTGCACTGTTGGCGATATTTGCACTGTTAGCGTTATTTGCTCTGTTGGCGTTATTTGCTCTGTTAGCGATATTTGCTCAGTTAGCGATATTTGCTCTGATAGCGTTATTTGCTCTGATAGCGTTATTTGCTCTGTTAGCAATATTTGCTCTGATAGCGTTATTTGTTCTGATAGCGTTATTTGCACTGATAGCGTTATTTGCTCTGTTAGCATTATTTGCACTGATAGCATTGTTTGCACCATTAGCTGTGAGCCACCAGCTCAGCCTTCACCATGTTGAGAGCTGTGAGGAGGTAATAGATATCCCATGATTTTCATATTGAGCACCTTTTAATGAGACATTTAGATATAGAAACATTTGCAGGAAAGCGGTGTAATCACTTTAACCGAGTAGTTCCCCTCAGAGATGTATGATAACTTGTAATATGTCACTGAACTGTTTTTTCCAGACTCAAGTGTTAAGGCGCTCAACCTCGTGGAATCCACAGTGATGAGCTCTTTATTTGATGTCTGACAGACTTTCATATCACAGCTGTGGGAGTTTCTGTTACTAAGCTGGTACTCTCAGCACTGCGGCCGCCACCTCCTCTGTGCTGTCAGCCTTCAATCCCTTGAAGTTCTCCAGGTGTGCTTGTGGAATCGTTCGAGAGTGATCTTTCACGACGCTTTAACACAAAGTTAACAGTAATACAGGCAAGCTTTTCACCTGTGTTGTGGGGACTGGTAGAAAGCAGGTTCAGAATAATGTGTAATGCATGTCATTATTTGGGAAAGGGTGTTTATCTTCCATTTAGTTTTTGTGTATTAGAGAATCAATTGATGCCCCATTTGAGTGAGCTAAAGCACCTTATGTTTTGTAGCATATTTTCAAATCAGTCTTCATCATCTCAATCCAGTCCTTGAGATGTGTCCCTGCCCTGTGATCTTGTTACAGGAACACTCTATTACTGATATTTAAAAAATGTTACACGGTGAGTTTACTTGTTATGTCTTGTTACTGCTACTCATCCTGCAAAAACTGTTGTAGAATAACGTCTGTGGCTCTGGGAGGAGCTTTCCAATGTCTGAGAAAATCACCCTGATGACTTTGTGACTTAGTGATGTCACCCAGCTTATCACAGCTTGGACTTGGAGACAACAAATGCATAATAGAAAGCCTGAATTATGAACTGGCGGTGTCGACTTTGAAAGACGTAAAGAAGTTTACCCATCTCAACACCCAAAAAAATAATTATCCAAGTGCATTATGGGAAATGTAGGGCCTAGTGTTTTGGGTTCTTCACCCATACTATGGAATAAAAAGTCTGGGAACCTTGGCTTCTGCTCCATGAATTTTGTGTGGTGATGTCGGTCGGCCAGTCCACCACTTTGGTCGAGACTAAAATAAGTATTGGATGAATTGACATGTTCAGACACATTGTCCTGTGTATCAGTCTTGCCTCCTCAGGTATCATTGTTGCAGCTATTCTGTACTTGGGGAAAGAAACCGTGTAACAGGAAATTAAAATAAGACATGGCTTTTTTTTTTTATTGTGGTAACATCAGAAAGCAACTGTCCAGAAGGAGCAGATTATGTAAATAAACTAAGCCGACACAGGCCAGAGACTGCCCACTACTTTTTGTCTGTATATGTTACTGCAGCACTAGTCTTAATAATTTCCCCTAACATTTGGCATATGTAATACTTTATTACTCCTTTAAATAGAGCCTTCGGATTGTGCCAGAGTCTCTCGCCAACTCTTTCTTGCTTCCCAGCTCAGAGGCAGCGTGCACCCCATAAATTGTGTCCACATTGGACACAAATCAGGCCTTCAGTTAAACAGCACATGCTGAAGTGATTCTGTCCAACTTCAAATAATCCACAAAATATAAAACGACCTAAGTAAGACATTCAGTTGAGTTGCTGTCAGACACCAACATTTGTAAGGGGGCACTTTTACTGTACTGTTATACAATATATTTCTATATATGTGTGTGAATAAATATATATATATACACTCATCAAAGCATGACAAATAGAGAGTATATAGACAGTACATACACTGCCTTTCAAAAGTTTAATTGGGTACAGTCAGATGTCTCAGAGGACTATTCTATTTTGCAGTCGTCCTTCATGCTGTTAGATTGTAAGTTTCCTGTTACAAATAGATGTCATTTTGTATGAAGGGTTCATTTTGTACATTGAGAACAAAACGCTGTACAATGGTTCAGCCAGACTGACAATGAAAAGGGCAGAGAGAGAAAGACAAAGATCCCTCATGAGCAATAGTTGATAAAGATGACAGAAATCACCAGTCAGTGAAAAAAGGAAGTGGAAGCATAGCATCAAAATGTGTGCAGAATTTAAATACCAACCGCTTCCAGTTTCAGTGTCAAGTGTACAATAATAGACCTTTTAATAGGCAACGTGTTGCTTTAGCAAAGCTCTTCTTTCTTCACTATTCAGAAGGTTAGTGTTGGGTGAGCACTATGGGAGCTGGATCAGGGAATCTCAGCTGAACATATCACAGTTTACACCTATTAAATCGAGCCACATGGTAGACTGCAGAGGGCCCAGAGAAAAACCTACGAGAAAAAAACAATACACTAAATATTTAGAGCACAATTGCACCATTGTGGATCAATGATGATGGAAGGTCTCTAACGCTTTTCTGGACTGGAAAACCAATTCCGAAATTGCCAATAGAGAATATCAGAGTATAATGCTAAAGTAACTTGGTAAACATCAGCCTGGTAGCATTATTGTGGGTATGCTAGTGTGCTGATTTAGCATTTAGCACAGAGCACCGCTGTGGCTACTGTAATTACGACCTAACAGAGCGGCTAGCATGGCTTTAGACTCATAGTTTCATCAATTTCACTCAAATGTCGGCCACGTAAATAGAAACATAATTATGACACCAGTATTTTCGGGTGTTTGTAGAGGGCGGATACGAGAATACATTCCCAGGTCCTTATTAGATGGCGATGTGCCAGGCGCACAACCCCATCTTCACATTAGCCCTCATTATTCAGAGCACGGCCAGCGAGGACTCTGGGGGTTCTCAGATCTGTGAGTTCACCACATCCAAGCACTTCTCCCCCGTTCTCATTAGCCTGTGTGTTGGTGACATCAGCGTGAATGAGACCCCCGCTGGGAACCTACACCAGTTCATGTCTTCTATCAGAACATCGGCCCTAAGAAGGTGGAAGTCAAACCAGAATCTTTAGCAAAGATGAAGACAAAGAAGAAATACATTAACGTGGTCCTGTTGTTTGACCAACCTGAAGGGTTAAGGTTGCCACTGAATCTTCAAAGTGTATTTTCTATCAATAGTATTTAATAGATACTTTCATTGTAGCCGTCACCTTTAACGCTGAATATCTAACAGTTCCAAGACAAGTACATCCTAAATTGTCTTAAAGGAACCGTGTGTAAGATTTAGTGGCATCCAGTGGTGTGTTGCAGATTGCAACCATCTGGGTTGCCCTCCGCTCACCCCTCCCTGTCCACGCGTGTCGGAGAACTACGGTGGCCTTCAGGTAGGGATAGTTATCTTTAGGATTTTATTCCTACGAGGAGTTTCTCTTATCAATACTCTGTGCTTCTTCATGACTAAATGCATAAAGCAGCAACAGTAATGCTGACAACAGTAAAGTCTATATAAAGTCATTACAAAATGTCAATAAAATAAAGTAGTTCACAAAGGACACAGAGGTCTGATAGTATCAGTCATTCCTCCTGTTCTCTGTCATCCTGGCTGCTTTGTCTCAGCTGTTAACAAAAAAAGTAAGATAAACAGACTGACAACTTCTTGTTTGTAAAAAAAAAAAAAAAATGCTTTGACTGATCTTTAGTGCTGTGCTTGCGTAAACATAGCGGCGGTGGATGAGAGGCTGCAGATGGAGCGATTGAATTAGGTTTCACTTTTGTTTACATGTTGGTGCTTGTTGAACAGATGTATTGTCTTTTTACTCAGTAACGAGCGTAGTTGGCGTTAACTCGAGTATCCTTCACCTGACCTGGTTCACTGAACGTTCTCAGCCGCCTGTGTGTGTGTGTGTGTGTGTGTGTGTGTGTGGTTGAAGGTGCTCAGCTCGACAGAGAGAGCAGAGATGTGCACTGCAGCTTGATAATAAACTACACCAAAACATTAAAAAGTACTAATAACAAGCACCAGTAATGTCGGGGCGTATCAATTCTCCGGTCTTTAACGATTTAGCGCTGGCACCCATTTAATACCGAGTGTTTGGTACCCATCTCCACCTTCAGATGACGTACAAACGCGAAAGGCTCTCGCTAGAGCCAGTGTTAAGTTTGTCCGTTCTGGGCTGCTGTAGAAACATGGCGGTGCAACATGGCGGACTCTGTGGAAGACGACCCGCTCCCCATGTAGATATATGTGGCTTTTTCTAAGCTAACGAAAACACTACGATCCTTAGATTCAGGTGATTATATACTGAATAAAACATTACTAATATCTGTCAATTAATCTCCCTAAATGTTGCACATGGTTCCTTGAAGATGTCAAAGCTGACTGCCTTTTCTAAATGCCCTGAAGATGTTATTCCGCTGCGAGTTCCCAGAGCCCTGCTGTTATTTCCGTGTGGCCAGTGAGCTAACTGAAATAATTGATGGCTGGTTGAGTTTGTGTCTGTCCTCCAGAGAGGCTTGTGCTGTCCAGAAGTCGTCCACACACTCTGACACCAGCTTTTCCTCTGTGGGCCCTTGTCACAGTGGACTCGTCACAGTGGGGTTTACTCTAGACAGCCAAAGTCCTTTCTACTTCCCAGGTTACCATCTGTTCTACATCATTGCATTCCCCTCTGGAGAGGGATGACAACGTGCAGAAATATATTGACATTTGTATCTTGAATAATAAATGGTTAAAAATAGCAAATACTTGACGTGAATGCCCACACTCGTGGAGGCTTTTTGTAGTTTGCCACCCAACCCACATGTGGCAGCTATATGTTACGTATGCATTAACAGATGGCATTCGCTGTGTTTACATCTGATTCGAGGGTGGACTTAATTGTGCGATACAATGACCAGGTGTGTGTTGCAAACAACAGTGGGTGCACACTCTAGCTTCTATATATAAGGGATGGATTCGTTCCATGTCCATGCAGCTGAAGGTGTCACCATTGTGGAGTTGGCATGGGCAAGGACATTGTATTACTTTGTAATGTGCCGACTCCTACGCATAGCAATTGTCATGTGTATTTATATTCTGTATTGCTGCTATTTGTGTGTACATGCTAGCAGCACGGCTCTAGAGGTAACGATGTCGGTTGGCCCAGACTGAAATATCTTTTCGCTATTAATTCAGTATGTTCGTTCGTGGTCCCCAGAGGATGGACTCTAAGGACTTTGGCGATAACCACTAGCACCACCAACATGTTGACATTCATGGTTTTGAGATATTTTTAAATATCTCTGTCAGATGAATTGCCATGATATTTAATTCAGACATTCATGTTCTCCTCAGGATGAATTGAAATAAGATTTGGTTATCCCCATAACTTTTCATATAGCGCCGTCATCATCTTGTCCAAGGACACGTCAACATGCGGCCGAGGATACAACACGCTAAATGAAATTCGCATGGGGACCATATTATCATTTGAGTGAGGGGAAATAGTTTTTTTTTATTTTTATGGGTACACATTGTTTGCACGTCTGGCCCTTGGACTGTAAAATCCTAAACAGTGCAAAATCCTGGATTAAACCTCAACATGCTTTGTCAGATGTAGTGAGTAACTCTTTTGTTGAGACCGGGATTGACAGTTTATTGTAGTTCTCGTCCCTGAAGAATGTGGGTTTTATTTTCTGTCCTTGTTTATATGGCGAGCTGGGAACAATCAGTTCAGGGTTGGTGACATGTAAAGACGCTGGTCCCTGCTACCGGCACCCAGACCCACACTTCCTTTGTTTGGTGTCCACAATCGATGGAACTATATACATATATGTTGTGGCCTGTAAGTAGCTGGCAAAGCTTAACGTTAATTTAACATCTATTTCTCCAGTACTCCCTGTGCCCTGACAAAAACAAAAAAATCACAAATTGCTGTTTGAAAAAAGCTTTTTCCGTCTCTACCTCTATAAATCGTGTGTGCAGTCTTGGTGGAGGAGGCTCTGGCAGATTGTCTCCCAATGCTTAGCAGAGTTGCTGGAGGAGGAATCGGCTCTTGAGGCTCCAAAAGCAGGTCTTTGATTTCAGTTAGTTCTGCCAGCTAAAGAGAAGGAGCTTAAACCTCCGCTCAGATCCCTGCAGACAGTACTTCAGTGTCTCTACATTGCAAAGCGTTACTATTTCTGCTCAGGTTTTCATGCAATAGGCCGGTAGAAATATCCCCCTCTGCGTGGATGATTGAACTGAATGAAAGAGCAGGGGCTGGTAGTCTTTCTGATGAAATCCTGGAGGAGTGAGAAGCAGAATCTGACCCTGGGCCAGCTGACACCAGCGCTCTCCTTTTGAGAAAGCTACCTATTTTAGTGAGCAAACCGTTCCTCATACCCCATCCAGTTCCGAAGAATCGACCAAGCTCGTCTCCCCTCCCCTCCCCTAGCTCCAGCATCTATATTTCTCTTTGTAGCTTGCACCAGGCTGGAGAATGAGAGGCTCTTTAATACTGCTGCCATCATTATTGATGAAGGGAGAAAGAGGCTCACAGCTCAGAGGGCTCAAATGGTTGTATTTTTCACAAATAATATGGCCCTTAAAAACACCAACAAAAATAAAAGTGAATTTAAAAAAAAAAAAAAAATCATCTCAACCAGTTGTCTGTTCTCTTTGATCCTCTGCAGTCTGTGTATGTGCACATTTGAATAAAATAGGCCTGCAATCATTGTCGAATATTTGCAGGTTATTTTCTCAATTGTTTGGTCTACAACATATCCGAAATTAGTGAAAAATATCCATCCTAGCTTCTTTGACTCCAAGATGAAGTCTTCAAATGACTTGTTCTTTCCGACCAAAAGTTGAAAAGCCAAACATATTTAGTTTAAACTTGTATAAATCAGAGAAAAGCGGCAAATCTTGATATTTTAGAGGCTGAAAAACAGCATTTTCTTGGGGCATTTATGCCTGAAAAAACGTAGAAATGAATTAAAGAAATTAGCTTTGCTGTACCATATGCAAATGAATCATCAAAACTAAGTATGTATCAAGGCAATTTGTGCTCGAATGTTGACCTGGAAACTTTTATTACATTAATAAATATATATTTATGACTTGGCGCTGTCACAACTCATAATAAGAAGTGTGGATGAGGGTGTTTAACCAAATGATCATTATGTAACGACAATAACGGTGCTCTCTGTCTTCAGCGAGGAACATTTTTTTTAGGATGAGTCACCAAAGGGCTGCTGGGATAAACATCTGCTCCTTCTGTTAATCCCAGCAGCCTGATAATGGTGATGCCTCTTCAGTCCTCTGCCTCTGACCTTTCCCCAAACAAAGAACACAACCTAAAGTCTGATTTAGTTTCTGAGAGGTTTGTTTTTCCAATTTCTTTTTGTTTGTTTGTGCACATTTAGGAACCTGCTCCGAAGAGATAAGAGCTAGAAAAAAAAATCTAATTTTGCTTTGGTGTTTAAATGCCTAGAGAGACAGATAAGCCAGAGGAAAGAGCTGTTCCTCCTCTTCTTCAGTGATGACTCTCTGAAATACAGTCCAGGAAGCAGCTCAGCCGCTACAGAAAGTAGTGACGCTCCAACGAGACTAACATCAATTGTCAAACTAAGTCACAGAAGAAAATAAGCCAGATCACTATCGACTACAGTCTTTGTTAACTTTAAATACATTTCCAAAACACAGCAAGTGTAATTATCTCAGTAACTGTGTTCATTGGATCATTTTCTACAGGCCGTGAGCCGTGAACATCAGCCATGCTGCCGTTTTAGAAAACCTACACTGTGATCTGCACCTGCACGACCTCATACACAGTGAGGGCACACCCGTTAGAACGCAAACACACACACACATGCAAGCACACACATAAAGACACGCTGAGGGTAAAACACCTGCAGCTATGTGCTGTGTAAGGAGGACATCTGGGTTCACTTAGTGAGTCACTTTGGATCATCCTGACAGTGTGTGTGTGGTGAAACAAACAACAAATGTCAAACGGTAAATACTGGACACACTTTTCTATGTATTTTAACTGGAAAATATTGTCGACCATAAAATCTACAAAGCACAAGAAGGGGAGCCTGCACGACCGGTGGAAGTTGTGTCTTTATTGACCGTGTGTTTGTTTTAGCTGAGTATTAGCTTTGAGACGGTTTTGGATTCCTATCCAAATGTTTTGGTTTGGATTTTTTGCCATGTTAGCGCTGTGGATCTGGGCATGGCATGGTCCGTCGGTCAGTCCCCCACTTTGGTCCAGACTGAAATATCTCAACAGCTATTTGATGGCTGCCATTAAAATTCTGTACAGACATTCATGGTACCCAGAGGATGCGCACAGTGATTCCACTACTGCGAAGGAGTACTATACTTCCACTATACTACGTAGAAACAGTTATGGGCAACACACATTAGCATCACAACTGACATTTCTGGAAAACCCATCGCTATGTTGTTCACGAAGGGGTTTGGCACGAGAATAGCTTGTGTGGCATTAGGGTGAGACAAAGCCTCTCAAGCCTGAAAGCAGTTGTCTCACGCCGAGAACTTAAGAATTGTCAACCATGCTAACGGTTCCCATCAGCCTCAATGTTAACTAATGTAAACTAAGATGGTGTGCATGGTAAACATTATACCTGCTTAACTTCAGAATGTTAGCATTGTCATTGTGAGCATGTTGCCGTGCTGATGAGCATTTAGCGTAAACATTACCGCACAGTCTCACAGAGCTACTAGCACGGCTGGACCATATAAGAAGTGGACGTAGTCATCGTGGCGTCACTCATTTGTTTGTGGACCACCGTTATGAAGCTTCGAGTTCTTGGATTTCGCCGTCGCCATCTTGAAATGCAACCGATGAAGGAAAGTTGCCATATTTGGACTGCGGGTGAGTGACGTAGACACGCCGGATACGGGTCTGGTAGCGGCAGCGACCTGTCAATCACAGTAAGCCCACCCTAAAACATACTCGGCTTTTTGGTCTACTTGACTCTAAAAGGACCATCATTTACTAAATGAACATCATGCTGTATTGAAGAAGAATTGAAACTAGAGATTGAGACCATAAACTCATGTTTACCATGTTTACTGAGGTAATAAATCAAGAGAGAAGTAGAGTCATTTTCTCATAGACTTCTATAGAATAAGACTTCTTTTTGCAACCGGAGGATTCACCCCCTTGCTGGTCAGTAGAGAGAATGCAAGTTTCAAGACATTTCTGCATCGGCTTCACTCGGCAGAACCGCCTGGGCTGGACACACTCCTTTTAATATCCAGATTTAAAAAAAAAAAAGTACCATGAGCGTTTAAGAATTAGGTTCAGCACTTGCTCATAAAGTATGCATTTATATTGAGTCTGTAATAAAGCGTGGAAGCTGGACTTGTTATCTGGCTGCAGCTCACCAGAGCGAATTAGAGTAAGCTGCAGCAGGTTTTCTAACAGCGGTGAAAGGAAGGGATAGAGATCACTGAGGGATATTCTGCCTCTGAGGGATTTAGAGGAAACTGAGTATCACTCCCAACGGAACAGATAGATGGATTCTCATTTACAGCTGCAACAGAGTAATCCTCTGAAGGTTCACATCATCACAGATTTCTGGAATCGTGGTATTGAAAGCGCTGAATGGGGATTTTTAGGGTCGATGGAAGATGGGCTCCACTGTGTTCATCTTCTATGTTAACCCTTTCAGCCTCTCTTGCTATCCCTTCCGGACTGGGCGGCACAAACTCCCTCTAAAAATAGAGGATCAGCTAGTAGCAGGTCGAGCTACTGGAGGGTGGAGCCACCACCAAGGGCCCGCCCCACCTGAAAAGATAAGAGTCTGTATTCATGTTTCTGTTGGATCATGAACCGGTCTGTCCTTGTTAGATGGACCCTTGTCAGGCGACATTTCTAGGATTCCTGGAAGGTCAGCCATGCTGGAAGCTGCAGACTCATTGTCAGTGTCTGAGTAGAGGAGAAATAATTGGCTCACCCAACTTGCCAGTTTGCACTCCTATATCCTGTTTAATCCTGCTTACTATTGCATGAGGCAGCCAACCTCAGACAGGGTGGCCCTGGATTTGGTTGGGGATTGTCCCGAAGTGTATTTCTGTCTAGTCAGATTGATTGGCGCTCGTGGAGCCTGTGCCCAGTGTCTAGCCTGAGGGAGCCCGTTTCCTCAATCACACCACATTGATTGGCTATAAAAGACTGGCTTTAATAGGTTTACTGCTACAGCGAGTTGTCTCGTACAGTACCTTGTTAATCCTGTGGATTGAATTAAAGAGTTCCAGCGATTAATCTGTAACGAGTGTAAACACAGGAAAGTGTTTTGTACTGGGAAAGGCCTGCACTCACGGTGTTTGTTCCTGTGTGTTTTAAAGCTAGATTTCGTGGAGGTGGTTTTGTTGACAGACATGAACTTCTTTTGCTGTCAGTTTTAATTGTTTGTCATTGCAATATTAACAATGAAGTGTTTGTGTGAGCCTGGACCTGGGCTTTTTTTGCTTTGGGTATTTAGCACTTAACAGCACGTGATTGTTGATTTTCACATATGCCCATTTCTTGTGTACACACTGACTTTTTTCCACTTAATGTACACAAAGACATGACGAAGCTCTATAGTCCTCTGGTGGAATTTTGTATCATTAAGAGACCTATACAGTATATATATTTTTTTAAACCCACAAAAACAGACATACTTGCACATGATTGTAGCATCACAAGGACTGAATGCTCAATTAAGTACAGAGTAACTATAGTGGTATGCCTTACAGTGTGTTTTTGGCAGGGGCTTGTATTCAACATGTCATCAACAGTTCCTTCAAATTAAACAACAAAATACATTGTTGGTCCAGGACCTTCAAAACGCGATCTCTGGTCCAAAGCCCCCATCGACAGCACGATGTTGCCGTTTCAAAAATAAAATGGGGAACTCACCAATTTTACACATCAAAGTTTGTTGACAGGTGTTGGTTATTTTTCAGCACAAAAACAACTTTGTGAGGTTCAGGGAAACATTGTGGTTTGGGTTAAGATTACAACTTTTTTAAGGTTATGGCACCTATGATGTTATGGTTACAATTATAACCACTTTGCTACGGGTAGGAACGACCTTAGTCTAAAGAAAGGTCTGTCTCACATTATCATTCTGCTATAGAGGAAAAAAAGCACTGGCTTGTTTGTATTTCTTTAAACCAATCACAATCGTCTTGGCACAGGATGCAGTGTCGGTCTGCAACTGGCTAGGGTTAAAATAAATCAACATTGACTGTCGGTAGAAAACAGGAAGCAGTCCCAAAGTCCCATGTTTTATTGTAGCCCTGTAATAACACGATACCACATGTTTACAAGTAACAAGGTTCATGTATTGTCATTAACAGGTTTGCGCTACATAGAAATTGAGAAATGTATCGAAATGTGCATACAAATTTGAAAAAGAAACATGGCTACCGTTTCCTCCTTTGCTCAACATGGACAAAAGAGATTTGCTGCGGCCGCTGGAAGTCAGGAACGTCAACAACCGACGCTCTTGAAGAGCAGTCAACTAACAAACACCAAGCACAACTTACTTTTCATTGAAACATTCATGTTTGCAAAGCAAAACAAATGATTTGAAATGAACTAAATTTGGAATATTTTACGTATTTCCAATCTATTGTTTACTGTGGTTTTTCTTTTTCACTTTGTTCAAAGACTAAGTTCATTTCAAGGGTCAAAGGTCACTTTCAGGATGATGTGTTTTTTATCAGTAAGGGGATCGCCACTGTGCTCTTGGGGCTGTAGTCTGCTCGCGGGTGTGATGTTGTGAGTCGTTCCGACTCTGTTGTTGCCCCTAAGAATAAGTTGTCTTTGACATAAAAAATATTCACCAGCGTTCGTGGTGCTGAGAGTTTCCCTTGATCACAGTTGATATTTGATTGCTGAGTTCTCTCACCATCTCCAGAGGCCCTTAAGATGCTGCACACACTGCTCCATATGAATGATGCTCAGTCAGTCAAAGATGATGAGGCATAATCACTGTGTGCTACCACAACAGGAGGAACATGGGAAACGCTAATTCTGCGACGTGTGTGTGTGTGTGTGTGTGTGTGTGTGTGTGTGTGTGTGTGTGTGGGGCGGTTGAGTGGGCAGTTGTGCACAAAAGCCTTGCAAATCCAAGCAGCTGTACCGTAGGCTCGCTCTATTATCCATCAAGAGCAGCCAGTTCCCTCTCCTGCATGTTTTTTTTCCTCTGCAGTTAATGTGACCTATCCTTTGTTTAAGTCAGATGAGATGCGACAGGTGGAGGAGAGGGCCTGATCAACCTGTGGGCCGAGGGAGAGTGGAACAGCAGGAAATAACAACCTCTTTAGTGTAAGAGCTATTATTACTATTGACATTAAAAAGACACGTGTTGGTTTTGGCTGATTGTGGCCTGTAATAATTTAAAAAAAGACGAGCCAGTGAGAATGGTGTCTGTAGTCCATAAAACCCTGCAGTTAAATGCGCGTTGTCTTTATTGAAAACAAAGCAGATGCTCACTGCTTAAAATAACTATATTAGTTGATTTCCACCCAGCCAAGACTGTGAAATACTGCATGGGGAGCACTGAATCCTTGTTATATAGTAATTGCCTCTAAAAGGTCTCGCATTAAAAAAGGTTATCGTGATATCTGCAGGTTCTCCTCCTTAAGAATCTATACTGGTCAAGCTGTGACTCTAATGTGCTTAAATGTTCTATTTAGTCAATTTAATTGTACAAATGAGGTTAACTTAAAGCAGTGCTCTTTATTTAGACACACAATTATTCCTGTCATTTGTTCTTTAATTTAAATGTGTTTTTTTAAGCTGGGAAAAGTGAATATAAAGCAGTATATAGCCAGCGAGTGCAGTGTAGCGTTGAAGTCTATCGTAATGGACCCTCTGGCCCTGAAATCAACTTTTGATCATCAAGATGCAAATGGCAGCCTTCAGAGAGCCAGGCATAACGGAACGGATCACACAGAGATCAAACAGTCTGATGTGTGCTCACTGCCTCAGCATGAGTAGGACTGTAAATATTCATACCTTGGTCTTCTCTGTGATGCTCGGGGTGGCGTGTCAAGGCTAAGATCGGCTGATCACCTGACATTTACATAGTGTGGTAACTCTAAACTACCTTGCAGTTTGTTTTCCAGGTCCGTTTATAGTAACAATGCACGGTCCTGCTTGGCTAAATAACGAAGCTAACGGAGGTTGCATTGAGTTACATTGTGCTGCATTCAAGGTCCAATTAGTAAAAATCATTGGGTGAAAACTTCTATTTGTCCAATACTTTGGAAAATACCAGAACTAGTGACACTCCCATCAATCTAGCAAATGTTAGCATGCTAATACCCATGTAAGTATTTGCATTATTTAACACAAATAAGAGCTGTTACTGATGGAATGTCATAAGTTTAGCAGGTATTTGGTCATAAACCAAAATATTGGTCAAATTAAAACCTGACGATGGCGCTAAATGAAAAGGGAATTTTCGTTTTGTTCAATTCTTGTTTAGTTTCTTTTTGGCGAGAAACTTTGAATTGAATAAAGTTGATGGAGATGTTTCCACAGCAATATAAAATAGATATTAGAGAGGGAATTATGACCTGTTTTTTTAATGCACCAGTATTGGATCTGTACTCGGTATCGGCTCTAGAAGGCGTGGAGGGATGGCGTATTATGATGTTTAAATTAGAGGACTTGTTATTTTCTAAATCGATTCCTCATTTGGTTTGTGAAACAACAGAAAACGGTGAAAAATGTCCATCATAGCTTTTACTATGCTGGAAGACTATAAAAAGCAGCAAATATTCCTTTTTGAGAGGCTTGAACCATCAAACCTCTCAAAAAGTAAATGTTTCGCGCTTTCTCTTGAAAATTTACCTAAATGGTTAACCGATTATCAAAATAGTTGATCACTAATCAGTTTTAAGTGAGAGATTGTAAGCAAATGTATCCTTCCTCATTTCTTGTTACACAAGCATCATATCTTAAAAAAAGGACACAAGAAACACATACATTTTACATTTGTCCAAAAAAACCCATCATTGCAGTGCTGATTGTCTTCCAATCACATCGTTGTAATCAGTGAACAATCAGAGTTGATTGCTTTTGATCCAGCTGAGCGAGGAGGTGCACCTCACCTGAACTATTCCGCTTCAAAGCTGATAAGATGGGACGCAAGAGAAGACGGCGAAGAAGACATTCACTGCAGAGCACCAGGCGTATGACTTCCACACAAAGCCGTGCCCTCGGCTCTCGACATCTCTCTATACTGCAGTTACGTGCATAAACACTGTGTTTTTCAGAACGCAAATCACTGCAGGTCTGCAAGGTCAGCCGCATGTGTTGGCTACACCCAGAGGTTTTCAGTTCTCTGTTGAATATACACTGGTGCTTTGCTTGTTCTTTGCACTTTGTCAAGGAGGCCAGAGGAGGTAAAGAAAAACATCAGGACCAAGACAAATGAACAAGTTTTCTTCGGGTGCATTAGGTTCCAGGCTGCTCTGCTGTTTTTCGTCCCAGCAACTAAAGGATTTAGATTTAGATTTTTGAGCCGTGGACGTCTGTTTGCTGTCTAGCACTCGCAACAACATGATGACTGAGAGAAAATAAAAGCCAGGTTAAGGGTGAAAGTGGTTCACTAATGGAGCCAAATGGAATCATTTGTTCGCCCTCTGCAGCCCACTCTCTCCTCTTACTGTAATTGGCTCAGCTGCAGCTTCTCCATCCAAACCAGTTGAGCGATGGCAGCTATTGAAAGCACTTCATATTCAGATGTGGTTGTCAAGCTTCTCTCTGGTTCAATCAATCCATTTTCTTTCCCCTCTGTGTATACTGTGCGACATCTTTAATTCGGTAAACAAACTGAGGCGCCCATGTGAAGTATATAAATGATAAAAGTGGTGAACTTTGTTTGAAAAACATCTGAATTATCTGGCCGTGTTCCTTTGTGAAGGGGGTTTGATCGTGCAGATAAAACCGTCGAGCATTTTGATTTTATTCAACGACCCAGAAGTAATTTATTTAAACAGCTCTGGCAGTGGCAAAAATGAAGATACGAATATACCTCGTAATGCTGAATGGATGAGTATAGGAGCATTAGTGGGAGATGGCAGATGTGTGATTACTGGATAAGGATATGAGTGTGTGGATTTCCTGGTTGTGGATATCGAGGTTAAAATGAAATCAACATTAATCCTCTTCCAGGATCTTTTGACACAATGTGCTGAAGCTTCAAATATTGCTTGTTGCAGCTTTTATACAAAGACATTTAATAGTTTTACTGTGCATGGTCCTTGGCTTAGTCAAGTCACAGTTTGCAGTTATGTAACATGGAGATGTTACGATACAATTTTTTCCTTCTCCATACTGATTTATTGATTACCTGAACCTGTGTATCAGCAGACACTGAGTACAGGTCATAATTCTCTCTTTTTTATATTGTTGTTAAACACCTCCTTCAAACAGCTGTCTTTATTGAGGTTTCTTGCCAAAAACAACATTTCACAAGATTACATTTGACCACATTATGATAATAACAAAGTCATTTACTCTGGCAAAATACTAACTTTTACTCAATGGCCCTTGAATGCATCAAAATGTAACTCACTGCTACCTCCGTGTGTTAGCTGTTAGCTCCTTTATTCAGCTCTACGGGACCGTGCTTGCCCACTAGCTGCTAACAGCTAACCTTAACTAGCTCTCCTCTCGCTGATTTCAACATGGATTTGTTTTTTGTGAAATGAGCTGATGCATGATCACGTGATATCTGATTGGCGCATAGACGTACTCGCCAATACCAGTTCCAGCATTCTAGGCTGTATTGGAGGCCTTCCAGATACTGGTATCGGTATCATAACAGCTCGAGGCAAAAGGGTTCGATTTTATCTCAAACATTGACAATGATGGATGAATGCAGTGGAAAAAAAAATTGGACCTAATTAAAAAAATTCATTCTCTGTTGGTATTTGTTGATGTTCTACAAAGGGTTTGACCTGAGCCGAGCCACGCTGCAATGATAGCAAGCACATCCCATCCATACAGGGTTAGGTACGATGACCAAGAATATGATGAGCCAGTTAAGCCGAGTATTATTGGGCGACAACAATCAAATAAACTTTGACTTTTGAAACTGTAACACGGCCTTAAACACCACAGAAAGACATTTCAGCTAAACCATGTGATTACCGGTAGGTGTAGCAATATTCATTATACCAACTTATTATTATACCATTTTTTACCATCAGGAGGACATTTGTGGTTTTCAGTGAAATATCTCAACCATGAAATTTGGTTTGGACTAGGGATGCATCAATCCAACTTTTTCATTCCCAATACTGTTAGCGATACGTGAGCTTTGGGGAGCAGCCGATACAGAGTATCCATCCGATACCAAGCTGTGTGGAAGAGACTGGGAACATTCTTTTATGTGGAAGGCAACATCAGGCTTGACCTAAACATTGCTTTCCTAACTTTGTAAAACATATCGTAACAATTAAAGACGTAGATATGAAATTACTTAATTGTTATTTATTGAAATAATGGTATCCGATACCAGATTGGCCTATTGTCACAGATACCCGATCAAGCTAGTTGAGTCTGTATCGTACCAATATCAGATATCAGTATCTGTTGGTGCATCTCTAGTACAAACATGTACTTATGACATGTACTTATGTTCCCACTAGGCTGAATTATAATAACCAAGCGTTCATTTAATGCCGTCATCAGGTCCTAATGTGTGCAGTTGTTTTGGTTTATGACCAAATGTGCATTCCCATCAGCTTCAGCTTTGTGATTCGTGCTAATTAGTCGAAGTTGGCACGTAAATATTATATCTGCTAGACGTCACGTTAACATCGTCATTGTGAGTATGCTAGCATGCTGACCTTAGCATTTAGCTTGAAGCCAGTATATCCTCACAGAGACAGGACCATCGCTGTATTCTTGTAATTATGTGAGAAAAAAACAAACAATGCGTGAATCCGGCCAAGTTTGACAAGAATTTTAAATCAAGATGACTGTTCGAAACGAATTCTCTTGATCGAAATGTGTAGATATTGTACAACAACTGCTCTTCCTGCAGCTGACTGAGCTCACAGCCTGTCTTTCTTTCTTTCTTTCCAGCTCTGGTGGAACGCTGAGCGTGGCGACTGGAGGCTGGCGCTCGGGTCACGTTGATGCTGGTGGGCGATCCCCGGTACTCTCCTGTGCCCCCACCCGCCATGGCAATGAGCAGTGACCCTGGCCGCGAGAGGCCGGACCCCGACTCTGACAAACAGACCGGCAGTCTCTCGGACATCATGGCTGCCATGACGATGGAAGACTCGGACGGCTCCGCCGCCAACGGCGTGAGGAACGGCGGGGCTCAGCAGGACGGGGCTCAGCAGGACGGGGCTCAGCAGGACGGGGCTCAGGCCAAGAGGACCCGTGCGTTGCGGCCTCACCTGACTGGGAGGAAGCTGTCGCTGCAGGAGAGAGGCACATACCGGGCGTCGTCGGGCCCCGGAGGAGGATACATGCACGTGTCCCCTCGTGTGGCTCGCAGGCCCACCGTGGAGTCTAAACGCGTGTCCATATCAGACGCCCAGGTGAGGAAGTGATTTTAATTATTCATATTAAATGATAATAAATAACCATCAACAAGGCCTTAAGCTGCACACAAAAGGATTCTGGTCACACTGTTCAAAGATGAGTCATCTAGGAGGGGAAGTGTAGACAAATCCAACCTTCTTTCACCTTACACACATACTCTCTATGATGTTCCGTCAACCTGGAATCCACCAAGCTGAGAGAAAGCAGCTCTGTTGCGCTTACGAGAGCAGTTGTCGTAATTGGATACGAGCACCGTATAGCTCAAGATCTGTGCATTATCACCAGGAACAGAAGGCCAGCGGACAACATGACAGGGAGAGCGAAGCGTGAGCCGGTTCCCGCACACTAGTCTCCCATTAGCACCCATCATGCAAACATCCGGCCTCGTCATCCCAGCTCCTGTCACAGATGTGCAGCCCGTTTATTACTCCACGCTCTGCAATGCGAGAGCATTTTTTTCCGACGTTGGCTTTGCCGAGATCACCTTTGACCGTTTCATCAGACAGACATGAAATGCCTTCTGGCCAGCACTGCTAATGAAGTGAGGGGGGGAGGGGGGGTGGGAGCAGCACTAAAAAGTGCAGAGTTGGCTTCCTCACTCAGTTCAGAACAAATGTAGGCCAAGTTTTCCTGGGAATTAAAATATAATAAATAAAAAAAACTAACAGTAAAAATCAGCAATCCGGTGATGACTACACTACAGAGTACCACCGATTTGTCCGGGTAATCGGTTGGAGCGTTTCTACTCGTTTTCCTGTGTACACATCTGTCTGTTTGTATAAATGATGAGACATTTGATACAAAATTGGTGACAGGTAATACCTTTTTTTAATTGTATTTTAGATACTGTGGTTTTAGATTTAGTTTGTTTTCAGGCTTGTACACGGTCACCTCTTGTCGTCTCGCTGGCTGTTAGGCTGGGAACTCCACATGCCTGTTGCATTTGTTTACTGCACCTCCAGTAAAAGAAGGAGATGGAGTTCCCACCTGCTTTCCCAGGGTTTGAGGCAGGCAAGAGTGATGGACACACCGTATCAAAACTGTAGATGTGTTGGATGCAAACTCATTGGTTTCGAAACATCTCGGTAAAAGGCTGCAATTGAAAAACACTGGCATATTTAGAGAGATGTTGATTAATGCGCATTGTCTTTGTAAGTAAATAAAATAAACTTTTGGCATACATTCTAACAATTACAATTAAAGCTCTACTCCGCGAATCGCCACCTTATCGTGGTGGAGGAGTTTGAGTGGCTCAGTGATCCTGGGAGCTATGTTGTCCGGGGCATTAGCCCCTGGTAGGGTCTCCCAAGGCAAACAGGTTTCAGGGGAGAGCCCAGACTAAGAGCGGTTCAAAACAACCCCTATGATAGTTAGCCCACGGACTACAGCCACCTCGCCCAGACCAGGGAAACCGGGGCACCCTCCCGGAGCCAGACCTAGGAGGGGAGCTCGTAGGCGAGCGTCTGGTGGCCAGGCCTTTGCCCATGGGGCCCGGTCGGGCTCAGCCCGAATAAACACCATGGAGCAGCCACCCTGTGGACCCACCACCCGCAGGGACAAGCATCGGGGTCGGGTGCTATGCAGACCGGGCGGTGGGTCGGGCGGGAGGCCCGGGCATGCCGATCGCCGGCGGCATAGACTAGCTCTAGGGACGTGGAACGTCACCTCGCTAGTGGGGAAAGAGCCGGAGCTGGTGCAGGAGGTGGAGCGATACCAGCTAGAAATAGTTGGACTCACCTCCACACACAGCGTTGGCTCTGGAACCAAGCTCCTGGAGAGGGGTTGGACTTTGTCCTTTTCCGGAGTTGCCCAGGGTGAGAGGCGCCGGGCGGGAGTGGGGATACTCACGAGCCCCCGGCTGAGCGCCGCTGTGTTGGAGTTCTCCCCGGAGAGCGAGAGGGTCGCCTCCATGCGCCTACGGGTTGCGGGGAGCAAGGCTCTGACTGTGGTTTGTGCTTATGCACCAAACAGCAGTTCGGAGTATCCGGCCTTCTTGGAGTCGGTGGGAGGGGTCCTGGAAAGGGCGCCGCCTACCAACTCCATAGTTCTCCTGGGGGACTTCAACGCTCACGTGGGCAATGACGGAGAAACCTGGCGAGGAACGGCTTGCCCGATCTGAACCCGAATGGTGTTTCGTTATTGGACTTCTGTGCTTGCCACGGTTTGGCCATAACGAACACTATGTTCGAACATAAGGTGGCTCATAAGTGTACCTGGTACCAGAACACCTTAGGCCGGAGATCAATGATCGACTTTGTAATCGTATCATTTGATCTGCGGCCGTATGTCTTGGACACTCGGGTGAAGAGAGGAGCAGAGCTGTCAACTGATCACCACCTGGTGGTGAGTTGGGTCAGATGGCAGGGGAACCGGTTGGAAAGACCCGGCAAACCCAAACGTGTAGTGAGGGTGAACTGGGAACGTCTGGTGGAGGACCCTGTCCGGGAGGTCTTTAACTCCCACCTCCGGAAGAACTTCTCACACATCCCGTCAAGCTGAAGAAGGAGACCTTCAAGGCCTGGTTGGCCCAGGGGTCTCCTGAAGCAGCCGACAGGTACCGGCAGGCCAGAAGGGCTGCAGCTGCGGTGGTCGCGAATGCTAAAACTCAGGCATGGGAGGAGTTCGGGGAGGCCATGGAGAAGGACTTTCGGTTGGCCTCAAGGAGGTTCTGGCAAACCATCCGACGGCTCAGGAAGGGAAAGCAGGGCTTACCCCAGGCTGTTCTCAGCAGGGTGGGGGGGAACTGCTAACCCGGACGGAGGACATCGTCGGGTGGTGGAAAGAGCACTTTGAGGAACTCCTAAACCCGACCAACATGTCCTCTGCAGAGGAGGCAGCGCCTGAGGACCTAGGGGGAGGCTCACCCATATCCCTGGCAGAGGTCGCTGAGGTAGTTAAAAAGCTCCTTGGTGGCAAGGCGCCGGGGGTGGATGAGATCCGCCCTGAGATGCTGAAGGCGCTGGACATGGTTGGGCTGTCCTGGCTGACACGCCTCTTCAATGTCGCATGGGGGTCGGGATCAGTGCCCATGGAATGGCAGACTGGGGTGGTGGTTCCCATCTTCAAAAAGGGGGACCGGAGAGTGTGCTTGAATTACCGGGGTATCACACTACTCAGCCTCCCGGGGAAGGCTTATGCCAGGGTGCTGGAAAGGAGGCTCCGACCGCTTGTCGAACCTCAGATACAAGAGGAGCAATGCGGATTCCGTCCCGGCCGGGGAACAGTGGACCACTCTTTACCCTCGCAAGACTACTGGAGGGGTTCTGGGAGTTTGCCCAACCAGTCTACATGTGCTTTGTGGACTTGGAGAAGGCTTTCGACCGGGTCCCTCGGGGGGTCTTGTGGGGGGTGCTGCGGGAGTATGGGGTGCCGGACCCGTTACAACAGGCGATCCGGTCTCTGTACGACTGCAGTAGGAGCTATGTCCGCATTCTCGGCAATAAGTCAGACACGTTCCCGGTGGGTGTTGGCCTCCGCCAGGGCTGCCCTTTGTCACCGGTCTTGTTCGTGATTTTCATGGACAGGATATCTAGGTGCAGCCTGGGGGCGGAGAACGTCAGTTTCGGGGGTCTCGGGATCGCCTCTCTGCTATTTGCAGATGATGTGGTCCTGTTAGCCTCCTCGGATCGTGACCTCCAGCATTCACTGGGGCGGTTTGCAGCCGAGTGTGAAGCAGCGGGGATGAGGGTTGGCACCTCCAAATCTGAGGCCATGGTGCTCTGCCGGAAACCGGTGGATTGCTCCCTCCAGGTGGGGACGGAGTGCCTACCTCAAGCGAAGGAGTTCAAGTATCTCGGGGTCTTGTTCACGAGTGAGGGTAAGATGGAGCGGGAGATCGACAGACGGATCGGTGCGGCTGCAGCAGTAAAGCAGACGCTGCACCGGACCGTCTTGGTGAAGAGGGAGCTGAGCCGGAAGGCAAAGCTCTCAATTTACCACTCGGTCTACGTTCCTACCCTCACCTATGGTCACGAACTCTGGGTCGTGACCGAAAGGACAAGGTCGCGGCTACAAAAAATTAGTTTCCTCCGTAGGGTGGCCGGGCTCAGCCTTAGAGATAGGGTAAGGAGCTCGGTCATCAGGAGGGAGCTTGGAGTCGAGCCGCTACTCCTTTGCGTCGAAAGGAGTCAGCTGAGGTGGTTCGGGCATCTAATTAGGATGCCTCCTGGACGCCTCCCACTGGAGGTTTTCCAGGCACGTCCAACTGGGAAGAGACCCCGGGGAAGACCCAGAACACGCTGGAGAGATTACATCTCCCAGCTGGCCTGGGAACGCCTCGGGATCCCCCAGAATGAGCTGGAACATGTTCCAGTGAGAGGGAGGTCTGGGTCGGCCTGCTTGACCTGCTGCCACCGCGACCCGACCCCGGATAAGCGGTGGAAAATGGATGGATGGACAATTAAAGCTACCGGACTCTGTTTGTCTGCTTACTGTAACAGAGGATTGTGTAAGTGATGAACATTGTGTCTTATTAGCTTTTTAGATTGTGGAATATTGTTTTGTGGTTAGGGTTTCGTTATTCAGCACTCAGCAGTTACGGAGCACCTTGAAGGAATTTTGTTTTTACATTTTGGGAGATTTGCTTTCCTGTTGAGACTCGGATGCAAAGATTGATACCACTCTGTCTTAATGCTAAATATTATGGTGGAGCCGGGAGACATTTAGCTTCGCTTAGCGCAAAGACTGGAAACAGGGAAGAGGCTAGCTTTCTTCTGTCAAACGGTAAAACAAAATCCACCTCCAAGCACCTCAAAAGAACCTTTATTAACACCGTAAAGTTGCCAGGCAACCAGGGAAGACTCCTGGAGGTCACTGTGTCCGGCCACAAAATCGTCCCACAACTTCCTGTTTTTACATTTAGGTTTTTGTATGGAACAAACAACCAATATATAACATGTTTTAGTGAGCTTCAGAGGGGACGGCACATCGATGATGGAACCCGGCTAGCTTTTGTGCTAAGCTAACCAGCTGCTTCATATTTAGTGTATAAACATCAGAGAGGTATTGATCCTCTAACTAAGAAGGTGAATAAGCATTTGTTTGTCTATGAATTATTACTGAAAATTGTACCTATGGAGACAGTTGTCATCAATAATGATGAGTGCCATTATTCAGACAGCATTTGGAAACGTGTAGCTGGAAACCTGCATCTCGTTGTGCTTCCCCATGAAAACTAAGAGGAGCCTGTCGCTGCGGGTGACAGCCAGATCTCCATTTTCCTCTGACTTTTTCCAATTCAGACTGAGCATTAAATATTCATGACAGCTGCCAGGATGTGGAACCCCTCTGAATTTAACAGACTGCTGCCGCAGACTCGCAGACCTGCCATTGTGTCCTCTCCTATCTGAAAATGGAGTTGCAGCTTCCTGCACTGAACCATGAAAAGGAACTCATGTCGCTTGAGTTTCCCCAGCTCTCACTGGATCTACAGTATGACACAACAGAGAGAGAGAGAAGCATTTCCTGCATGCAAAAACATCTGTTATGGATGCCATTTTGAGTGCATTCTGTTACTTAATACAACAGCAGTTACCACAATGGGGAAATATATCAGAATTGCCACACATGCATGTTTTCATGCTTGTGTGTGTTACTTTTATCTCCCCACTGTCAATATAGACATAAAAATGTCCTCCCTGACAATTTGGGAAGTCCCGTACTGAGCCACATGAGGAAACACTGTGTGTATATAGCTCATATAATGGTTTAATTAAAGCACCGAAGCTTCTTGCTCCCTTTGATTTCTCTGTGCGTTGCATGGAACTCTTTGGGTTCTCACTCCTGACTTTCTCATGGCATTAGTTTTGGCCTGTCACTCTGTTTTGTACACATATATGTAATGTGAATATCTTTTCTGTCCCCTCGTGAAGCGGGGTGCATTTTTAGAATATTTTTGCTTCTCCTTTTTGTGGGTTAAAGTGTTTTTAAAAAGCACATAAAAATACAGGGTTAATTTTGGGCCTTCCTACTTGGGTGCATAATGATTTGTGTCAAAACAGGATATGAAGTCACGTTTATTTATGTAGCCATTAATCATAGGGATCTAGAACACCCAGTTGTTGATTTTTCAAATTGATTTTTGCAGCTCTTTTCCGATGACTCACCCTCCCCCCCTCTGCTCGTATTTGTATTTACGGCCACTTTGTATTGCACCAAAATGGAAAAAGGAATAGAAATGGCCGTGATGATGTCGGAAACTAATTGACAGTGTGAGCTGTGTGAACTGTGTGAGCTTTGAGTGTTAGAGCTCGCAATGATGAGTCTCTTTTGGAAGTTTCCTCTGAAAAGCTCACACGGTCTTGTACTTTGTATCCGTTAAGTCCGACTAATTGTGTATTAAAATAAGCAGCAGTGGAAGAAATTTGAGGATTAGTAACTTCGGCAGCCCCGCAGGCAAAGATGAGTGTCGCTGTCTGTTCGTCTTCACAGTGCATTAGCACAGTAAAGGATGTGCTTATAGAACTAAATACGTGCGTGTTCCTTTGATATTTCATCTTTAAGTAAATAGTCATCTTTCCTCCCAAGGACATTTTGCACTGTTCTATCAAAATTCATGTTCAAATGACAAGTTGAGGAAACGACTTCACACTTAGAGGCTTTAAGTACTGTCAAACACAAGTTCCCATTTTATTACGTACTTCCTGAGGCTCATTATTCGCCATTAGAACGAAATTCATGGCCATTGATTTTGGACGCCACCGTGGCAGTGATGCATTTGTTATGCACTGATATTGATCATAGCTGAGTGATGGATGGAGAGGTGTGGGTGGAGAGTTTGGTACGGATCAGACACGGTGCAGGACAGAGTGTAATGTGAAGGGAATAGGGGAGATGAGAGGCGGGTGTGTTCCATACTGAGGGAAAGACTGCAGGGCTGCACTGGTAGCTGACCGAGAGAGCCCCTCTAAAGATTTATCGTGGCCCAGTGAAGCGCCTGACTTTGAATCGTGTGCATGTGTGTATTTAAGGCTTTTCTGCACGGCCCTCCTTAGCCATGGGTCCTGACCGAGTATTAACTGCAGTGCAGCGCCTTCTGAGAATGTGCTGGCAAACTGTGAACCCAGTGGAAGGAATCCCTCTCAGACAATCCCTCCTACTGCTCTTTTCTTTGGATTCTCCCCATTTGCCTTTTCCTTAATCCTTCGCTGCCCTATTTTCTTTATTCTCTTCGTCTCCTTTTCAACCAATCAAAGCGATCCTTTTCTAAAAGTTCTTCCCCTGCTTCACCTACCAAAGCCCCGTCTCCTATTCTATCTCTCTTCTCTTTGTGGTAATCCCTGCCCACAGTACTTGACACCGTCGTTGCCTACAGTGCATAACCCTCCGATGCTCAGTCCTTATATCTAAAGCAGAAATGCTCAGTACCGGGCTACATAACCGGCGTATTATGTAACCAACTTACATCATGTCGTATTTTCTAGAATACCTTGCCTGGTGGCGAGTGAAGTCCGGCCCTACGCCACACCAGTTTGTGTTGTTACATCTGTGTTCTCCGACCTCCTCCCTTGCTTTAAACACGTCCCAGTATCAAGCCTCAGGCACTGCTTCTGCTCACGCACAGACATAGACCTCAGCACACCTCTGTGAAATGCTCCCCACCACCAAAGAACCCCCCCCCCCCCCCGGTCCTGCTGTGGTGTGCTCTCCTCTGCCGTGCCCCTGGCTGAATCTGTGCTGTAGCAGTGGTTGCTATGGAACTGCATATCACCCATTTAAGCAGCAGCACTCTAATGGATTTTTCAGACAGTAAACAAACTACAGACTGCGTCGTTGCCTACATCTCAGAAATAAATGACTCACTCCACACGTATATACATACACACACACACACACACTGGGGACATTTGTTCCCGTACCAAAAAGGCGGCCATATTTCTCTTTGCTTCATGTGATGGAAGTGTTCTGTCATGTTTTTTTTTGTTTGTTTTTTCAATGAATTAGTTCCTCATGTCCACTCCATTTCTCTCCCCTCCCTCACAGGACTGTATCCAGTTGAACCAGTATAAGCTGAAGAGTGAGATTGGAAAGGTAGGTTTGTCGGTTTTCTGCTGTTTGTTTAACTTGGAGAGCTTTTAGGAAAACAGCAGCAGCTTTGAGGGGATTGACCCTCTGCTCAATTTGTCTGTTAAGTGAGAAAAATCACGTTCGCAGCATGTCCATACTAAAAGTTGTGAGTTCTCTTTATTATATTGCTTGATTCTTACATTTTACAAGTAAAATATATTAATAACATTAATAATAATAAAATATACAACGTAGAAAAGAGGGCTTCTTTTTGGAACTGTTCAGGTGAATCTGGTGATACGATACGTTTCATGATACAGGGTGCAACGATTCAATTTGGTGATATTGTATGTACGTGCTTTGAGCTAAATGCTAACATCAGCATGCTAACATGCTGACAGTCACAATGACAACATGTTGATGTTAAATGTTCTATATACGGGACTCGGAGCATTAATATAGCAGCAAGTAACTGTTAGCTCTGCTAGCACTGTTGCCATTGTTTGCACAGTTCGTGCTGTTGGCAGAGTTAGCTGTGAGCAGCCGGCTCCATGTTGAGTGGAGTTTAAACCTCATGGTGGTGCCTGATGAAAAGTCCGGGGATCACCAAAGTCATTCGGATTCATCCTCTGGGGACTATGAATGTCAGTACAAAATTGCAGAGCAATTCATCTAATAGGGATATACCTCGAGCATGGCTACCAAAGACCAAATGTCTCAGATTGACAAAATGCTAGATTGGATATCGAAAGGAGGAGGAAATAAACGCAAAATCCAAAGTGTGCGATAGAACTAATGTTGTATGCTGCAGCATTTCAAGCTTCACTGGAGACACCGAGCTGCAGCGTTACTAAATCTGTCAGCACACATTGACGCTTGGAGGATAAACACTTCTTGTGGTTAACACATGGGGGAATTCACTGTGGCAGCAACCGAGATGAAAATTGAAGAAACTGGCAAATTGAAAAGGGCGAAGTGCTGTTTTTAGATTATCGAAGAGCAGTCAAAGGGCCTATTAACAGACATATTGATGGATAAAGCAGTAGATTTTAAAGAGAGGAAAAATGAGTATCAGATGGAGATTTATATGTTCAAGTTTGTTTTCAGAAATGAAACCGTGATATCAAACCCTCTCTACTCGAAAACCATGTCAGGAGTTAACACAGTGGATAACGACCTACAGGGGAAACACGAATGCTTTTGATTTGTGACATTTATAAAACCTTGTCACCTAAGTTTGTGCGCTTACTAAAGCTCACAAATGGCTTTTTGTCCGTCCACACGGCCACTTTCTTCTAATCCGTAGACACTTACCATCAGCCAGCTGGCAAATTTGGCTGTAAAAGACATCAAAAGGGGTACAACTCGCTTTAATTCATTTCTGTGAGTGTTCTGTTTGGCTACTTGTTTGCACTTATCAAGAGAGGAAAACATGCTTGGAAAAAACAAGGATTATGATGGCAAGCACAAACATCCTGTGCGCGTGTGTGTGTGTGTGTGTGTGTGTGTGGGAGGAGCCATTCTGTGCTGCCAAAGAATAAAAAAATGTTGTTTTTGAATGGAAACTGCTGCCTTCAAGACATTCTGTCAGTCTGTTTCTCAAAGTGATGCCTTTGGTATCAGCTTTCTTCTTTTTAATCCGGAGCTGGACCACAAAACGTACTGACCTAAGTGTTGCTGTGAACGAGTGTGTCCACATGAGGCAATGAACCTGTCTGTCGTTGCATTGCAGGGCTCCTACGGTGTGGTCAAACTCGCCTACAATGAGGATGACGACAAACATTACGTAAGTCAACGCAATCGTCTCGCATTTCAGCAACTTCTCTGTGATTAGCAGTCCTTCTGCCACACAGCCACAGATCTCCTCTGATTCTTCATCAAGCCTCTCGGCCTCTATTGTCTCTACAGAAGAGCTTCACACTAGTGCTATTGATTTTTTCTTTTTTTTCCCCACATGGTTGTTTTTGCTGTGAGTTCCATCCCCTCAAATTGCATCAGTTGCCTTGGACGAAACTTGGGAAATGAAAGTGGCTTCTGGTGCCGCTTAAAGTGCATCCAAGACTCTGTTATGTGTCTTCAAAGCGGTGCTGCTGGTGCTTCGTGTGCCGGGTATGGCTGCTTTGAGGTCAGTTCTCGAGAGACAGTCTGGATATGAGCCGGCCCACTGACAAGAGGTCATTTTAGGCGTTTCCATCGAGGGGATTTGCCATGCACACTCGGCCCCTCTAATTGTAAGCCGTTTTTTATGTTTGAACACAACTAAACCGCCCTGAACAGTAACAACAATACAAGTGTTTGGATGAGTCATGTCGACGAAAGCTGCCAGCCCTGGTTGGGTTTAAGATGTACTTTTGAACTGGAGCCAGGAAGAGCTAGGAGCGGAACGCAAGCCGGTATTGAAAACGCCAGCTTGTAAAATGGGCCGAAAGGTAAACAACAGGAGTTTATGTAAGGACACAGACGAGCCCTGTAACATGAGCAAAATGTTATAACAAGGGATTTTTTATATAGACTCTACCCTCTGGAGGAATAATGACATGCGGCTTTAAATGATGGCGACCTGTCCGAGAAATTACATTTTAACAATTGCCAGCAGTAAAAACATCTTGTAAGACATGTAAAGATGCCGGTTTGCCCTTTTTTATCACCATGAAGTGGAAAACATCACGTCTGGCAAATGTTAACTGACAATGTATTTTCAGATTTCCTAGTTATTGTTATGTTTAGGCCCCTCACGGCTCTGGATTAAGGTGAGGGAAAGACCATGGTCTTGGTTTACCCAACATGTTGATCCATATTCGTTCCGTAGCCTTAAAGGGGCACCCCTCTGATTATTTACATGGTTTAATAAAGGTTTATTGACACCTGACCGGAGAATTGAGAACTGTTTATCTAGATGTGCCCAACTCCTTGTATTCACATGTATCGAAACACATATTCATTTACATTTTATTTTTTGGGGGATTTCCTAGAATTTAGGTAAAAATTTGCGCTACCATGACAAAAGTGCTTTGCTTTGTTCACCCACCGTCCATTCAGACCTCCTCTAGTGCGCGGTCCACAAACCTAACTCATCCCAAACTACAAAAAAGGTTTCCCTTTAAAATCACCAAAACATATTAGCAGTATACAAACATATTTTCTCAGAGACAGGTGCAAACAGAGCCTCAGAGATTTTCCTTTCGTCAGAATCTCCGAGTCTGAAACCACAGAAGAATCCTGAACATTGAAAAACTTATGTCCAGTGCAACACATTTTTTCCTCCTCCTCCATCCGTCCCATCTGCCCTCAGTGTCTCTGTGTGTGCAGACGTATATAAAGCCCTCATGTTTGCTGTGCGCTTAGTTTTTCTTGTCGTGCGTCTTAGTTCCTGGTCTGTGCGGAAGCGTTCTTGCATTTGCTGCCGATTGTTAACACTGACGGTAAACGTTACCTTCTGGGACAAACTGCGGCTTATTGCAGGCCGGCTCAAATGACAGCGGAAATAACAATGACAGGAATCAGGAGAGGAGCAGATGAGTAATGACGGCATGGAAGGGTGATTCCATTTCCTGGCAATCTGAGTTGGTCTCACACAAAACTGATTGGATATCTGCACGCGGAGCATCTGCAGCGCACACATACCAGACTGAAGGAATATGATCTCTAGTAGTTCAGCTGTATTTACCCGGTACACATGGGCTTTCTTTCCTAAAAAGATATAATGAGGATTAGTAAGTAGAAATTACCATTTTAAAATGATGTATTTTCATATTAAGTTGTAGCACTTAATGGTGATGCTAGGTTCTCAACCTCCTAATGAAAACACTGATGAATATTTACAATATGTTGATAATGCAACCATGGTCAGTTTTAAAGGTGCTAAATTTGATTTTCAGAGCATTAATACAGCAGCAAACAACTTCGCAATAGCCATTCTGTCTGTCTGGTAGTTTTCATTGTTAGTGGCGGAGTCCGCCATTCCCACACGGATGAGCTTTGTTTGCTCTAATTAGCATAAGCTAATCACGTAGCATAGGTTAATCACGCCCTAATGTCAAGACTAGGAAAGAAAAGGTTAGCTCACAAACTACTATTTTTTGGGTGTAACATTCTTGATTTTCATCTCTGAGCAAACTTGAGGCGCAGCGCAGAAGTCTTTTTTACTCAGAGGACTTGTTTGCTTACCGATTTGATTTAATTCAGAAATGGCACCGTGAGGGAACAATATGGGGACTGACATCATTCTTAAACCTTTTTATATGACACCTCCTACAAAATAAAGGTCCTGCTGTCATACTTTTGGCTGCCTTTGATCATCACCACATACCACTCACCAATACCTCCTCAGCAGAGCTGAACTCACATCACCTCTTATATTGTGGTTTCCACAGTTATTGCCATACTTTGTTTGAAAACAAAATGAAGTCATTCCCAATTTCATGTTTGGTGAAATGCATTTACTGTGAGTAAAACTGCAATGACACACCTTCTCCTACCCACACACAGAATTTTAGCTTTTGCGATGACGGCTATTTACTGGAGCTTCACCATCAATGCCAGATTCTGTAATGAACTCTGGTGTGAATAATGTAATTGTCTGAGTATAGAGACATGATTGTTACAACCGAAATGGCTGCAATAATTCTGAATATTGCTCTCTGGATATAATATTTTTAACTGTTTGATCACTGTGGCTGAGTCATCTACCAACCTCCCACAAGTCTACACACACACACACACACACACACCCACACAATGGAAACTGTGTACAGCCAAGGATTCTTGCCAAATCTGGTTTCTGTCTTAAAAAGAAACTGCTTCCTCTTTTGCATAACCAATTCCTGGTAATGACACAGACACACACACACACTCACACTCACACACACACACACACACACACACACACACACAGAGCTGTCCTTTATAAACTGATTCATGCTCTTTTCCATGAGATTTAGTTGCCTCAGACTCAGTCCTTTACTCCTGACCTTTTAAAAAAAAATAAAAATATAAGCATAATAACACATATATTCATCCATTGACTTTAAAACGTTCATGTTTCTGGCTTCCATGAAGGCACATGTGAGAACACTGTACATTCACATTTCATGTACATTTACAATACAGGTTTATTTTATTCTTTGGACCTGCTTTCAGCTCCTAGTTTTCTTTTCTATTTTGTTCTTAATCGTTGCTTGATGCGCGGCTTCTCTTCACTGTTAATATGACCTGCATGTGAACACGCTGTGATCAAACTCATGTTCCTCTTTCCTAGGCCATGAAGTTGGTGTCCAAGAAGAAGTTAATGAAGCAGTGTGGTTTCCCACGTAAGTCCTTCTTCTATTCTCCTAAACAGACACTCTGTCCGTACGAGTGTTTACAAAAGACGTTAACTTGGAAGTTACCTAATCTCAGTTACAAACACTGAAGGTGTGTGTGTGTCATGTTGGGTTGAATGTCAGTTAATGGCAGCATTTGGCAGCTGCAAAAGCACATTGGCATGTGATCTTTTAATGCAGCACGAGACAACTAACAGAGCTCGTATCAAGTGAAATCATTCATCGTGTAAAAGGGAACAGTTTTCCCAACAGACAAAGAACGAACACATTTCCTAAACTTCTCGAGGGGCTACTAGTTAAATATGTATAGATCCGCTGATCCACAATGATTACACATCACACAAACAAACCACAACCATAATACTCACAAACACCCTGCCACATGTTTAGATCATCATCTTTAATGATTGCTCCAATCAAGGAGGGCAGCCGTGGCTCATTGTGTAGAGAGGGTCCTGTGCCAAAGTGTCCCTGAGCAAGACACTGAACCCCTAACTGCTCCCCGGGCGCTTTTCAGCAGCCCACTGCTCCCAATAAGCTAGGGATGGGCTAAATGCAGAGGTTACATTTCATGTATATGTACAATGTATATGATCACTATAATACATTTAATTTCATTTAAAAATGTGAATCACTTATCAAAGTTGCATGTGTGATCTGTGTGGCGGTCTGCAGGTCGCCCACCGCCAAGGGGACCCAAGGCGGCCCAAGGAGAGCAGCCCAAAATCTTAGGACCCCTGGAGAGAGTCTACCAAGAGATTGCCATCCTTAAAAAACTGGACCATATCAACATTGTCAAGCTGGTGGAGGTGAGAGCATCTCTATCCTCTGAGCCCTGGTTTTTATGTTGAACATGAAACCGTAAATGGTTGCTGCCTTTGCATTCAGAGGCCAACCAATTAATTAGTCTTATTGATACTAGACTTGAAGTACCAGTGTGTAGGATTTAGTGGCATCGAGCACTAAGGTTGCAGATTGCAAACAACTGAATACCCCCTCCCTTTTTAAGCATGAAGAAGAACCTTCAACCAGCAAATGTATGCTGCCGCTTCAATATGAAGGCACAAACGGCCCTGCCTATAGCCAGTGTTTGCTTTGTCCCTTGGAGGCTGCTGTAGAAACATGGCAGTCCCTCTGTGGAAGAGAACCCGCTCCTTATGTATATACTGTATGAAGGGCTCATTCTAACTTAATTAAAACAACTATTCGTAGTTTCAGGTGATAATACACTAATGAAAACATAATTATGAATATTATATTCCTTTTTGCGCTAATAGTTCCCCCAAAATGCTACACACTGGTCCTTCAACGGCCCATTAATGCTGGCAATTATTCAAATTCGATATGGTAATATTTTCTTGCTTGTGTTGTCTATTTTTTATTAATCTGACAATTTTGACTTGATAAGAGCTCATTCAGGGTTCTTTGAAAAAGCATTTTTGGACCAGGATAAGAATAAGCCCTAAACAGTTTTTAGACATGCCGTACCAGCGGGGCACTAGGGATGACATCATGATGCGTCATTGACCAACAAAAAGCCTGCTCTAAAGTCAATGGTGCAGTATTGTCCTGCACTATTCGGATAGTAAGATGTGCCCACACTCTGCTTGTAGCACACACAGGGACACATTCCATTTTTTTAAAATTAGGAGTTAAATAAGAAATCTTATTTGCGATGAGGAAATGTGCCATTTCATAATAATTTGTCTGATAACAGCATGTGGACATCCACAACAGGCTTAAATCCATTGTGGTCAGGATTATCCTTTACCACTGTTTCTTCAGATAACCTTTCTTGCTGTGTACCCTGACTTCCGCTTTGTATTTATGTCATGTCAGTTTCTATCAGACCAAAAAAGGTGGATAAACCCTGTGCTGCCAGGAAACAGGTGGGAGAAAAGAGATTAACCCTCCAGCACATCCATCACACTTCTATCACTGGACCTCTCATGATGTTTAGGCGACATATTCTGGGGGGGAAAACAAATCTTCCGCTCTGTAAATAGATTGTTAGTTTGACAACGGCCAACGCTCTCAAACTTGGGTCGAGCTGGGGAATTTCTACAGAGGCGGTTGTTTATGAAAGCTGATTTTAGAGACGTGACTCAAGATGCCCTGCGCTCCCTTGCGATATCATCCGAGTGTTTTTTTCATCTTGGGCAGATGGTGGGGTGGGGGGGGGGGGAGTCTACCTCAGGGAGCCAGTCAGTAGGAGAAGTGTCTGGCTTGCTCTTGCGTTGAGAGTGTGCCAGAGTTGTCAAGTAAAAGCTGAGCACTGCTCCCGTGTGCTCGCTCCAGCAGTGAGGACTCACACACACACACACACACTCATCTTTTCCCTCCTTTGTCCTCCCCCACTCTCATAATGGGCATATGTAAGTGGGCAATGGTGCTCCATCTCTCTCTGTTCATCCGCTTAAATGTGCTGTGCTTGGGTCAGGCTCACATTCATTATGGGTTTCCAAACTGATTCCTGTGAGACTGCATTCCGGTCCGTCTCATTAAGAATATACTTTTGCATCATGAAAGCCCACGCCGACAGATTCAATCTGATGACCGTGACATGGTCCTTTGTCACAGAGCGTTGGGACGAGATCGACCACCATACTCGCCAAGGCAGTTGTTTTGAGAGTAGACACTTTAAAGTCCCAAGTATGTAATTTCCCATGAATCAAGAAACCCTTTTAATGCATCTTAGGAACTGCATTAGTCATTAGAACAGCTCCAACAACTACGAGCCTACTAATGGTTTGCACTTTGCACTCAACAGTTGATTTACCGTTAATAGCTTTTTGCACTTTTAAAAATAAAAATGGTGCAAAAAGAACAGTTGTATGTCGTACTGTATGAGACAGTATGAACAAGTATTCAGCTATTGAATGTTTCATGGCCACATTGAAACGGACGTGAGTAAAAAGTCTTCCTCTTGCTTCAGAGGAGATATCCTGTCCTGGTTTTCCCGCTACTCTGTGTCCTTGGCAGTTGTTTACCTTCACTGTGGTCGTTTAAATTCACCAGGAATATATATGTATATATATATACACTACAGTATACTGTAAATACTATATATATACTGTATATAGGTTGTGTTTAAGGCCTTGGAAAGAAATGCCTGTTAATCAGCAGATCATTTTTTTAGGTAAATCAACTTCCCAGTATGAACAATTAAGTAGCCTTCATTTAAATCATTAGGTCCTAAAAGTTGTAAAATGTAGTTGAGAGACCGGATTGTTCAACCAAATCCAACCTGCATTCAACCAAAAACTGCTTCAACGTGATTGGTCAATACTACTCAGACTACAAACTGAAGCACGAGAGTTTCAGATACCAACATGTTGTTCCGTCGACAGATTCTGCGCATGAATGTAGAATCTGTTTATGGAAATTAATTTCTTTCTCCAGATTTTTTTTGTAGTAATGTATTAATTAAACTGCACACTGTACAACCTTTTTTCACAGTAGTACTCCCTGAGACCTCCAAACAGACTTTATACACCCATGGTTATGCTAGTAGTGGCTAATGTAGCCTCAAGCTAGCAGCTCGGGGCTAGCTCCTCTGTCTTTAGGAGGGTTTTTGTGTCAAGATCTAGTTTTGAATCCAGGAAGTGTCCATCAGTTTTAAAACTGTGCACATTGAACAGAGAGCCAGATGAATTGGGGCTAAAAAGGGCCCAAAAGCTCACTTTGGCCCCAGGGCAAAACCGGCCAACTGCAGAGTTGTGAATTTGCACAACCCCCCCAAAGCCGGTGTTTTAAATTACAGCTCTCACCAATGTCCTAACTGTTGAGAATTACAAGCAGCTTACATATGAGAACAAAGAAAAGCCCAAAAGGTAATTTTCAAACGTTTTTGTGAAAGTATCAAAGGCGCTATCATCACGACTCCTTCCTGTAACTCTGCTCAGTCCTTGATAAGCAAGATAAGACTTACTCACTGTCAGCTTCTTAACTGATACTGACAAGAATTAGCACATGTTGGTTTTTACATTTTCAAGTGGGAAGTGGTCACTCATGCCAATGCTAATGTTGCAGGTGCTGGATGATCCAGCAGAGGACAACCTTCACATGGGTACGCAGACCATATTTTCTTTGTCCAAATCTTCCGCCCTATTTTCACCCTCTCTCAGCCTTTGGCACTCGGCACATATGCCACCAATAAGTGTTCATATGACTTATTCATAATTCAGATCATCTCTTGTTTCCTTCCACACCACCTCAGGGCTCACGCATTATGCAAAAAAAAAAACAATCTTCCATCGGCAGTGCCAGGTCACAGTGCCAGGTCACAGCCTGTATTAGTGTGGAACGTCAAACTCTTCATGCTCTGAGTGGTGCTATGTTCATGATAATAATGTGGCGCTGAGGTGTCAACCCCATCTGAATGAATGAACAAATGTATTGTGTGGTCTTACGTGTCCCTTCTTATTGCCTTTTTCTGACAGTGTTTGATCTGATGCCTAAGGGGTGAGTAGAGAACATGTCCTTTTTGAAAAGAAAAAATATATTTTAAGGCTCATCCTCCTCTACCTTCACCTCCTCAATTTCTTCCTCACTCCGTCCCTGCCTCCATCTGTGCCGTGTTCTCCATCATCGCACCGAGCTGCCACAGTGCAGGTGTTTGTTCTGTCCCCGGCTTCAAAGGGAATCATAACGTTCTTTGGTTTTCACGGTTATTACTAGTGCCGGTAGTCCGTGTACGTGATCAATGTCCTGATGCACGAGCTGTTCCTTCCTACACAAAAAAAATAAAAAATAAAAAATAAGCGAATTCTGATGATCTGCAACTTTTTGTTAGCAAATGGAGGTGGGAGGGGGTAGCTGGTATCATTTCACATATTTGCATAAATTAGTTGATGTATACCTTTTGTACTATTTATTGACTTCTTCATAATGAGAGTTTTTGCTCATGTTTTGGATCGGTTGGATGAAACAAGCAATTTGAGGACGTTACCTCGCAATCTGGGAAATTGTTATGGGTATTTTTTATTTCTTAAGACATTGTGCGGACTAAAGGATTAGTGAATGAATCGAAAAGTTACAACACTCTATTGTATCCCCTGCTATTTAGCATTTACACTCCCTGTATAAACAATCAATTCGTGATTTTTAATTACAAGCAATTATTCAATTTTCTGTAACACTTTTAAAATGCCAAATTGTGATCAGCTAAAAAATATCGTATCGTTCATCAAGAATTTTGTTTTTCAAAGAACGTAAGAAAGAAAACAAACTACAATTGAATACTTTGTAATGAAACATGAAGTGAAACTTAGAATTGTTTCGATATATCTAGTTAAAGTTCTCTGTGATCGTCCTTATTAACTTGTAGATTTGTGTTTGTGACGCAACCACTAACACGTAAATAATAAAAAGTTTAATATTGTTGGATAATATACATTTTCTACATAGGAGAAGTTTTATTAATATACGCTTAACATGTCTTTATATCTGCTTACAGATATTTACGCTAAATAGGGTGTGGGGTTGAAATTCTGAACCAAAAAGACAACCATGAGATTAATCTGTGATGGAAATCATCATTCATTGGCAGCCCTGAACTCTTTTGGTGTTACACCACTGTTCTAATTGTCTGCTGCATGTCTGTATACCGACTTAATGTAAGAATGCAAATATCAGCTCCTCTTGGTACCACAAGGTTCAAACTCCTGCAAAACAGAATTGTTGGATCAGATCCCTGCTGTTTTTAACGGTACCAGCTCTGCTCTGATCACTATCTCGGGATAGTTGAACCGTAATTCCCTTTTAATCACAATCGAACCAGCGAACTGCTGCACAGCCTCACAGAATAATAATATTGATGGAGGTGAAGAAAGCTGTAACCGTGTAGAACAGTGAGTCCTGTTCACTCATCCAAACATATAACAAGTTGTTTTTGGCTGCTGTTGGGTTTGGGATCTATACAAAGAAGATAAAGATTGTCTGTATCACAGTGTTTGAGTATCGGCGATGTTTGATCAGGATGTCTCAGATGCATATCTGTATTTGAATGTCTTTACAGTTGGAATTTAAATTCCCATGCAAATGACAGAACAACTGACACACATAATGGATTTGTCTGCCTCGCTGTCTGTGTGTTTGTTTTCTCCGGTGCGTGCCTTTGCAGTCCAGTGATGGAAGTGCCCACAGACAATCCTTTGACAGAAGAGCAGGCGAGGTTATACTTCAGAGACATCATCCTGGGCATGGAGTACCGTAAGTATCTCATGCAGAACAAGGCCTGTCTTTGAGTCTTTGAACCACATCTGTGAAGCGTTTAACAGACACTGATTTATGCATTTGTAGCTATGAATTCCCTGGTTCCCCACTCACACCTAAAAGGCTACATGCAGTTTTTGGGGTGTTCCTAGCGGCCAGGAAAGCATTGGATATTCCATTTCTAAAGATATCCCTCCTTATCATACCCCATTATGAAACTCAAAGTATAAAAGCAGGAACATTTGGAGCACTGTGTCTCTCCTTAAAAACATAAATGACGTGGTTGCATTCTCTAATCTAATGGCACAAAATGTTCTTGACCCTCTGTTCCCATGCCCCTGGGGTCTGGCTGCACAATTCTGCCGTCCACCTCATCAGTATCGAGCCTCTGCTCAGTGAAAGCTGTGTCCTCATTTGCTGTAGATCCATTCCACCTGGCTATGGGCCTGATGATTAGGGGTCAACGCTGCCTCTCTCTGAGCTGGTCCATCTCAAAAACAAGGCTACAGAATCACAAGCATGACATTCATAGGTTGTTTTTTACATGTAAAGGCAGTATAGGCTTTTAGTTTTTGCACACGGCGGTGTTTGAGTGCTTACACCTCATGAGTCGTAGGTCTCAGTTGAGGCTCAGCTAAGTTTCCAGATGAAAAGCTATTTCCTACCACTTAGCTGTTTTTTTGCCGACCCTCTTGAAAAACACAACCTGTGGATTGGAGTGTGTAGAAGTAATGTTTTACAGTAAGAATGAATTTACTAACCACAAACCATAGCATCAAATTAATGTACATTTACTAACCATCAATTTCTGAAATAATGAAGTAATCATTAAAGCTCAACTCATGAAATGTTATTTTGAGTTTTCATACTTTATAGTAATGAGCTGAGTTTTAACAATTTCTTAAATTCTTATATATGTATTCACAATTTATTCATATGACTATTATTTTTAAATTGCCGATTAATTTAGTTGAACACTTAAAGGCTGCTTAATAAACTCCCAAAGTAGTCAATGTCTTCTAAAGCCTAAATGAGCTTACATTTTAGCTCATTTGCCAGACATTGACGTTGTGTGTTTCTAATTTAAGTATTATTAGTGCTGCTGACGACGTTTAATTATCTCGGCTTTTAATAAGTCAAGTGCCTCATGTTTTAATAAGACCTCCTCAGACAAGTGGGCCCCACTTATCCAGTCAGGGAAGTGTCCAGGGCTTAGCTCCAGATAGCTGTTAAGTACATCTCCAAGCCGTAACACTTTCTGTCTAAGCTGAGCTTAGGTTCACAGTATTCACATCATTCCTTTTGGTTAAAGCGACAGTTTATGAACTGGCATAACAGTTTTTTTATCCCCTCTGCTGTTAAAGGTCCAGGAAAAAACAACATCATCTGGATGCTGTTCGTCTGTAGTTCTAAAAGTCTGACTGTTTACTTCCTCTTACCCTCAGTGCACTACCAGAAGATTGTCCACCGGGACATCAAGCCCTCTAACTTGCTACTGGGGGACGACGGCCATGTGAAGATAGCGGACTTTGGGGTCAGCAACCAGTTTGAGGGCAACGACGCTATGCTGTCCAGCACTGCTGGCACTCCTGCGTTCATGGCACCAGAGACCCTTTCAGACGCGCGGAAGAGCTTCAGCGGAAAAGTGAGTTGACTCTACAACCATACATCCATCCGGTCTAAGCCGGAGACCTCATGATTGGAAAATGAGAACCATTAAAACCCAAGATGAGCTTTCAGACCTTTGCCGGCCTGCTAATCCATGGAGCAAATTGTCATTGTCAGTCTTTTCCCCTGTGTGGGTGAGCTGGTATTGATAACGAGGAAGCCAGTAAAGCAGCTGAGCACAAAACCATTACCGGAGTCAAGAAATGGAATAAGGCTATCGGCTTTACACACCTCGTATTGATTCGGGAATGTTTCACACCATTATACGGTTCCTACTTTTACAGTCAAACGACGATCAGTCTCCTTTGTCAAGGATCACCCGCTACTCTTCCATAACGATTGCATTGATTTCCACCTGCCTCTACAACAAATTCTTTTTGCAAAATTACCAGAATAGAATCTTTGATTGCAGACAGAAAGGATGTTGGAGCGGTTCAAGTGCCTGTGGAAATCTATGCAGTCCCATTAGTCTCGCACTCCCCCTGATATGGATTTGTTCATGCCATGCTCCAGAGAGCCTTTGTGTCCATTATTCACCAACATTTGTGATTCTTTTTCTTTTTTTTTGTGGTGTAAATCAGCAGCGAAATATCAAATATCTGACACTATTATGCCACTTCAACCCAGGTTGTCAGTCCCAGTAGTCCATCAGAACATGCCAGTCACGCAGCACCTCGTCTCACAGCAACATGGCTGTGGCATTGTGATAGATAACGCCGGCTCAGAGGGCTAGTTTTATAATTTCATATCTATCAAGGAACATAAATGGATTCCTAGGAGCGCTATTCATCCAGCGAGAGCGTGATGGATCGCTGCAGTGCATCTGTTACCTGATCATACACATCCATTTACAAGGTATCTTGATGGTAGACGTCCCCCCTCCAAATATACAAACAACAACCTTAAATTATCCCATAAATCACTGTAGGCAATCTGCATTGATTTAGGTCGACGTGTTAGTTTTTGTAGCGAGGTGTTTTGATCCCTAGATGTATGTTTTTTTCAGTCTGTTTGCCATCATGTTGCAATTAATGTCACTGCTGGCACTTTCTTAAAGGCGCTGGACGTGTGGGCCATGGGGGTCACTCTCTACTGTTTCGTCTTTGGCAAGGCAAGTCTGCACATTTTCTTTTTTTTCTTTCATCTGGTCCACTAAAGGTAGCAGCAAAGGCTGGGCAACAGGAACACTATCTATTTTTTTTATGTTGTTTGATGAACAGCCGTCTAGTCTAGCTGTCTCATTTATTCTAGTAATGCTAGGAGCTGATTGGTGCTGTTATTTGTCTTAGTTGTCTTTTGGGGTACATATTTTCCCTGCCACTGTTCCTTCCTTGTTTTTCTCACTTGTCTTTCCTCTCCTCCACCTGCAGTGCCCATTTATTGACGAGTACATATTGGCTTTGCACAACAAGATAAGGACCAGGGTTGTGGATTTCCCAGAAATGTAAGTCCATCCCCTGCGTCTTTGCCTCCCCTCCACTTTATTAAAAGAGACAGCCGCGATGTCTCAGCCACCTCCAGTCCACAGTAATCATCGCCTTCGCCCATTTGCTATCTTCTTAACTGCATCTCAGTCGCAAAGCCATTTTCCTCTTTTCTTTCAGTTTCAAATTGCATCTGCAAAAACATGAATAGCTTGGTGCAGCAGCCAGTATGACACACAGTAAATGTCCCCTGTGTATGATCAAAACAAGCAAGGAAAAAGCTAATTTGTGGGTTGCCTCCTTGATCTTCACTTTGCCTGAATGGTCAACATGGAAGTACTTTTTTGAGTCAATAACGCTAGAATAGACGGAGACAAATAAAGATAGGAAAACAGGAAGTCTGGCAGTGGTGATGGACTGAGGGAAAGCACTGGTGAAGTGTAAACACAGCACATGTGAAAGGGCTATGAGTGGCAGTTGGAGTGTGTGTAAGGACAGGGTGTCATGTTGTCAGTGATAAGTGTCTTCCCCCAGTCGGCTCAAGAGACTCCAAGACTGTTCAAGAAGAGGGCGATGCTTAATGGACGAACTTTCCCCTACAGAGTATCACATCGCCTAATGGAATCATCTCCACACTGTACCGATCAATGAGCGTAAGCTGCACCTTGTCGTCAGCGCTGAGGGCCATTATACTGGAGGTGTAGTGCATCGAGCTCACATAAACCTATTTTAGTCAGACACCAATGACCTCTATTCCTATCATGCACGCTAATGTTATTTTATCAGTGTCAGGGAAAGTGCGTCTTCATAAAGATGGTAAACTCAGTTATTGGTGATACACAGGTTACAGGTCACTGTTTGAAATATTTTAGAGCACTGACTTCAATTGCATTTGTAGTTCTTTAAGTCCTAGCAGGACAAAATGTCCCATAAACCAGTGATGCCAACCTTTTTTTACTGAACCCCCTCAATGACGTCCACCTTTTTTGAACCATTTACTTGTATTCCTTTATTTTTAGCTAGCTATTTCTAATGTTAAGCCATTCATTTTAAGGATTTTAACCATTTGTCTTTTACTTTTCACTATTTTAACTTGTTACTTTCAGTTAACCATTTCAACAGCTTTTGCAGTACCTTTAGCTAACTGTTCTGTTGCTAACCTCTCTGTGTGCTTGCTCACTATTTTCTATTTGTCACACTCAACTGTTCAGATGTTGCAGCTGACTTAATAGGAGGACATAGTTACTATTTTTTCAAATTAGTTGAGCAGCTGGAGCTACTCCACAATCTTCCTACGTATCTCCAGACTATGGTTGTCCCTGGTTCAGAATCGCTGCTATGAATTGTTTTCAGTTACTTCAAAAGCCAATTGTTTTCTCCATCAACAACTACATTCTCAAGTCTTTGTTCTGTGTTTTGTGCAGGCCAAAGATCAGTGAAGAGCTGCGGACCCTGGTCTTGCGGATGCTGGACAAGAACCCAGACACCAGGATCACCATCCCTGAGATCAAGGTAACTACGCAGAGGTTTGTTCAGGTTGACGGGCAGCTACCTTGAGCACAGCCATAGCGAGGATGTCATTGTTCATGCTCAGACACACACACAATCTCCTGTGATTGGCTCAAAAGACTCTGACCTCACTTTGGTATTTACGCAAGGGTTAATTCGGCACGATGAAACCCTTCTGTCCCTGTGGAGGACTGCGTTAACACTGAGTCAGTGATACAGGGGGAGGTCCAGGACCAGCCAAGGACAGGTCCCCACTCCCCACGGTGTTTCCATGACACAATTTAATCATGCCTCAGTGAGTCATTTTCTCACCAGAGACTCTGTGTTTATGGAACAAGAGATAATTAGGCATCACGCTTTGGAGCAGATTAGACTATGTACGGCCGAGTTACAACAACTTCCTGTTTCGCGGCGAATGGCATTTTTTTTGACGCCACGCCACGGATACATAGTTCGATAACTTTTTGTGCACACACACACACAAGCACATCTCTTACTTGACAAAAGTTACAAAATGCAGCTTATTAAAGAAAAGTGTTTTGGTAACAATTTAATTTGCTGACATTACATTTAAATTGAATTTAAAGCAAAACATGTTTTAGCCCCTGTGCTACACGGTGCATTTACTTACATAGAAAATACACAGCCTGTTACATACTTTACAATTTTGAATTCAAGTTATGGTGAAACAAAATAAAAGCGCAGAGTTTCAAGTTGCTTTAGGTAGGTGACCCATTGATATAAGCATACTGCCTTTATACATTTTTCTCATCTACTTTTCCTGTTGATGCTCACTGATTTGAAACGGTGCCAGATCTTCTTGGGTGTTTTTTGATTGTGGGAACTTTTGACTGGGATGTTAAAGAAAATGATCATTTCTGAAGGAGCAGCCACACCATTTGGGATGTTAATGGTTGATTAATTGTGTTTAGAGTTTGAATTACTAGCATGTACCTTTTTTGTCATCTTGGAAGTCCTGTATGTCAAAGCTTCCCAACGAGCACTTTAATGCATCACGATGTACGCTGCTATTTTAAGGGGTAAGTCTGGAGACGTGTTTCGTATTGTCAACCTGTCAAAAGACCAAAAACATCAAAGAACTGATCCTACTAGTATAAACACACCAGTGAGCCACAGAGTACTGCAGGAATGAGTCAGCGGTTTTACACTTCCAGTTCCCTCGTCTTAAAGTGGGTTTTTGATTAGATACCTGAAATAAAGTCAGTGGTTAAGACGAGCTTAAGACATTTCAACATTTTGTTCTAGAACTAAAAAGTCAGTAAATATCCCTATCGTGAATTGTTTTGCTTTTTCGTGTCTCAAAAAAGGTGCTTGCCTAACAAGTGGCTAAATGGAAAAATCCCATTGTATTTTTGTCAAGGGAACCGGTGCAATGCCAACTTTGCTGGTTGGCCTACAAAAATGCGGCATCTCTGCAGCACTACATAACACCGAGGGACATGTTTGTTCATTACTGTGACTGTAGAAACTGTAGTTTATCCCAGAAACTGTGTCTTTCTGTTGTTAATGATCACATGAGCACAAAGTCCAGGATGGAGAATAGTTCCCAGCAAATGCGTTCTCTCCCCTTGTTTGAGTAATGTTTGCTGAAAAATATAAGTTTGACAAAAATAAACTCCGGCTTGTTGGTCACTGTGATAGATTATGTGTCTCCAGCTACTTTTAAATCTTTACTGTTGGGTTTTAGTAGCGCAACAACATAAATCACAGCAGATGGCTGGTTGGCAGAAAATGCTCATGTATGAATCAATAACAGTGTAAAATATGCATGCTGTGCAGTCGCCCTTTGGAATATTTTAAACATGTCACAATGGACTCAGAGCGGAGAGCCAGACTTCCTGTAAAGATGCTGCAAACTTCTGTGGATCCTAGATACAGTATATTATTGTGTGTGTGTGTGTGTGTATGTGTGTGTGTGTGTGTTTTTAGATGGACCAGTGGGTGACCCAGGGAGGCACGGAGCCCTTGCCTCTGGAGGAGGAGCACTGCTCTGTGGTGGAGGTGACAGAGGAGGAAATCCAGAACTCCGTCAAGTTTGTTCCCAGCCTCTCTGCCGTGGTAAGGAACCCTGAGCGTCCTCTGTTCCACACTGCAACATAGTCATTTTACTTTTTAGAATGCAGCTTTGGTCGCAAGGACGAGGCTGCCTCTCAACAGTGTTCAACTCTGAACCACAAAAAAACAAGTTGATGCCCCAGTTGTAAAAGTGTGTATTCCTTTTAAAGCTTTTCTTTGGGTTTGACCGCCTTATCAGTCCATTTTTACAGACCGGTGAGGTTAAAACCCTTTCATTCACATAAACCCCAACGCCCACTGCAAAGAAGCAACTTCCCTGAATGGGGAAACCCAGATTCTACATCATCCGGCTCCATAAATGCTCCAATGTGGCACCAATTTGGAAACAAGCTCACATAGTTGCATATACAGGCACTGTGGCACAGCATAGCAGCGCTTATTAAAGGGCACATCTGAAATATTAATGCCATCGATCCCTGGTTCTATAGCACACTATAGATTGACTGTTAAACAAGCCAATGAAGAGGTTAGAACATTCTCACAACCCCAATGATGGCTTCTATATGGACTTATATGAAGTTAGAAAGATATTGACATTAGCACGAATGAGTTTACCATCAAAATATACCGGCCATGCAAAAGTGCAATAACAAACATAGTCAATGTAGGATTTATTAAGAATTATCTATCAGACATTATGGTTTGTTTCAACCCCCGTGTGCAAGTCTCCCACTGGATCTCCTCTGCTCTCTCCTCCGTGCAGAACCACAGCGGAGCTTTTGCACGTGGTCACAACTGTCCTGTGCTTGTGAATGTTTCAGATCTTGGTGAGAGCCATGCTGAGGAAGCGCTCCTTCAGCAACCCCTTCGAGTGTCCGAGCAGGAGAGAGGAGAGGTCCATGTCTGCGCCTGGCAGCCTGCTCATGTAAGCATGCGCCGTCCTGACGGTCATCCACATCCAGACATCCCTCGAGCACGTAATACCTGTATATCTCATCCGGGAAGATAAAAAAAAACACAACCATGAGATTGCTTGAGACTCTGACACAGACCGGTACTTCACACCTGTCTCTTCTCATCTGCTGTATCAGGTTAACTAACATTCAGCCCCGCAGCAGCAGCTGCTTTGCGTTGCCATAGCACCATAATTCATTCTTTCATTGTCAGCAGCGAAGCTTCCAGCTTTTATAAGTGTTTCTTTTGTGTGTTGCATCCAGCTTTCAAGGGTAGAGGGAGTCAGAGTGACAGAGAATAATGTAGATCTACCGGTGCCTCAGGCTGACCTTGAATTTTCTGTAACACGGATTGAACGCATCACTGGGGGGAAAAAACAGGCAATCGTTGTGACCTGTCGTGCAATTCCAACATGAACAGTACAGCCAATGGCCAAGCTGGAGCATCTATAGCTGTGCCCTGCTGTACAGCAGGTGCCGTTGGGACAGTGATCTGTGTTACGTGTCCGGCAGACTTTGTCGTGGTGAGTGTAGCGCTGAATGGGGAGGAGGCGGCTCTAATGTCCCGTTGTGAGGGGTTCTGTTAGATGATTTCTCCTCTATCGAGGCCGAGGGTTGCACTGTTGCACTGTAGGCAGTCAGAGAGCTGCCTTCTAAGGTGAAGGTGTTTCCAGAGGACGTGAAGGGAGTTTGAGACAACACTGCCCCCTGCTGGAGAATGGAGGGAGTAAAACTCAACTCAACTGAAATGTTTAGTCCGTTTGTCCGAGTCTTGATCTTCATGTCACCATGAATTATAAACCGTATTGATTAATAGGAGGACTAAAAAAAAACCGACATGGCTCACACGTAGCATTTTATTATCTGTTTCAACCACTTTCATTTTGACCTGATTTGTAAAATTGGTGGAGAGCCCCTTTAAAAATTAAGTTTTTAAAAAAGTACAAAGATGATTTTCTTTTTTTTCTTGCTTTTCTTGTCTGAGCAGTCAAACACACTAATCTCGAAGCCACACATACATTTTGTGTACAACACTCTTCACAACACACAACACACTTCACCTCCTCAACACTTTCAGGTTGAGGAGGTGAAGTGTGTTGCCTTTGACCCTCCCCCTGCCGTGAGGTGACCTTTGCCCTCTCACCTGTGACCTTTTTTTTTTTTTTTTTTCTCTCAAGGGACTCTTGGCCCTTCCGGCCCACTTTAAAACTGCACCCCTCTCTCAGGTAACACTTTGTGCAGCACAGTCTGACACGCTGTCTGTCCAACATCTACCAGCCGCCGCGCCCATCATCATCATCTTAGACTCCTCCCATCATGACAAGTGATGGAGCAGCCTTACCCTTCCCCGGCTGTCACCTCCCCCAAAGTTCCCTCATCTCCCTGCCGCTGTCATTTAATGCCGTCTTTTAACATTCATCATGTGACAAAAAAACGCTTCTCTGGTTTTGCTGCATTTGGAGAGATGAAGCACGGCCTTAATAGTACCATCATTTAGATATGTGGGAGTGCTCATATTGACCGCTGTCTCTCTATCTTGTTGCAGAAAGAGCAGCACGGGAGACGGACCCAGAGACGGAGAGCTGGAGGACCTGCACGAAGACGAGCCCTCCTCTTGAGTCTTTCCACAGAGCTTTGTGGGGGAGTGTGTAGAGCCTATCGTTCTACACACTGGACAGACTGACGGTTGTTAAACCCGCTTTATCGCTTTCGTTTACGCTCGAACTCCGGCTTGCTATCGTCTTTGCTTCGTTAGCCTCGGAGCATCCTTTCTCTCCCCCTCCATCTTTCCTTCTCCACCGTGGACTCTCTGGGCACTGACTTTGATCCACAATGTAAAATGTGTGAACTACTGTTAACCACTTACTGTTGTGACTGGCATCAGTGAACCGAGAAGAGGAACTCTGCTGAAGAACAGACACACGCACACATTTGTCAGCGGGCATTGCACTGTAATGTAGGAGGAACACTGTCAAGCTCAGATTTTTTTTTTTTTTTCACTCGTCTGCATAGATGAACAGTTAGACATCATCAGACTGCTCATAGCCAGCCTGACTGAGAGAATAGTCATCACAGACTTCAGCATGTTAATGACTCTATATTGTCTCTTCAGTGACAAACAGAGCTTTTTTAATTTTATTTTTCACGTCATTAATATTGTACATAGATGTCTCGAGGTATCGTCGGTGTTCTCACAGCCCTGTTCTCGTGTCCGTGCCATCGGCAGCTTTTACTTCGGAGCTGAAGTCCTTCCTGGGCCGCCTTCACAGTCCTCAGGCCCGGGTGGGTGAACTTCTCTGACAGGAAGGAAGTCGGCAGTCGAAGGGCCATCGCACGGAACGGACAGCGACTTTGCCACGCTCGAGCACATTTCAAAGTGACTTTCGCCGCTGTGTAATGTGCAATTATTTCTGTGTTCAAAGTCATTTCATGCTCTCGTTTGTCTGCTGATTCCTGCTCTCTAGCCGTCTCCTTTCTGTCATTTCTTACCGTGCCATTTGATTAGATGTGAAGTAATTGCGAGAGAAACTGGAGGTTGTGTGAATGTTGTGTGAACGGACTGAACCAAAAAAAAAAGGGCCGTGGACTACTCCGATGGCCTGTACCTTAAATACTTCCTTTTACAAATGAGAATGTATTATTATACAACAGTCTTGGATGCAGAGCACATGTGAAGGCATGAATAATGTCATTGTCCAAGATAAACTTCAATGAGTGCTCTTTCACAAGAAATTTAAAAACTCCTAAGGGGAAGGGAGGTCAAAAAAGGGTGAGCGTTGTATAAGGGGGGAGGGAGGTAGAGCAGAGGAAGGTCTTTATTTTCTAACGCCCCAAATTGATATTTCAAATATTCCCTTTGTCCCTTTGCAGACTTATTAAAAACAAAGGGAATCAAATGGTTTCAAACAATGGTTCAGGTGTGCACAGCGGGTCATAAAGGTGAGCTTTGTCTTATGAGAGGGACAACAGTCCTGTCACTGTTTAAGACTCATTTTTCCTCGATCACAAAATGTTATCCGACCAAAAGTCCTTTTCTCCCTCAGCATCATAACAAAAAAGGTTTTTTAAATGATGGCTAGATGTGTCGTATATGAAGTAGGCTGGTGTTATAGTTAGATTTCACTCTTTTATGTTTGCCATCAATTTGGGAATCGTTAATTCCACTCCAAATGTTTGCATATTGTGAAAATTATTAAAGTATTTGTATTTTTTATATATACGAGAAGTACAGTTATGCAACATAAATTGGATTGAATTTAAATGAGATTTCAGCCCCTCAAGCTCTTGAGAAGTCAAGCATAAGGCCCATAATACAATACGCTGTAGATAATCAGTCCCTATAGATAACTAGTTTGTTAGCATTACAATCCGGTGAGATCACACATGTTGGTGATGAATGACAAATTACGATACATTTTTTTAATATATTTTAGCCATTTGTTTGACGTTCAAGGTGGTAAAAAGAAGGCCAAATCTGTGGGCTGTTTCATCTCCGCCGACTCAAATCAATGAGAACATTTCCGCCTCCGCAGCAGCTCTGCCTCAGATAAATGTTTGCATAACTCTCTCTCTCTCCCCCGGAGAGAGAGAGTGTGGCCCTTGAGCCACTTGAACCGCCGTGTCACGATGAGGCCCAGGCTGCCAACAATGACGCCGCCTCCCCGTCCACCTCAGAGCTGTACACAGTGTAGCTGATTAGAAACAGGGATGTGTGGGTTGGGGGGGGGGGGGGTGGCTCAGCTTTCCATTTCCTCTATTCATCTTTTCCTCGGTGTCCTCCGGTGAAGGATGCAAACAAAGAACACAGAGGGATTGGTACAATGTGAATGAGAAAGCCTTTCACACACTGTGTGGATGATCATGCCGGGGAATGCAGAAGCTGTCTTAACTTTGTATGTGATTGTTCAGTAAGTCTGTGATATGTATAGGATGATGAATTCCTGTCTGAAATGTTGTATATGCAGTTTGCACTGAAGGGCCATTCATTGACTGATGTAGCTCCTTCTCTCTGCTGAGGATGGTGTCAGTGAAAGGAGGCACTGAGGGCTGTTCCAGCTGAAGAAACGGTTTAGCAGTGTGATGGAATAGTTGCACCGCTTTACATTAGTGTTTGTGCGGACGTTCGTCTTTGTTGCCGGTGCAATATTGTTGTCGTCTTTGTCGTCGTGTGCCTTCCTGGCATTCCCCTGCTTTTATCTGTGTTTTAGTTGACCTTGTTGAAAAAAACTAAAATACTGCTTATATTTAAATATTTGCACTTTTCCACTTCCAGATACATATTAAAGTTATGACATATATACGTATATTTATCTCACTACTGGTACCTGCCAGCTGTTTAAAATTGTATAGTTTGTGATCAAGGAAAAGAACTGTGGTTCACCTGTAACGGACCATATTTACTGTGTATCCGTCTGTTCTCAGTCTCCTGTGCTTTTGATAATCATTCTGCATGTGGCAGCATTGCTACTTTTGTTTTTTGAGATTTTTTTTATAAACTGTTTTTATTTTGCTGTAACTTTCTCCCACCTGTGACACAATGCTGCTACGGCTGCAGTGATGAGACGTTTTCTTCGTGTTAAACATTCATCCAAAGCTTTTAAACTGATTTCTATTACATTTGATGGGAAAATAACATTAGCACGTGGCCATTTAGAAAGCTCCAAACGGTGTCGACCAATCTACATAGGCCACGCCCATTTCCAGCTAGACACTTTCATTTTTCAGTCATTTTGTCAGTTTTGTAAACATACTCGTCAGCTCTTTTTATTAGCTGTGACTACATTTGAATGACATCTGAACTGTATCAACTCTGATTGCGCATGCCAAATTGTATTGAATTTTTCCCAAAGGTGGTATTGATACACTGAACTAGTCACAACTTAAAGGTCACCTGTCTGACGTTCTTTCAATGTTGCAAAGTTCTTTTTGTGGAGGAATCCCCGACACGTCACATACTTGATTCTCTCGAAAAAAACAGCACAACCATTTAGATACAGATCTGAGTCCAGATACAAATGAAATATAAATATAAAATTGTGCATTATTGACTTTTTCTCGCTTAGTTTCCTTAGTGTAGTGACACAAAGAACAAAACAAACCAATGAGTGTAGTCACACCGCAGGAAGTGAGTGAATGGAATAATGTCTCATGTCAGATCATCATTCTATCCAAAGGAGTTTGTACGCGACGATCTGATCGCTGCTGTGCGTCGTGTGTGTGTGTGTGTGTGTGTGTGTGTGTGTGAGTGTGAGTGTGAGTGTGTGTGTGTGTGTGTGTGTGAGTGAGTGAGAGTGTGAGAGGTGCCTGCCGTCTCGTGCATTTCTCTGAATGTCCTCGCGTCGCTCGTACAGAAGCATTGGCACGTCCCTATTGAATGCAGTTGTTACAATGTAAATATGTACCAATATATATAAAGAAGCTATTTTTGGCATGCTTTTTGTACACCTAGACATAATCAAAGAATAAAAAAAAAGAACATCTGAATTCTCTCGACATGTTGCCTGTATTCCTGTTTGACTACTGGGGACCAAAAAAAACAACTGTTACTGTGCATCTTTTATTGAACTGCAGATCACAAGGTGCACGCAGGGGATGAGTCACTCCGACAGTGACAACAGACAGAGATGGAGGCAATGGATGAGATGTGGATATTAATCCTGTACACACAAATGCAGCAACGTGTTATTTTAACCTGCAGGTATAATGGTGGAGGTAGAGGTTACACCCAAAGTGTGAAACAAAAGCAAACAGAGCTACGAGAGAAAGAGAGGACACGGAGAATGTCTTCTATGTCCAATGCAGAGTCCATTTAGTGTGTATGTGTGTGTCTTGTAGCTTCCCACGTCAGTACTCCAAAGTACTACCTCAAGTCTTCTCCCAGGTCACTGCTACAGGATGAAATGGATAAATAATACATCAGCCATCACAGAAACAAAAGCAAACAAGATTTTGTTTGTTGTAATAAATATGAGTCTTACGTTGGGTAACTCCGTTTCTGTGCTACATGCCTCCGACTCTGGTTCCTGTTGGATAAAAAGCCATTTAAGACCTCACTCGTGATGAAAACGAGGATTCTCAACATCACGCCATAGAATACGTGGAGGTTCTACTCTACTGTCTAGACTTCTACGTGCACTCACGTCGGGCCGGCCAATGCCTTGGACTTCTCTTGCATTTGCTTCGAGGGAGTAATGGGGGCTTGTTTCTAAACCAAGCAACTCCCTGTCATGCTGCAAATACAAAGAAATGTTGCGCCTGTTTCAGTTAAAGAGGGGCTACTGTTTCAGGTAGTGCCCTCAGATAGTACTGTGGAACAAGCATGGATGATCCTGCACTGCCGGTGAATGTTATGGGCAGGGGTGTCGTTAGGCCTGTTTTAGGGGGGCTGAAGCCCCCCTAAAATGTTCTTCAGGCCCCCCAAATAATTTGGCATTGTTGGCTTTAAAAAAAAATAAATAAAAAAATATTTTTTTGGTGATGTCATTAAATTAAACTATTGTTTCTCACATGGACAAGTTATTTATAACTAACATGCTACATATGTGCGTGCGTTCTGGTTTGTATGTTTTCTCCCCCTTCAAATTACAATCCAACAGCCTATCATCATACTGAACGATATAAAGTTGACACTGTCAGGTCCATTCTCTATCCATTGTGTGCGGTCCCTTTAAGAATTAGGATTTGGGAGTGATGCGGATATGAAAGCTAGTTTATCCGTCTTTCCTTTACAAGCAGGAAAATTATTTCTCTCTTTATTTGAGAAAAGTTCATATTTGCGTTGTCAAATTTCACTATGACCCTGAAATTCTGTCTCTTGTGTTATCATATACTGAACTACAGAGCAAAATCACACTCTTTCTGATTGAACCAATCTATGAACTGTCTGAAACAATGGATATCCGCGGCCCCAAATGGGCCCCAAAAAAAAATTGCAGTGCGCTATGCGCGCAAACATGCCACTCCCCTAGGGGCTAAGCCCCCCCCCCTTCTTTGTATCCTAGAAACGCCCCTGGTTATGGGTATGAACACAGCGCTAATGTGAAGGGGACTGCTCCTGTGTGCTGGGGGGGTGTTTCTAGTTCTGACTTATGTAAAGTTCCTTCACAAGAACTGAAATGCATACAGAAGATGTTCGATAAAGAATTGCTTCCGTTAAAGGCCTCTCTGCTGCCATCTTGTGTTCAAACTGAAGTTACACAATCACAACAGGATGCATGTGCGTCACGGAGCTTACCGGTACAAATGTGTCCGTCTGTTTGAATTTCATGTTGTGGTAAAATTCTCTTTTCGGTACCAAATAGAGCAGCACCAGGTCACACACCACGGTTGCCTGTAACGTCAGAGTTATTTCAGTTTGTATTCAAAGTGTTCCGCGGATAATAAATCAATGATGGCAGGCGGTCAGGCTCCAACATACCACTCCAAAGATGCCCACACCAGAGCCTATCGCGGTCAGTGTTGGGATGATGTCAAACTTTCTGGCCTGTGAGGGACGGAGCACAGATGATTCAGCATTTGAGTAATTCTCAAGTCGGAAATTCATCCGACTAGAAACGTTGAGATGCGTTACTCACCAGTGAGTGCACGATGACGTCCAGCCTGATGCCAAACACTTTGTGAAGGGTTCTCTTCTGAATCTTGTCCTCCAAAAAATGCTTTGCATACCTACACACAGCCATGAGGATGATCACAATATGTTACATAGGATGTACGTGCCTCTGTCTTTGGTAAATATTTGCATTTCCCCACATATTCCCTATCATATATATATGAGATTATATCGTTTAGGAGCTTCAAACCACTGCAAAACACAGAGGCTTTTAAACCGTCAGAATTGAACGAACTGTTAATAAAAAGGTTGGTCATAATTGGATGCGATTTGTGCATTTTGAAGCTTTTAAATGTCTTATAAAAGGCGGTTGAGTAGCTAAAGTAATTGCTGTCAAGTAGATGTAGTTGGTTTATAGACCTTTTCACACTAAACTAACGTTAGCCTTTTATAAACTTGCTACAGAGCTTCTTTTCTGGAACAACCCAAAGGAAGAATCCCATCGGCTTTGGGTCAAGGGGAAAAAAAGAGCAGCTCTGTGTCAAACAAATGCTATATCAACATGATAGACATTTCCATCTGCAGTATTTTGTTGCCATTTGTCAGTTAGTTGAGCACACTGGAGCAGGAAATTGCCAATACTTAAGAGTATCAAACCTCTATTAAAAAGATTGTTCAACATTTTGGGACAGACACTTATTCGCTTTCCTGTACACAACGCCGAGTCAGATGAAGAGATCGATGCTCTCACGTCTGTCAGCAAACGACCAGCAAACATTAGCTTAGCTTAGCATAAAGACTGAAAACAGGCGCAAACAGCTAGCCTAGCTGTGTCCAAAGGTAACAAAGTCCACTTACAAGCACACGCTAATTAACACGTTTTATATTGTTTGTTTAATATGTCCAAAAAAGTGTAGTGTAAAGCTTTATAGTTTTATGGGGCGTTATGTACGCCCCATAAAACCACACCAGCTGTTTCCCCCCTGTTTTCTGATCTTTATGCTAATCCAAGCTAAGCTAACCCGCTGCTGGCTTCTGCTTCAACACGCAGAGCGGTATGAATCTTCTCATCGAACTATCAGCGAGGAAGCAAATAAGTGTATTTCCCAAAATATTCACATCATATAAGAAGTATTTCTGCAGTGTAAAAACACCTGAGTCTGTTTCAGTTCAGGGAAGTATACACACCTAAAATTGTAGCCCACTGAAGCTTTGGCTTTGTCGGTCTCATCAGCGTTTCCGTACAAACCGTGGAAGGAGTACTTTGGTTTACAGTGTTTTACATCAAAGTCCAGGTTACATGTCCAGTCGACCACAATACCAATGGCCCCTCCCTGCCAGGACACAAGCACAGTTATAATATAACATGGGGGAACAAAACAAAACACCTCTCCACCAGAACAATTCATCTACCCAGTCAGTGTTGAGTAAAGATCAGCCGACTCACCAGTCGGGCTATTGTTTCGAAGTTGAAGCCAGACAGTTTAACTATGTCTCCCAGTCTGAATATGGGGCACAGTGGAGCATCGTTTGGCTCATAGAGGCATTTCCTGATGTAATTATTATCGATACCCTCTACCAGGTTACTCCTGAAATTACAAGACAAACACAATAACCTCAAAGTGCACTTTGTTGTTCATGTGATTTCTGCATGATCCGTTTTGTTTTTTTAAATCTTTAAAGTAAAACTGAGTCCAACAATATGGTTGACTGACTTGCTCAATTAAAGGCACAAAAAGTATTGAGACATTTATTTTCTTTAAGACAAACTTTTGCTTGCTTGCTTTTACCAACAACAAGAGTTTGAAACTCTGGCATGGCAAAACTTTCAAACTTAAAGATGTACTCCAGCGATTTAGTGTCACACTTTCAAAAAGTCTGAGGACTTGTGGGAAAAACATTGAAAAAAGAAAAGTCCAAATTAGTGCAGAGAAGCCGAAATATCACACAAAAAACACAGGATCCTACAATTCCCATAATGCAATTCAGATCTTACCTGTCTGGTAAATGTCGTTGTGTTTTTGTTTCTTCTTTTTATTTACTATTAATTATCCTACAGGATAAAGCTGCGACAACATATGCAACATTTATATTTATCTATCTGCCTTTGGAAACATTTGTAGCATCTGCTGAGCTATAATTAATATACTATGAATGAAGTAATCACCTTGAGACATCAAATATGGGGAAAGTTACAGAATTTTTGATGAACAGTGTGTAGTTCTCTGCGGACATCAACAGAGCAGGACTAGATGGGAACGAAGAGAAGAGAGAAGAGCATCAAATCCAGCACGTTGAGGCGCAGAAATCCTCACAAATGATATTTCTCATGGGCCGACAATTATGTACTCCAGATGGTCGACGGCACAGAATCATCACAAATGCAATCGTCACGTGCGTTGCAAGTCAGTGAACTTGCAGTTTGAATAATTCAGTGTGTCCACATACTCTGGTATGTCGTGATCGTCCTCAAGGGGGCACCAAGCCAACACCTCGCAGGTCATAGTGGCGTTCACGCACACTCCCGTCATTTGCCCTTGAAATAGAGACACACACGCTGGAGTTCATCACATAACCAGCCACTTCAAAAAGGGTACTTCTTTTAGAGTAGCAGTGGGAAAAGAAGGACTGGAGGGCTCTAACATTAACATTTATCACCCTATCTTGAATTAGCATCAGCAGCAAGAACAAAAGCAAGCAAGCGCTGAAGTAGCTCTTTCCCTTATCTCGCCCCGATCCCAACATAGAATCTTTCTCCATGTGATTAGCTTTGTCGCTATCAGTCACTCTCATCGAGTGCTGGTTGAGTTCACGGACTGTTCTAGCAGCGGGCGTTTGCTCACTCAGCTCCAGTCTCTGACCGATCACTGGAGCCCAACAGTCTGTTCGGCTACGGGGTCGCCCCCCCCTCCCCCCCGTGTTTAATCGTCCACGAGCGTAGAGACAGCGAGCCGCCTCTCAAGGGATACTGGCACCTCGAGGTGAATTTGACTGGTCTGAAACAGACAGATCTAAAGCTCTGGCTAACATTGGTCTTATTAAAGTCGATGTGGGGCACAAAGGGCTTCAAAGGCTCCGATGTTAACCCCAGGACAGATGGAGGACAATAAAATGTATGTAACTGCTCTTTGAAATGGCCCTGCTGTGTTTGGACCTATTAAAGAAGCTCTTCTCTGAATGGCTGATTGTATTTAACGTCTCTGTGTGCATTTAACGTCTCTGTGTGCTTATGATTTGTGCCGGCTCCTCTGTGACATTTGTGATTGTATACACAGTACATGCATGTGTCTACTTGCTTAAGGCAGGTTTTAGCCGTGCCAACCGACACACACACAAAGACATCATACTGTGTTTGGTTGTTATGACTGAGGTTGTTGATAATCCGTCACTTTTTAATCTCGGCGCTGGTTAAGTGCAATGCAGGAGCTACATCTAAATGTTTACCATAGCTGACTCAAACGGTTGTATTTTAGTTCCTACTGTGTGAGCTCGTCCTACAGGACTTCTCAGGAGCCACAACCCTGTCTGCAAACAACACCGCTCCATAACCGTGCATGATTCTCTAACTCCCCCTTGATGCATCTCGGTTCCTGTGACATGGCTATACGATGTTCAAATATGAGAAGAGCTGAGAATAGAACCAGACGACAGAGAGCCAAAGACCTGGACAGATCTGAGTTAGGCCACAGATTCAGTGAGGACTGCTGATGTCCCACACTGTCGGGCCGTCAGGATTTACCATCTCCCATACGTTTGAAAGTCCCTCCTTTACAGTCCGAGTTTGAGCTGCAGCTGTGCTTTCCTTGGAGCTGTTGCAAACAAAGAGATTGGGGTCAGTGGGTGGAAACAACAAAGTTTTGCATTCACTGTGATGTTTGGCAGCATACAGAAACTGCTGTTTATGTCATCTTGAGGTCATTTAGTTGGAAATAAAGACGCTATTCGACAACTACACAATTACCCACTTACAGAAACAGTCTTGGAATTCCTGTTTAGTTTGACTATTTATGGAAGTGTTGAAGTCAGAGGGACAAGGAGAGACGATGGGGAAAAAAAGTGTTTCCACCTACCTCTGGACACTTTCCTATCTTCTGACCTTCAGTTATGATGTAATTTGTCATCACCACAAAAGATGCGTCTCCCTGAGGTTGAGGATTATAAGAAGTAATATGTTACATTTTTTAATCTCTTTTATATATGCCATAAAATGTAATAGTTGCTCTGCACCAGGCTAAAGTTTATGGCAGACAGCCCTTCAAACATTAATCAGTCCCAAAATGTCACACGTTGTTTGTTTTCATGGTGCTTTTTAACCTTTAAGGAATCATTGGACAATACATGTTCTTCGCTGGAGGGCTCTACCACAATATGCTCGTGCTGTTGACCATTGAGTTGATCCTCATATTCAGAACAGACGTTCAAAGAGATCAACTTAGTGATCAAAGTGTAAGGCATTATTCCTGAAGTGACCTTTTCATCTTGTAGGTTGGGTTTATCATATCAAACCTTGTGCCAAACCCACTCCAAATTAAAAAAGGCCCACGCCCAAATCTCAAAGCAAACACGACACTCATCACTGTGACTCTTTGTATTCTTTCCCACAGATAACAGGACACGGCAACATTTTAGGTAAACAGAGATGCATGCATATATAAATACAGTATGTTGGTTAGGTTGTTTCATCAGTTCTTTACAGGATGCACGCAACGACATTTGGAAAGTAGGAAGACACCTTTGCACTATGTTGATTGTTGTTGATCGTTAAATGTTCTGCACTTCAAATCCCTTGTATGGTCAACATACCATGGCAATAAACGGTTCTGATTCTGATTTGGACCGTGGTGTTGACAAAGCCAGATTATCATCCAGGCCAAATAGACTTTCAGTCTGTGTGTGTGCTGCATCCTAGTGTCGCCACTGTTTGGATCAGGGCTTAACAATCGAGCCAACACAGATGTTTTGAAAAGCATGACTACACCTCGAACTTTGTCACGATCTGATCTCTGACCAGCTTTCTTCAAAGCGTTTCGACGTTGCTGGTCTGACTCAGCCTGATGTTTATTCACTCTGACAGTTTGATTATCACGGACTGTGGAGGTTGACTTCACGACATCTGACTCTGACCCAGATGTACTACAATCCCAACGATGCTCAGTGACTTGTACCAGGTGCAAGACTAATTCTTGACCAATCGCGAGTCGTATGCTGAGTGGGCAACCAGTCACCAACCTGCGGTGGGAAGACGGACTCGGCCACATCCCAGACTCCTTCACTTCTGTTGATGCCGGCGGTGTAGCCCACTCCTTTCATTTTCGTGAAGACGGAGCTCACTGCTATGTCTGTGGACTGGTAGCCTCTCTCGTAGATGAACACCCACCTGTGGGAGACACAGAGAGCATCGTATCAGGTCCGTCGGCACCTCGGACTCCCGCTCCACCCCAGTCAGCCGTGCAACCCCCCGCAGGCAAGGGCATGTATAGTAGTGATGTGGACATTCTGCGCTGCAGTCCCACATGCCAGCAGCATCCCTGACGGGGACACATGTGCAAAGTGATTGTCGTTGTGCAATGTCACGTTGGTTGTACTATGGAAGTCGTCCCTTTACCACCACGAAGACAAATCTGACTTATTAAATCTCAGACTGTTAAAAAACTGTTAAAGTCTTTCAACCTTTAGTTAAGTACCAATTATCCAGTATGTTTTAGGGTTTCCTCTTTGTACATTTAATATGTTTTTAACTTTTATAACAGCACTTTTGGCAGCACCTTTGCTGTCCCCTTCAGTAGTTTCTCTTGAGAGTTTATTGCCCCAAAACAGTAAAATGAGTACCGCCCTTGTACCACAGCTGTGGTTTAGCAGTGCTGATCGTTGCCTGTGAGCGATAATGAAACTTTACCCGGCGTGTGATTCTGAGGAATCTGAATGTCATATTAAAATGGCAGCTTCCATGTTTATCAGTGCAAACAGATTCAATCTGTATCCTCCTCCAGGAATACTGATTGTGATGAAAATAACCAATTTTCTCTAATAAAAAGGTGCAGTCAGCAATTCTAATCCCATACACTTCATCAAACTTGGAGAACATCTCCTGCGCTGTTCATTTACAGCTCTGGCTTTGAAAATGGGAAACAAACAAATACCAACATTTCTGGCGACTGAGCTGGTAAATCTGAAAGGGGGATATTTGTTTGGGTAATGACTTCAAATATCAATCCCTTTTTCTTCAGAATCGCTGACTCCACCTTTAAGTACAATTTAAAGGTAAAGTACTCGAGTATTTCCATTTAATGCTTATGAAATAGAATGTTTTGCTAAAGAGCGGTTCCCAATGTTTTCGGCTTGTTGCCAGTTGCGGCTCCTTGTCATGTTTCAGATGTCTATGAGTTGTTAGCAGTTCAAACAAAGAGGCGTTTCCCTTCTGAACTTCTCACATTGTTTCATTTAAATGACCGTCTGAGGCCTGAAGTGGATAAATTATTCAAAGTCTCAGAAAATGCAAAGATTAGAGAAAATATTGTAAGTAGCAGTTCTTTCCTCTCTCATTTATCATCTCGCAAGATGTATCTCTGCACTAAACTACCTAACGGTACATAAAGCAGATGCACAGTGGCATGCTGCTTACACATTAATAAATCCGTATTAACAATCTATTAATAATAATATATCAGTTAGTGTCCAATTGTATGCAGGACAAGTACTTTTACTTGTATTCCTTAACGGATACATCTTGCTGATGGGATTTAGAGTGCAGGATGTTTAGTATGTCTTCGTTCTTTTCTTGGTATTTTTACTTGAGCAAAAGGATCTGAGTTGCTCCTGAGGTGATGATCTACAGATTCAACATTTCAGGTTTGTTTTGGTCACACTCGGGCAAAAGTAAATCTCTACAGAGTGAAGCTACTCCTTGTGTGGCTCTATCTGTGTGTCTGCCCAGGAGATATAGGAATAATATCTGGTGTGCACTGGGAAGATGTACAAACACGTGCAATCCGCACATCCAGAGCTATTTTATATATTGTGTGAAAAGCAATTACCCCCCCCCCCCCCCCCAGCAGAAAGCCTTCAGGGCAGCATGTAGTGCGGTTCATTTGTCCGAGCGCAGTGAAAGAACCTGCCAGCAACAGATGAGCAGAAACATCCTTCAAACTGCAGACTGGAATGTAAGGTATAGCGTTTGCACAATGAGTTTAACCTTTAAAGCCACAACTTCTATGAGTCAGGCAGATCAAATCCTTACATTTTTTTTCTTACATTCAAAAGGCAGAGGAGGAAAGAAAAATAGAGCACATTAATGGAATAAAGAAACCCATGAGCGTGAAATAATGGAGGAATCTCCCAAAACAGCAGTCTAAGTGAGATCTGCATCTGCTCCGACAGAAGCAGAGCAGCGAGGAGGAGGAGGGGGAGGGGGGGGGCTCCTTGATGTGCGGAGGGCTTTTCTTCCCACCATACTGTGGCTCTGAGATTAGTGTTGAATGAACAAAAAGACAATCACACTTGAACTAATCACGACGAAATGCAAACAGGAGATGGGCATTTTTGTTGGCTTAAAAGTGACGAGAAGAGAATTAATTACGGTTGGCCGAGGCTGCTGTTCTCCGTTAAATTAGTCGTTGCTTTCTGGGTTAAAGAAGAGACTTACTTCAAATTGATTTATCAAATATTTAAAAAAAAACTTTCATGTGGGATTACTTTTTTTGTGAGATTTACGCAAACAGGAGGCCAAGGATGCACATGTTTTCATACACGAGAATGAATCTGTCAGTTAATGAAAGCACAAAAATATATCCATAAAATAACTGTACAAACAACGACAATAAATTCATATATTTTGCAGATTAAAATACATTTTAAAAGGAATATTAAATACATTTGCAGCAAGTCTAAGGTTAAAATGAAATCTAAAATCCCTGACAACCCGTGGTTGACTGCTCGAGCATTGCGACTTCTGCTCCGACCCGAGGAGGAGAAGCCTCGTAATCACATCTCATTTCATGCCCATCACCAAATAGATACGTGACAGGTGGGGTGGCAGCAGAAGAGGGAGCTCTGTCATGCACCGGGAGCCCTTAATACCAAGAGAGACAAAAGCTCTGAATGTCACCGTGGCTGTTCCCTTTTCTTTCTCTTCAATATCAGCTCACAGAGGAAACTACAATCCTGTTCCACAGTTACAGTTACCAGTTTAAGACTTTTCAAGATCTGAACTGAAAGAAAATGAGCATCCACGTGTTGTGCCCTGACTCTGAAGGTAGTCAAGATTATAGCACCATGACCAAAGATATGGACCCCAAACAGAAAGCAAAAGTGAAACGCCTACAACGTTCCACTTTTGCACTTTTGTTAATATTATAAATACTATCGTTAAATGTGTCCGTCTCTATCACGTGTTTCTGTCCGCGTCACCAGCAGAAGGTAACATGTGTCCCTCCTGCTTGGCATGGAATTGGGCAGCAGTTGATTGTTATGTGTGTTAGCGCATATGTCTCAGCCTGTTCATCACAAGCCGCTCCTCAGGTTCTGCTGCACAGAGGTGAAGACGCACTCGCGCACAAGTGCAGACATGCACAAACGGTCAGAGTTTCCAACTAACTAAAACAGAAATGCACCCTTCCACACAATGTAACCAGGAACTCCAACATGTCAAAGCATGAGTTGTGAGCTGTAGTGTGCGTAAGATAACAAGCATGCTGTTTTTTTGTGTTTCGACTTGAGAAGCGCAGATAACAAGATATCAAGATATGCTCTTGCCCCTTCTGCCTTGACTCAATCTGTCACTACTTCATGTCTGTTTGCAGTTCCTATTTGCTGTGTCAACAGTATACCTGGCAAGTTACAAGTTAGTGTCTCTGACCATTGGTGGCACCCACCAGGAGTCAAATAACAAGTCTGCCTTTATGAATGATGTGTTTCTAACAATTTGAACAGCATGTGATGATTTGTTTTTAAATCATGTAAGCAGAATTAAGACATCAGGGTTATGCCACTGAAAAACAACCCAGCCAGCAACAGCAACAGAAAGTTGTTGGAATTTGAAGGGTCACTCTGAAAGGTCATTTTGCGTCACACACTCTCACTTCACGCAAGTTGGAACTTGACAATGCAAACTAAAGGCTTCCTGTTGCCCCTCTGAACACTACAGGAAACGAGGGATGATCTTACCCGATGATGTAAGCCAAGACCAACAGCTGGATCAGTCGGCACACCACTCCCACCTTCCCATTCCTCACCAGCACCTGGCGCGGGGTCTCATACTCGTAGAAGAAGTCGGTGAAGGCGTCGGCGATTTGGCTTTTCATCTTCTCTCATCGGCTGGACCTGCAGAGAGGAGGGTCTCTATCTCTCTCTCTCTCTCTCTCTCTCTCTCTCTCTCTCTCTCTCTCTCTTAGTTCCTCACTGGTGGCGAAGGTCCTCTCTGCCTCCTCTCATAAGTAACGTCTGACGCACTTCATGAGAAATCCTCAAGTGTAGGACTTCCTCCCTCCCACTTTCTCTCTCTCTCTCTCTCTCTCTCTCTCTCTCTCTCTGCACAGGGTCACCCTGTTTTCAGTCAGTCACATTATGTGCCTTTCCCCAGTCACCACACTGCTGCATCTCCTGACTTTTCTTTCATTGCACCCTGTTTTTCTGTTTCACGCAGCACCAAATTAGTAAAAAAAGACAGCTTTGAAATTCACTCTTGACTCAAATAACTCAACAGCTGCCACACCAGCGCTGGAACTCCTTCTCTCCCTGCGCAATCAACCCTTATCGTTTCCACCGACACTCTCTTCCTGCTATGGCAGAGACACTAACCACAAAAGCCCAACACAAACACACAGTGTGTATTCCACGGTTCAGCTTTGCCCGCTCTCGTGTCACCGTTTTCAGACATTAAGCCCTCTTATGTTTTATCATCATTTTGTGTGGAAGCCACTTTGGGGTTTCTCAGCTCTCTCATAAATGTCCACCTTCTCTCCTGTCATATACTGCAAGGTGCTTTGCATTTCTAATCTTCGTTAGGGGAAAGGAAACGCACATTGATAATAGAATATCATTTTGGTATGCATGAATTGGAATATGACAGAGCAGGTTTCCCGTCTGCAAAATGTGTTTCTCACTTTCTAATCTCCAGAGATTAGCAAATAGAACATCTTCTTTTGGAATCGTGTTTAAAATCCAAAACCTAAATCTGGTTAAAGCCCATTCCAAATCGATATGTACAGGAATCGCCACAAAATGGCCAATGCTGAGAATCTGGTCGGATTACAAGGATTTTGCATGGATTGCAAAAACAGGGGGGGGGCTGTATGACCATCTAAAATAATAACCTCAACTGCTCTGTAGTGTAGCGTTGTTACTGGTAGCAGATTTAATAAATTATAATGAATTCATATCAAGATATGTAAATAAAAACAATGAACCACAAACAAATGAAAAGAATTGCATGTGACCAGGTATCAGTGACTTATATCAGTGATTGATGTCTATCAATTAAATCTGTCGATGGACATTTTTACATAACATTGAGATCAAAGTGTGGTGGAAAATAATCTTTTTGACCTCCCAGTGAGAAATAATCGAGATGAGAAAACTCTTAAAATATAAAAAGATATTTATTGAACAGACACTAATAATAATTCAGCTGAATGCATAGAGCTCTTTCCCCACGGATGGTTTGGAGGTCTAACAACAATGAATAGACAAAACAGAGTATATATGCGCATTATCTCGTCTCCCCCCCCCCCCCCCCCCCCTCGCAGATGTCGTCCTCCGTCTGCCGCTGCACCCTCCAAGGCCACGTTCCCAGCCTCTTCCTGGGAAGAGGGTTAAGATTATATGCAGGTTTAGTGATACAAGTTATAACTAAGAACGGTATGATACCTTTCTCCAACACAAAGGATTTATGCAGCGTTTAGAAGTTGAGAGTTTGAGAAGCACCAGGGAAGATTTATATTTATATTAGTTTTGATTTAAATTTAAATTTTTAGACCTTTAGGTCTAAGATATTTCTATCTAAGATGATTTTATTACCTGACTTCAATTAATTTTGCCTAGAAACATTGAACTCATTTACATCTGGAAATTGTATTGTTTCCACCTGAGAGCTCTGATGGGCAGATGGAGGTGAAGCTGTGATGGACAGAACTATGTAGATATACAGTACATGTGTACCTATATGCATAATAAATGAATGGATACAATGAATCTCAACATTTCAGCACAAATCAGTGTCCTGTGTGAGAGACAAGAGAAAGGGGGAGGGAATCGGTTCTTCCTCTTGGACAAACAGGAGTGTGGTCTGAGCTGTGGTTAAGATCAAAGCTGCTGGCAGAACAATCAACATCCAGATGATATATGGATTGTAAACAGCATTAGCTATCATGAACTTAACTACACATAACTTTTATAAACTCAGATGTTTCCACTGTTCGATGTTGCAATACGGTAAGTTTGTTACTCTGAGGTAGATTTAAAAGATATATATATATATAGAATACAAGGACTTACTAAGACTAGGACTAGCATATCGTTATTAAAAATGTGATGTGTCTCTGTGTCCCTCAGGAATGGAGCTGCTCGCAATCTAGGAAAGGTGGGGTCATTAAACATGGTAGACTCAACCTTAACGGCTTGAGTGTCAAGACTCTTCTCTGCTCCGAGTATGTCCAGGCACATGGTAACTTGAGAGTTCAACCATTAAGTGATTAAGGTTCCTGAGAGCAGTTCCTGAAAAAAGTTATTAAGATTTTGTCATTGTTGTATTTATTACATTCCAGTTTCATCATCTTTCCGTGGAGGATTCCTCTTCTGGGAACAATGAATATATGTACGTGTTGTGGCAATTCATCCAATAGTTGCTGAGATAATTCGGTCTGGACCAAAGCGGTGTACAAACCCAGAGACAGACTGACATTGCACCCTTGGAGACTAAAAAAAGCAATTCCATATATATTATAGATAACGAAGGAGCCCGAAATTGTAACCTTTCTTACCGTGGTGTAGAATATGACTGGCAGGTTGTAAACTACTGTCGTTAATTATTTCTAAAAGATGATTGCTAATGTTTCAAGAAGAACTGAAGGTAATGAGGTTACAGCAGTGGTGAGAATAGCATCTGCTCAACTACGTGGAAAAAGTAATTAAGTGGATTCATGCAGGCCTTCGTTTTGCTTGAATTCAGAGCGTTAGTGCAGAACAAAACAATAACAATAATAATAATTAGAAATGAGACGCTAGTTGGAAATACCACAGATAATCCAGTCAGGACATTAAATGTATCCTTGATCTGAAGTGAAACCGTTTCTGCTGTATTTTTGTACCAAGTTATCAAGTGTTAGTTGCATAATTTCCTGTGTGTTGCTTAACAACCTGTCCTTTTACCAAGAACATGGGGGGGACAGTGCTTTGATGGTTACCTTACAGAAACCTACAGAAAGCCTTTCTAAACGATAGTGAGGCCTTACAAAGTAAAGCCATGGCGATAAGATGCTGTGTAAGAAAATATGTTAAAGGTCTGTTAAATGTTTCGATTGCTTCTCAACGGCTCTCAACATGGCTACACCTGAGCCGGTGGCAAACAGCGCTAACAGTAGTAAAAACTACAGCACATGTGCTTACAGAGCTAACCTTCACCTGAGTGGGAACCAGAAGGTGGACGTTACGCTTCCGCGACGACTTGGCTATCAGCTGTAACCGTCGTGAGCTAGCTAGCCAGTGGGACACGCTCACATGCAGCAACATGCATTACCCTTCAGGCAAGTGTACCTTCCGGACATCTTATCAGATGTCATCAAATTGTCCTCCTGCATTAAACCACTCAGTGTTTTGTAACCAATTATTTAATTATTATTATTATTTATTAACAATGTCCCAGATGTATGCAGCTTCCTGCACCACATTACATCCCCCAGTTAGCTCACAGGAAGCTGTTGCAATGTGACAGTTTGTCATGGCTGCCATCGGCTTGTGTCAGTGCTGATAACAAGTTGTATTTCATTTTGGCATTCACAGTGCATTTCTCCATCAAAAAAAGGAAAAGTTCCTTGCACCCATGGATGTATTAAGGGGAACTGCATGTTTTCAAAGAAGCCCCTCCTATTCATGCCTTTGAAAATGCCTTACTGGTACATACTGGGCTTCCTCACACGTCTTCAGTCCAGCTAAGACAGCTGAGAGCTGAACTTTTTTTGACTGACCTCCTGATGGTTCTCCACACATGGGTGCGATAAAATATATCATACGGTTTCTTTAGACTTTATGTTGAGTGAAAGGATAAAATTTTCTTAATAAAAAGAGGGGGATTGTGTAAGGGTGAGATGCTTTTTCGGACCAGTACCTGTTGCCATCACTAAGCCAAAAAACGCTATACAGCAGTACTTTGTTGCTGGGAGCTTGCATGCTCCTCCTCATGAACCTTACCAGTGACAATTGCATTTAGTACTGGCAGGTCTATGCGGTCTTCTGATGGACAATACTGACAATGCACCTTTTCAGTTTGTTTTCAGTGTTGTGATTTGATTTTATCGTGGCATAGAAATGAATCGTCACTCAGTTGATAATGACAAAAGCCAAATAATTGTAATTTTAACCGAATGTTTTTCATTTATTTGTGACACAGTAAATGCATTTTTCATTATCTTATTTGTTTTTATTTTAGGCATTTCAAATCTTCCATATAGATATAGATATTTCAGATCCTAATATTTAGAAAACATTACAATTAAAGGGTGTGATTTAAACAGTATGCACCTTGTCAAACCAATGAACCTGTGAATATACCTGCCAGTCCGTACTCGGGTAAAAATTTCCCCCTTCCTATGACGTCAAACTTCTGCGCCGAAATCTTACCACGTGGGGACGTTTTTTTTTGCAGAGGTAGCAAAACATCCGCAGTGACACTTTGCTGGTCTGCCAGTGAGCATGAGAAACACTTTAACGTTCATTTTTAACGTTACAAAAATCTCAAACAAGAACCGCAAAGGTTTCGCTCCGAGAGTCACCTTTTATAGACCATGCCCCACGACCCCGACCCTCCTCCGGCTAAAAAATTCAAGCCGGGGTCTGTTTTTTTCCGTCTCGATAGGAATAAACCTGGAATGCTGCTGCCTAGAAAGGGGAATGCCACCACTCCGATAGACGTGCAGAGGAAACAGCTTCCCATCTACCAGGCGAAACCTCAGCTGCTGAGCCAGCTGAGACAGCTTCACAATGCTATTCTCATAGGTGAGGAGCTCGCTGCTACAGTTAGCTCATGCTGCTACAACGTTAGCCGCTGTTTGTGCGACTCGATTAAAGGGATGATCCGCTCTAAAATATAACTATATTGTCAGCTTGTTGATATTATGACGATGCAGCTCAGTTTTAGCAAATCGTGTTCACTGATTCACATCAGCTAGCCCTATTTCTGTTATTATTTCGAGTTATTATTTCAACTATTTAAGTGAGTTGTATCATATCTGGGTGAACATCGTGCTCACAAAATGTTATTTCTACTCTACAGATTTAAAGTGAAGCACCTGATCTCTGTCTAACTTTGACCCCTTTTCTCTCACGCATCAGGGGAGACTGGCTCCGGGAAGACCACTCAGATCCCCCAGTATCTGTACGAGGCCGGCATCGGGCGACAGGGCATCGTTGCCATCACTCAGCCCCGCAGAGTCGCTGCGATCTCACTGGCAGCAAGGGTGGCAGAGGAGAAGAAGACTCCGCTCGGCAAGCTGGTATGTACAAATGACATGTCTCCCATGTTTACATCCCGTGTCACCTAAAGCTCCTTGTGTGAATTCTATCTGTGAGGTCAAAAACAGACTTTTCGTATCAGCACTCCCATCGGTTTACGGTAAACCAACCCAACTTCCTCCCAGGTTGGTTACACGGTGCGCTTCGAGGACGTCACCTCCTCCGAGACGAAGCTGAAGTTCATGACGGACGGCATGCTCCTGCGCGAGGCCATCGGCGACCCCTTGTTGCTGCGCTACACCGTGGTGGTCCTGGACGAGGCTCACGAGCGCACCGTGCACACGGATGTGCTGTTCGGCGTGGTTAAGACTGCTCAGCGCAGGCGCAGAGAGCTTAACAAGGTTCCCCTGAAGGTAGGGGTTCCAGTTGTCCCGGCTTCAATGAGATATTTTACACCGGGCTAATCCCTAACACTGCATGTGCCCACGAGATGATACAAGCTCTCTCTTTATTTATGTCTATTTATGTCTGGTAAAGCATCTCTTTATATCCACCCAAACTGCAGCTTCTCTGTTTTGTGTTTGACCCGCACAGGTCATAGTGATGTCAGCCACGATGGATGTGGATTTGTTCTCCGAGTACTTCAACAAGTCGCCTGTGCTGTACCTGGAGGGCCGGCAGCATCCCATTCAGATCTACTACACCAAGAACCCGCAGTCCGACTACCTGCAGGCTGCGCTCGTCTCCGTCTTCCAGATCCATCAGGTCAGGGCCGGACCGGGAGTCTAATGTCAGCCCAGGCCAATCTCCACACATAATTTTAATATCAGTAATATTTCTTTTAGTTTTTGCTACACACAAAAACTGCTTCAGAAAACACCAGAAAAAGTTAATATCAGCCACGAGTCTTCAGTTTACAGAGTTAATTGCAATTCCACAATTAAAGCCACAGGAATAAATATTAATATATGTATATAATTTAGGAGTGTTTGTTTTGCACTCAGTGCTCTGACTGGCTCTGGTAGCCTATTATCTCCATGCATTCGCAGCTGATGCTTTCCTACAAAACTACAGAAATATTGCAACTTATTTATTTATTTTCTTAAACATAGATCCAACTCAAGAAAGGTGATGTGATACTATAACGCGCTGCTAACTATGCCCCTTGTTTGTGAGGAAGGTGTCTGTAATTTCGCAGCATTTAGCTACATCACGTTGTAGCAGGGCTTTTTTTTTTCTCCTTTTTTAATTTGTGTTTAATCACTCGTGTGTAATCAGTAGTGTTTCCAATTTCATATCAAATCCCAAGCCATAGAGTCTCTTTCCTTCAGCATTATACAAAAACACAAACCTGCGAGTAAACAGACTGTGCTCATATTCTGCGATGATTGTTCTCGACACTGGAACACAACGCGGCCTTTTTGTTTGCACGCAGGAGGCCCCTCCATCCCATGACATCTTAGTCTTCATGACGGGTCAGGAGGAGATCGAGGCCCTGGCGAGGACATGCCGGGACATCGCCAAGCATCTGCCGGAAGGCTGCGGCCCCATGCTAGTTATCCCTCTGTACGCATCACTGCCCCCGGCACAGCAGCTCAGGGTCTTCCAGGCGGCTCCCAAGGTAACGGCAACAGTGAGCGTGCAGGAGAAACGGAGCAAAAGAGAGCACACATTGTGCTCAAACAGAAGATTTGAGCCGATCTGCAATCATGTGTTTAAAGCACGTATGGCTTTGTTTTAGCTTTCCTTCTTATTTAAAGTGCCACATAACTGTACGATGTATACATTTTATATAAAATGAAATCTATGATATATATACAGTGGGTACGGAAAGTATTCAGACCCCTTTAAATTTTTCA